>NW_024098197.1:0-588926 GCF_016545835.1 Crotalus tigris | reverse complement strand
CCTGGCATAACTTGGCCATGGCGATGGTTCTTAGAACCAGAAAGTAGAACTCAGCAGCCCATTTTAATGCTAGGTGTGGCTGTTGAGTGATATTAGATTTTATAGTTTGCTTGCCTGGCATAACTTTGGCCATGGCGATGGTTCTTAGAACCTGAAAGAAGAAATCAACGGCCCATTTTAATGCTAGGTGTGGCTGTTGAGTGATATTAGATTTTATAGTTTCCTTGCCTGGCATAACTTTGGCCATGGCGATGGTTCTTAGAACCTGAAAGTAGAACTCAGCAGCCCATTTTAATGCTAGGTGTGGCTGTTGAGTGATATTAGATTTTATAGTTTGCTTGCCTGGCATAACTTTGGCCATGGCGATGGTTCTTAGAACCTGAAAGAAGAACTCAACAGCCCATTTTAATACTAGGTATAGCTGTTGAGTGATATTAGATTTTTTAGTTTCCTTGCCTGGCATAACTTTGGCCATGGCGATGGTTCTTAGAACCTGAAAGAAGAAATCAACGGCCCATTTTAATGCTAGGTGTGGCTGTTGAGTGATATTAGATTTTATAGTTTCCTTGCCTGGCATAACTTTGGCCATGGCGATGGTTCTTAGAACCTGAAAGTAGAACTCAGCAGCCCATTTTAATGCTAGGTGTGGCTGTTGAGTGATATTAGATTTTATAGTTTGCTTGCCTGGCATAACTTTGGCCATGGCGATGGTTCTTAGAACCTGAAAGTAGAACTCAACAGCCCTTTTTATTACTAGTTGTGGCTGTTGAGTGATATTAGATTTTTTAGTTTCCTTGCCTGGCATAACTTTGGCCATGGCGATGGTTCTTAGAACCTGAAAGAAGAACTCAACGGCCCATTTTAATGCTAGGTATGGCTGTTGAGTGATATTAGATTTTATAGTTAGCTTGCCTGGCATAACTTTGGCCCTGGCGATGGTTCTTAGAACCTGAAAGAAGAACTCAATGGCCCATTTTAATACTAGGTGTTGCTTTTGAGTGATATTAGATATCATAGTGTGCTTGCCTGGCATAACTTTGGCCATGGCGATGGTCCTTAGAACCAGAAAGTAGAACTCAGCGGCCCATTTTAATGCTAGGTGTGGCTGTTGAGTGATATTAGATATCATAGTTTGCTTGCCAGGCATAACTTTGGCCATGGCGATGGTTCTTAGAACCTGAAAGAAGAACTCAACGGCCCATTTTAATACTAGGTGTGGCTTTTGAGTGATATTAGATTTTTTAGTTTCCTTGCCTGGCATAACTTTGGCCATGGCGATGGTTCTTAGAACCTGAAAGTAGAACTCAGCGGCCCATTTTAATGCTAGGTGTGGCTGTTGAGTGATATTAGATATCATAGTTTGCTTGCCTGGCATAACTTTGGCCATGGCGATGGTTCTTAGAACCTGAAAGAAGAACTCAACAGCCCATTTTAATACTAGGTGTGGCTGTTGAGTGATATTAGATTTTTTAGTTTCCTTGCCTGGCATAACTTTGGCCATGGCGATGGTTCTTAGAACCTGAAAGAAGAACTCAACGGCCCATTTTAATGCTAGGTGTGGCTGTTGAGTGATATTAGATTTTATAGTTTCATTGCCTGGCATAACTTTGGCCATGGCGATGGTTCTTAGAACCTGAAAGTAGAACTCAACGGCCCATTTTAATACTAGGTGTGGCTGTTGAGTGATATTAGATTTTTTAGTTTCCTTGCCTGGCATAACTTTGGCCATGGCGATGGTTCTTAGAACCTGAAAGAAGAACTCAACCGCCCATTTTAATGCTAGGTGTGGCTGTTGAGTGATATTAGATTTTATAGTTTCCTTGCCTGGCATAACTTTGGCCATGGCGATGGTTCTTAGAACCTGAAAGAAGAACTCAACGGCCCATTTTAATGCTAGGTGTGGCTGTTGAGTGATATTAGATTTTATAGTTTCCTTGCCTGGCATAACTTTGGCCATGGCGATGGTTCTTAGAACCTGAAAGTAGAACTCAACGGCCCATTTTAATGCTAGGTGTGGCTGTTGAGTGATATTAGATTTTATAGTTTGCTTGCCTGGCATAACTTTGGCCATGGCGATGGTTCTTAGAACCTGAAAGTAGAACTCAGCAGCCCATTTTAATGCTAGGTCTGGCTGTTGAGTGATATTAGATTTTATAGTTTGCTTGCCTGGCATAACTTTGGCCATGGCGATGGTTCTTAGAACCTGAAAGAAGAACTCAACAGCCCATTTTAATACTAGGTGTGACTGTTGAGTGATATTAGATTTTATAGTTTGCTTGCCTGGCATAACTTTGGCCATGGCGATGGTTCTTAGAACCTGAAAGAAGAACTCAACGGCCCATTTTAATGCTAGGTGTGGCTGTTGAGTGATATTAGATTTTATAGTTTGCTTGCCTGGCATAACTTTGGCCATGGTGAATGGTTCTTAGAACAAGAAAGAAGAACTCAATGGCCCATTTTAATGTTAGGTGTGGCTGTTGAGTGATATTAGATTTTATAGTTTGCTTGCCTGGCATAACTTTGGCCATGGCGATGGTTCCTAGAACCAGAAAGTAGAACTCAGCAGCCCATTTTAATGCTAGGTGTGGCTGTTGAGTGATATTAGATATCATAGTTTCCTTGCCTGGCATAACTTTGGCCATGGCGATGGTTCTTAGAACCTGAAAGAAGAAATCAACAGCCCATTTTAATGCTAGGTGTGGCTGTTGAGTGATATTAGATTTTATAGTTTCCTTGCCTGGCATAACTTTGGCCATGGCGATGGTTCTTAGAACCTGAAAGAAGAACTCAACGGCCCATTTTAATGCTAGGTGTGGCTGTTGAGTGGTATTAGATTTTATAGTTTGCTTGCCTGGCATAACTTTGGCCATGGCGATGGTTTTTAGAACCAGAAAGTAGAACTCAGCAGCCCATTTTAATGCTAGGTGTGGCTGTTGAGTGATATTAGATATCATAGTTTGCTTGCCTGGCATAATTTTGGCCATGGCGATGGTTCTTAGAACCAGAAAGAAGAAATCAACAGCCCATTTTAATGCTAGGTGTGGCTGTTGAGTGATATTAGATTTTATAGTTTTCTTGCCTGGCATAACTTTGGCCATGGCGATGGTTCTTAGAACCTGAAAGAAGAACTGAACGGCCCATTTTAATGCTAGGTGTGGCTGTTGAGTGATATTAGATTTTATAGTTTGCTTGCCTGGCATAACTTTGGCCATGGCGATGGTTCTTAGAACCAGAAAGTAGAGCTCAGCAGCCCATTTTAATGCTAGGTGTGGCTGCTCAGTGATATTAGATTTTATAGTTTGCTTGCCTGGTGTAACTTTAGCCATGGCAATGGTTTTTAGAACCAGAAAGTAGAACTCAACGGCCCATTTTAATACTAGGTGTGGCTGTTGAGTGATATTAGATATTATAGTTTTCTTGCCTGGCATAACTTTGGCCGTGGCGATGGTTCTTAGAACCTGAAAGAAGAACTCAACGGCTCATTTTAATACTAGGTGTGGCTTTTGAGTGATATTAGATATCATAGTTTGCTTGCCTGGTGTAACTTTGGCCAGGGCGATGGTTCTTAGAATTTGAAAGAAGAACTCAACGGCCCATTTTAATACTAGGTGTGGCTGTTGAGTGATATTAGATTTTATAGTTTCCTTGCCTGGCATAACTTTGGCCATGGCGATGGTTCTTAGAACCTGAAAGAAGAACTCAACGGCCCATTTTAATGCTAGGTGTGGCTGCTCAGTGATATTAGATATCATAGTTTCCTTGCCTGGCATAACTTTGGCCATGGTGAAGGTTCTTAGAATAAGAAAGAAGAACTCAATGGCCCATTTTAATGTTAGGTGTGGCTGTTGAGTGATATTAGATTTTATAGTTTGCTTGCCTGGCATAACTTTGGCCATGGCGATGGTTCTTAGAACCAGAAAGTAGAACTCAGCGGCCCATTTTAATGCTAGGTGTGGCTGTTGAGTGATATTAGATATCATAGTTTGCTTGCCTGGCATAACTTTGGCCATGGTGATGGTTCTTAGAACCAGAAAGAAGAAATCAACAGCCCATTTTAATGCTAGGTGTGGCTGTTGAGTGATATTAGATTTTATAGTTTCCTTGCCTGGCATAACTTTGGCCATGGCGATGATTCTTAGAACCTGAAAGAAGAAATCAACAGCCCATTTTAATGCTAGGTGTGGCTGTTGAGTGATATTAGATTTTATAGTTTCCTTGCCTGGCATAACTTTGGCCATGGCGATGGTTCTTAGAACCTGAAAGAAGAACTCACCGGCCCATTTTAATGCTAGGTGTGGCTGTTGAGTGATATTAGATTTTATAGTTTGCTTGCCTGGCATAACTTTGGCCATGGCGATGGTTTTTAGAACCAGAAAGTAGAAATCAGCAGCCCATTTTAATGCTAGGTGTGGCTGTTGAGTGATATTAGATTTTCATAGTTTCCTTGCCTGGCATAACTTTGGCCATGGCGATGGTTCTTAGAACCAGAAAGTAGAACTCAGCGGCCCATTTTAATGCTAGGTGTGGCTGTTGAGTGATATTAGATTTTATAGTTTCCTTGCCTGGCATAACTTTGGCCATGGCGATGGTTCTTAGAACCTGAAAGAAGAACTCAACGGCCCATTTTAATGCTAGGTGTGGCTGTTGAGTGGTATTAGATTTTATAGTTTGCTTGCCTGGCATAACTTTGGCCATGGCGATGGTTTTTAGAACCAGAAAGTAGAACTCAGCAGCCCATTTTAATGCTAGGTGTGGCTGTTGAGTGATATTAGATATCATAGTTTCCTTGCCTGGCATAACTTTGGCCATGGTGAAGGTTCTTAGAACCAGAAAGTAGAACTCAGCGGCCCATTTTAATGCTAGGTGTGGCTGTTGAGTGATATTAGATTTTATAGTTTCCTTGCCTGGCATAACTTTGGCCATGGCGATGGTTCTTAGAACCTGAAAGAAGAACTCAGCAGCCCATTTTAATGCTAGGTGTGGCTGTTGAGTGATATTAGATTTTATAGTTTGCTTGCCTGGCATAACTTTGGCCATGGCGATGGTTCTTAGAACCAGAAATTAGAGCTCAGCAGCCCATTTTAATGCTAGGTGTGGCTGTTGAGTGATATTAGATATCATAGTTTGCTTGCCTGGCATAACTTTGGCCATGGCGATGGTTCTTAGAACCTGAAAGAAGAACTCAACGGCCCATTTTAATACTAGGTGTGGCTGTTGCGTGATATTAGATTTTATAGTTTGCTTGCCTGGCATAACTTTGGCCATGGCGATGGTTCTTAGAACCAGAAAGTAGAACTCAGCAGCCCATTTTAATGCTAGGTGTGGCTGTTGAGTGATATTAGATAACATAGTTTGGTTGCCTGGCATAACTTTGGCCATGGCGATGGTTCTTAGAACCTGAAAGAAGAACTCAACGGCCCATTTTAATGCTAGTTGTTGCTGTTGAGTGATATTAGATTTTATAGTTTGCTTGCCTGGCGTAACTTTGGCCATGGTGAAGGTTCTTAGAATAAGAAAGAAGAACTCAATGGCCCATTTTAATGTTAGGTGTGGCTGTTGAGTGATATTAGATTTTATAGTTTGCTTGCCTGGCATAACTTTGGCCATGGCGATGGTTCTTAGAACCAGAAAGTAGAACTCAGCAGCCCATTTTAATGCTAGGTGTGGCTGTTGAGTGATATTAGATATCATAGTTTTCTTGCCTGGCATAACTTTGGCCATGGCGATGGTTCTTAGAACCAGAAAGAAGAAATCAACAGCCCATTTTAATGCTAGGTGTGGCTGTTGAGTGATATTAGATATCATAGTTTGCTTGCCTGGCATAACTTTGGCCATGGCGATGGTTCTTAGAACCTGAAAGAAGAACTCAACGGCCCATTTTAATACTAGGTGTGGCTGTTGAGTGATATTAGATTTTATAGTTTCCTTGCCTGGCATAACTTTGGCCATGGCGATGATTCTTAGAACCTGAAAGAAGAATCAACAGCCCATTTTAATGCTAGGTGTGGCTGTTGAGTGATATTAGATTTTATAGTTTCCTTGCCTGGCATAACTTTGGCCATGGCGATGGTTCTTAGAACCTGAAAGAAGAACTCAACGGCCCATTTTAATGCTAGGTGTGGCTGTTGAGTGATATTAGATTTTATAGTTTGCTTGCCTGGCATAACTTTGGCCATGGCGATGGTTCTTAGAACCAGAAAGTAGAACTCAGCAGCCCATTTTAATGCTAGGTGTGGCTGTTGAGTGATATTAGATATCATAGTTTCCTTGCCTGGCATAACTTTGGCCATGGTGAAGGTTCTTAGAACCAGAAAGTAGAACTCAGCGGCCCATTTTAATGCTAGGTGTGGCTGTTGTGTGATATTAGATATCATAGTTTGCTTGCCTGGCATAACTTTGGCCATGGCAATGGTTCTTAGAACCAGAAAGAAGAAATCAACAGCCCATTTTAATGCTAGGTGTGGCTGTTGAGTGATATTAGATTTTATAGTTTCCTTGCCTGGCATAACTTTGGCCATGGCGATGGTTCTTAGAACCTGAAAGAAGAACTCAGCAGCCCATTTTAATGCTAGGTTTGGCTGTTGAGTGATATTAGATTTTATAGTTTGCTTGCCTGGCATAACTTTGGCCATGGCGATGGTTCTTAGAACCAGAAAGTAGAACTCAGCAGCCCATTTTAATGCTAGGTGTGGCTGTTGAGTGATATTAGATAACATAGTTTGGTTGCCTGGCATAACTTTGGCCATGGCGATGGTTCTTAGAACCTGAAAGAAGAACTCAACAGCCCTTTTTAATACTAGGTGTGACTGTTGAGTGATATTAGATTTTATAGTTTGCTTTCCTGGCATAACTTTGGCCATGGTGATGGTTCTTAGAACATGAAAGAAGAACTCAACGGCCCATTTTAATGCTAGTTGTTGCTGTTGAGTGATATTAGATTTTATAGTTTGCTTGCCTGGCGTAACTTTGGCCATGGTGAAGGTTCTTAGAATAAGAAAGAAGAACTCAATGGCCCATTTTAATGTTAGGTGTGGCTGTTGAGTGATATTAGATATCATAGTTTGCTTGCCTGGCATAACTTTGGCCATGGCGATGGTTCTTAGAACCTGAAAGAAGAATTCAACGGCCCATTTTAATACTAGGTGTGGCTGTTGAGTGATATTAGATATCATAGTTTGCTTGCCTGGCATAACTTTGGCCATGGCGATGGTTCTTAGAACCTGAAAGAAGAACTCAACGGCCCATTTTAATACTAGGTGTGGCTGTTGAGTGATATTAGATTTTATAGTTTTCTTGCCTGGCATAACTTTGGCCATGGCGATGGTTCTTAGAACCAGAAAGTAGAACTCAGCAGCCCATTTTAATGCTAGGTCTGGCTGTTGAGTGATATTAGATAACATAGTTTGCTTGCCTGGCATAACTTTGGCCATGGCGATGGTTCTTAGAACCTGAAAGAAGAACTCAACAGCCCATTTTAATACTAGGTGTGACTGTTGAGTGATATTAGATTTTATAGTTTGCTTGCCTGGCATAACTTTGGCCATGGCGATGGTTCTTAGAACCTGAAAGAAGAACTCAACGGCCCATTTTAATGCTAGTTGTTGCTGTTGAGTGATATTAGATTTTATAGTTTGCTTGCCTGGCGTAACTTTGGCCATGGTGAAGTTTCTTAGAGCAAGAAAGAAGAACTCAATGGCCCATTTTAATGTTAGGTGTGGCTGTTGAGTGATATTAGATTTTATAGTTTGCTTGCCTGGCATAACTTTGGCCATGGCGATGGTTCCTAGAACCAGAAAGTAGAACTCAGCAGCCCATTTTAATGCTAGGTGTGGTTGTTGAGTGATATTAGATATCATAGTTTGCTTGCCTGGCATAATTTTGGCCATGGCGATGGTTCTTAGAACCAGAAAGAAGAAATCAACAGCCCATTTTAATGCTAGGTGTGGCTGTTGAGTGATATTAGATTTTATAGTTTCCTTGCCTGGCATAACTTTGGCCATGGCGATGGTTCTTAGAACCTGAAAGAAGAAATCAACAGCCCATTTTAATGCTAGGTGTGGCTGTTGAGTGATATTAGATTTTATAGTTTCCTTGCCTGGCATAACTTTGGCCATGGCGATGGTTCTTAGAACCTGAAAGAAGAACTCAACGGCCCATTTTAATGCTAGGTGTGGCTGTTGAGTAGTATTAGATTTTATAGTTTGCTTGCCTGGCATAACTTTGGCCATGGCGATGGTTCTTAGAACCAGAAAGTAGAACTCAGCAGCCCATTTTAATGCTAGGTGTGGCTGCTCAGTGATATTAGATTTTATAGTTTGCTTGCCTGGTGTAACTTTAGCCATGGCAATGGTTTTTAGAACCAGAAAGTAGAACTCAACGGCCCATTTTAATACTAGGTGTGGCTGTTGAGTGATATTAGATATTATAGTTTGCTTGCCTGGCATAACTTTGGCCATGGCGATGGTTCTTAGAACCTGAAAGAAGAACTCAATGGCCCATTTTAATACTAGGTGTGGCTGTTGAGTGATATTAGATATCATAGTTTGCTTGCCTGGTGTAACTTTGGCCAGGGCGATGGTTCTTAGAATTTGAAAGAAGAACTCAACGGCCCATTTTAATACTAGGTGTGGCTGTTGAGTGATATTAGATTTTATAGTTTCCTTGCCTGGCATAACTTTGGCCATGGCGATGGTTCTTAGAACCTGAAAGAAGAACTCAACGGCCCATTTTAATGCTAGGTGTGGCTGCTCAGTGATATTAGATATCATAGTTTCCTTGCCTGGCATAACTTTGGCCATGGTGAAGGTTCTTAGAACCAGAAAGTAGAAGTCAGCGGCCCATTTTAATGCTAGGTGTGGCTGTTGAGTGATATTAGATTTTATAGTTTCCTTGCCTGGCATAACTTTGGCCATGGCGATGGTTCTTAGAACCTGAAAGAAGAACTCAGCAGCCCATTTTAATGCTAGGTGTGGCTGTTGAGTGATATTAGATTTTATAGTTTGCTTGCCTGGCATAACTTTGGCCATGGCGATGGTTCTTAGAACCAGAAATTAGAGCTCAGCAGCCCATTTTAATGCTAGGTGTGGCTGTTGAGTGATATTAGATATCATAGTTTGCTTGCCTGGCATAACTTTGGCCATGGCGATGGTTCTTAGAACCTGAAAGAAGAACTCAACGGCCCATTTTAATACTAGGTGTGGCTGTTGAGTGATATTAGATTTTATAGTTTGCTTGCCTGGCATAACTTTGGCCATGGCGATGGTTCTTAGAACCAGAAAGTAGAACTCAGCAGCCCATTTTAATGCTAGGTGTGGCTGTTGAGTGATATTAGATAACATAGTTTGCTTGCCTGGCATAACTTTGGCCATGGCGATGGTTCTTAGAACCTGAAAGAAGAACTCAACAGCCCATTTTAATACTAGGTCTGACTGTTGAGTGATATTAGATTTTATAGTTTGCTTGCCTGGCATAACTTTGGCCATGGCGATGGTTCTTAGAACCTGAAAGAAGAACTCAACAGCCAATTTTAATGCTAGTTGTTGCTGTTGAGTGATATTAGATTTTATAGTTTGCTTGCCTGTCGTAACTTTGGCCATGGTGAAGGTTCTTAGAATAAGAAAGAAGAACTCAATGGCCCATTTTAATGTTAGGTGTGGCTGTTGAGTGATATTAGATTTTATAGTTTGCTTGCCTGGCATAACTTTGGCCATGGCGATGGTTCTTAGAACCAGAAAGTAGAACTCAGCAGCCCATTTTAATGCTAGGTGTGGCTGTTGAGTGATATTAGATATCATAGTTTGCTTGCCTGGCATAACTTTGGCCATGGTGATGGTTCTTAGAACCAGAAAGAAGAAATCAACAGCCCATTTTAATGCTAGGTGTGGCTGTTGAGTGATATTAGATTTTATAGTTTCCTTGCCTGGTATAACCTTGGCCATGGCGATGATTCTTAGAACCTGAAAGAAGAAATCAACAGCCCATTTTAATGCTAGGTGTGGCTGTTGAGTGATATTAGATTTTATAGTTTCCTTGCCTGGCATAACTTTGGCCATGGCGATGGTTCTTAGAACCTGAAAGAAGAACTCAACGGCCCATTTTAATGCTAGGTGTGGCTGTTGAGTGGTATTAGATTTTATAGTTTGCTTGCCTGGCATAACTTTGGCCATGGCGATGGTTTTTAGAACCAGAAAGTAGAACTCAGCAGCCCATTTTAATGCTAGGTGTGGCTGTTGAGTGATATTAGATATCATAGTTTCCTTGCCTGGCATAACTTTGGCCATGGTGAAGGTTCTTAGAACCAGAAAGTAGAACTCAGCGGCCCATTTTAATGCTAGGTGTGGCTGTTGAGTGATATTAGATATCATAGTTTGCTTGCCTGGCATAACTTTGGCCATGGCGATGGTTCTTAGAACCTGAAAGAAGAACTCAACGGCCCATTTTAATGCTAGGTGTGGCTGTTGAGTGATATTAGATTTTATAGTTTCCTTGCCTGGCATAACTTTTGCCATGGCGATGGTTTTTAGAACCAGAAAGTAGAACTCAACGGCCCATTTTAATGCTAGGTGTGGCTGTTGAGTGATATTAGATATCATAGTTTGCTTGCCTGGTGTAACTTTGGCCAGGGCGATGGTTCTTAGAACCTGAAAGAAGAAATCAACAGCCCATTTTAATGCTAGGTGTGGCTGTTGAGTGATATTAGATATCATAGTTTGCTTGCCTGGTGTTACTTTGGCCAGGGCGATGGTTCTTAGAACCTGAAAGAAGAACTCAACGGCCCATTTTAATACTAAGTGTGGCTGTTGAGTGATATTAGATATCATAGTTTGCTTGCCTGGCATAACTTTGGCCATGGCGATGGTTCTTAGAACCTGAAAGTAGAACTCAGCGGCCCATTTTAATACTAAGTGTGGCTGTTGAGTGATATTAGATATCATAGTTTCCTTGCCTGGCATAACTTTGGCCATGGTGAAGGTTCTTAGAACCAGAAAGTAGAACTCAGCGGCCCATTTTAATGCTAGGTGTGGCTGTTGTGTGATATTAGATATCATAGTTTGCTTGCCTGGCATAACTTTGGCCATGGCAATGGTTCTTAGAACCAGAAAGTAGAAATCAACAGCCCATTTTAATGCTAGGTGTGACTGTTGAGTGATATTAGATTTCATTTTTTCCTTGCCTGGCATAACTTTGGCCATGGCGATGATTCTTAGAACCTGAAAGAAGAACTCAACGGCCCATTTTAATGCTAGGTGTGGCTGTTGAGTGATATTAGATTTTATAGTTTGCTTGCCTGGCATAACTTTGGCCATGGCGATGGTTCTTAGAACCAGAAAGTAGAACTCAGCGGCCCATTTTAATGCTAGGTGTGGCTGTTGAGTGATATTAGATATCATAGTTTGCTTGCCTGGCATAACTTTGGCCATGGTGATGGTTCTTAGAACCAGAAAGTAGAAATCAACAGCCCATTTTAATGCTAGGTTTGACTGTTGAGTGATATTAGATTTCATAGTTTCCTTGCCTGGCATAACTTTGGCCATGGCGATGATTCTTAGAACCTGAAAGAAGAACTCAACGGCCCATTTTAATGCTAGGTGTGGCTGTTTAGTGATATTAGATTTTATAGTTTGCTTGCCTGGCATAACTTTGGCCATGGCGATGATTCTTAGAACCAGAAAGTTAGAACTCAACGGCCCATTTTAATGCTAGGTGTGGCTGTTGAGTGATATTAGATATCATAGTTTGCTTGCCTGGCATAACTTTGGCCAGCGCGATGGTTCTTAGAACCAGAAAGTAGAACTCAACGGCCCATTTTAATAGTAGGTGTGGCTGTTGAGTGATATTAGATTTTATAGTTTGCTTGCCTGGCATAACTTTGGCCATGGCGATGGTTCTTAGAACCAGAAAGTAGAACTCAGCAGCCCATTTTAATGCTAGATGTGGCTGTTGTGTGATATTAGATATCATAGTTTGCTTGCCTGGCATAACTTTGGCCATGGCGATGGTTCTTAGAACCTGAAAGAAGAACTCAACGGCCCATTTTAATGCTAGGTGTGGCTGTTGAGTGATATTAGATTTCATAGTTTCCTTGCCTGGCATTACTTTGGCCATGGCGATGGGTCGTAGAATGAGAAAGTTCAGCTCAACAGCCTGTTTTAATGGTAGGTGAGGCTGTTTTCTCATAATAAATGTTATAGTTTGCTTGCCTGGCATAACTTTGGTCATGACGATGGTTCTTAGAACCTGAAAGTAGAGCCCAATGGCCCAATTTAATGCTAGGTGTGCTGTTGAGTGATATTAGATTCTATAGTTTTCCTGATGTTACTTTGGCCATGGCGATGGTTAGAAGCAGAAAGAAGAACTCAGTGGCCCATTTTAATACTAGGTGTGGCTGTTGAGTGGTATTAGATTTTATAGTTTTTCTGGCATAGCTTTGGCCATGGCAATCGTTGTTAGTTCTAGAAAGTAGAGCTCAACGACCCATTTTATTGCTAGGTGTGTCTTTTGATTTAAAAGTCCATTGGCAACTGAGGTAATTTTGTTGTGTTTTTTTTTTTTAATTTCAAAGACATCTACTACACTTTCCTAGAAGATAGAAGACCTAGTTGTAATCCTGACTTTTTTTGGAGAAAATGGAAGAAGCAAAGGAAAAGTTCAAGAAAATGTCCGCAGGCGAAACCCACTTAACTTTTGGCCATGATGTCGCCTTCTATGCTCTGATGTAAATTTTCTTGAGTCTCGTTTTACTGAAAA
Organism: Crotalus tigris; assembly: GCF_016545835.1. Taxonomy (NCBI): domain Eukaryota; kingdom Metazoa; phylum Chordata; class Lepidosauria; order Squamata; family Viperidae; genus Crotalus; species Crotalus tigris. The sequence goes on along the minus strand of NW_024098197.1, from coordinate 576,179 downwards.
TTTATGTAAACTGAGGGTGCTTGCATGGTCATCCAATAATTGATGGTGCATTTATCCATAGTAAGTAGGGTAATACCTTCATCTGTGTTAGTAAGCACATTTTACTGTGTATTGTTAGAAGTGAAAGTCCAGTGGCAACTGAGGTAATGTTGTGTTCTTTTTTCTCAAAGACATCTTCTACACTTTCCTAGAAGACAGAAGACCCAGTGTTAATCCTGCACTGTTGAGGGAGAAAATGGAAGAAGCAAAAGAAAAGAAGAATGTGAAAATACATCAAGAATAATACCTCCTAATGTAAATCAAGCTTGACCTGTAGATAGTAGGTTTTATAGGGTTTTTTTGCCTGGTGTAATTGTGGCCATGGCGATGGTTCTTAGAACCAGAATGAAGAGCTCAACAGCCCTTTTTAATGCTAAGTGTGGCTGTTGATCATTAAAGGTGTTTTAGTTTTGAATATTTCAGATTGAAGGGAGGAACAAGTGCATTCCTCATGCCAAATGTTCCTCAAAAGAGACAACACTTGCTAGGAAAGGGAGAGGAAACAAGTGAAAAAAAGAAATAAACAAGAGAGCAAGAAAACGTCCACAGGCCAAGCTTGATTAACTTTTTGCTGTGATGTCACCTATCCCAGTGTAAATCAAACCTGACCTGTAGATAATAGATGTTATAGTTTGCTTGCCTGGCATAACTTTGGCCACGGCGATGGTTCTTAGAACCAGAACGAAGAGCTCAATGGCCCATTTTAATGCTATGTGTGGCTGGTGATTTAGAATACATTTTATTGTTCTCTTGCCTTGGGATTTTTTTATTAGGAATCTGATAAGTTTGATGACTGGACATATGTTGAGATGGCGGAACTGAAATTCAAGCCTTTAACACTGTGGAAAGTACCATAAGAAACCATAATACCATTGCTTAAGCCATTGACCTTATCTGCTCTGTTCCTATGTTAGCTTTTTGTTATGTAACTAATTAGAAATAAATTTGTATGTATGTATCTGACTTACTTTGTCTTTGGGGTTCTTCCAACTTCAGGAAGGGCCGAGCTTTGTTCAGCTGAATAAAAGACAACATGTCTCCATCTCACTGTTTCTACTGAGGAACACCTAAATCCTGCTTAACGTTGTGGCCATGGTGATCGTTCTTAGAACCAGAAAGCTCAACGACCCTTGTTAATGCTAGCTGTAGCTGTTGCTGGAGATTAGACTTTATAGTTTTTTTTCTTACCTGTAACTTGCGCCACCAGGATCATTCTCAGAAACAGAAAACCTCAGTGGCTGGTTTTAATGGCAGGTGTGGCCCATGTTATACAAAAGATTTCATAGTTTTCTTGCCTGCTTAGTATTAGATCTGGCAATAATTCTTAAAACCAAGAAGAAAATCCCTACTTCCCTCAGTGTGGCCCTGAATTGCTAAAATACTAATTATTTTTTTCCCCATGGCTGTGAGAGCTGGAGGGACCCACAAGTAGTATGGTCTTAGGGTTAGGGTTACATCACCATGAACTCAAAGAGCAAAATGGACATTGCCAACAAATTTGGAGTGTTTGGGTATGGTTAGGAGGGCACTGACTTTTCTAGGTTGCCCTATCTATTTTTCCTGGTAAAATACATGGGAAAATCCCATTGGGGGAAAATTCCAGTTAGGGTTAGGGTTGGGGCACCATGAACTTATAGAGCAAAATGGACATCAGCAACAAATTCGGAGTGCTTGGGTATGGTTAGGAGGGCACTGACTTTTCTAGGCTGCCCTATCTACGTTTCCTGGTAAAATACATGGGAAAATCGCATTGGAGGAAAATTCCACTGACTAACACAATTGTTCGTGTCGACATTTTCATGCCCCACATCTGTGGAGATCCTCAGTCATCCAGGTCATAGTTATCCCAAAGATGCTTTTTCCCGAGGCAACTGGACTTTGTTTTTCTTTGAAGACGTTTCGCTTCTCATCCAAGAAGCTCCAGAGTTGAAGAAGCCTCTCAGATAAGAAGAGAAACGTTTTCAAAGAAAACAAAAACAAAAAAAAAATCCAGTTGCCTTATGAAAAAGCATCTTTGGGATTTTTGTGCCCACTTTAGCCCAGCGTCCCATCACAGCCTGTCGATCGTGGGCATTCATTCTCAGCTGGCCCTCCACCAGCACTCCATTGTGGTCCCCTGTCCTCCGCCCCCCACGTGATCACGGCCAATTCGCCCAGGAACACTTGCTCCTGGCTGAGTCGCAGCACGGGACAAATGCCAGCCAATCATGCGCCAAGAAATGGGCCTCTGCTTTTTCTCAGTGGGTGGCAGTGACCTTGGACACCTGGGAGGCGGGAGGCAGAGTGGCCGTATGTGGAAAGACACACCGGGGCCGGTCCATCACCGTGCTTCTGCCGCCGCTGCCCTGTACTTTGCAGGAGCCCTGAACTCTGCTTCCCATGGTGCCAGCTGCCCGCTCCCCTCAAGATCTCCTGTATCGCTTCGGCAGTGTTTCCAGACTCGTGCAAGGTGTAATGGCAACGAAGAAGTACCTGACCACCCCGCCCCCCAGGCCGCCTGTGGGAACACAAAACCTCTTGTTGGCTGGCTCCCAGACATCCCTTGAGCAACGCGTACTCCCTTTGCAACCAGAGGGTTCCCCCCCCCGCCGTTACTCCAGGGATGGGGCATTGCGGGGTGCCCAGCAGAGCCATAAATGTGCATAAAATTACTGCACTTTTGTGCATGGAGCGCTCCTGCCTGGACAGATGCGGGCCGAGAGAGCATGCCTGGGTGGGCTGGGAGGGATGTTAGCAATCGGAAGGGTTCGCAACCCTCAACTCTAGAGGATGTTCACTGGTATTGCTCTCTGCCTTCTCACAATGCCAGCCCGGCCAACAACTGGGCAGAGAGCAACACTAGCGAACGTCCGCCAGCCTCGAACACTGCCGCCCTCCCACCCCCCAGGTCGAACGCCCCTCTTAGCCCAGCCAGCCAGCCATGCTCGCTCACTCGAGCACACAGCCCAGCAGGAGCTGTCCAAACCGTGCATAAAAGCGCAGTGTTTTTATGCACATGGGCGGCTCTGCCAGGCACCCTGCTGGGGAAGCGCCCCATCCCTGGAGTAACAGCTGCAGGCAGGGGTTGTCTCTGCTTGCAAAGGGAGTGCGTGTTCCCTGGCAAAGAGGGGTGTCCGGGAGCCTTCCCCCAAGATGTTTTGGGTTCCCCTTGTGGGGAGAGATCCGGCATTTCTGCCACCAGCATTGCACTTTGCACCAACCGGGCGCAGGAAAGCTTGGGGGGGCGGGGCGGCTGGCATCATGGGAAGCAGAGTTCAGAGCTCGTGCAAAGTACAGGGCAGCAGCGGCAGAAGTGCGGTGCCGGACTATCCCCCTGCGGGCCTTTCCAGACCCCTCCTCGGCGCTCAAGGACGCTGCCATATATTGAGAAGGCCCCATCCCTCAGTGCGGGGATTGACTAACATTTTGTCCCGCACCGCAAGTAGGCCAGGAGTAAGTCTCCCTGGGCAAATTGGCTGTGATCACCTGGTAGTGGGGAGCAGTGGTGGGGGTGGAATGCTGGCGGAGGGCCAGCTGGGAATGAATGCCTAGGTGGGCTGCGATGGGGGGGGGAGTGGGGTTGAAGTGGGCACAAAAATGTCACCACAATCAATTGTCCCATTCTGAGTTTAGGAGAAGTGAAATATCACAGGAGAATATCGCTGGAACACAGAGGAGAAACGCTTTGTATTCTTTTTTCTGGTGGCCCTACTTGTTTCACTACTAACGAGCAGCAATAATAATAATGGCAACAACAAAAAGAACTTGTTAATGTGGCAAAAAGAAAGTAATCACCAGGGAAGCTAAGTGACAAAATCTATCTTGTCCAAACCACTTCATTGTCAATAGCTAAATGTATTTCACTTTTGTGCTGCAGCATATGAAATATGGCCTTTGAGCAAATCCCAATTTCCCTGACAGTTTTTGCTTGGGTTCTCTTTGAGGACATCTGCTTCACATTTAATAATAATGACTAAATTTTTTGCTTTGATCCACGGAGCAGCAATAGTTTCACAACAATTATCTTTTTTTTTTAAAAAAAAATAGCAGTTATTCTTTGAAGATGCTCCCTTTTAAACTCATTGTAGTTGGCCTCATTTTTACAAGTGTGAGATCTGAGGTCTAAAGAAGACCTCTTTATTGAGTTCTTAAGGTTAAGAAACAAATGGGAATATATGGAGAACAGTATGGGCCGAGAAAAAACATATAGGCAAATATTAAAATGCAAAACCAAGAAAAACCTTGGGACTGAGTTTTGAGTGATGATGATGATGATGTATCCATGATGTGTCTGACTCTTGGTGATTCTATGGGCCACGTTTCTTCGGGTCTTCTGACCTTGCACTACTTGTACTATTCATTTTAAATATCCTGATCATCAGCAACAAGAAACTTGTTGTTAGAAAATCCTTCAATTGTTTTAAAACCATTGCAACCTTAGAGCTGAAATCCTAAATCCAAGTCTTCCTAATCAGGTAAAAATGCTGAGGCTGGATACAGATTCATTAAGTTGGTTCATTGTCTTAATGGGCAGATTTTATCTCCCGAAGCTTTTTTCTTTATCGGACATTGGGGGAAGGGGGTTTGTGAAGATTACTCACAAGTGAGGCTAATAAAGAAAAGTGATGAAGAAAAGGAAAACATCTCTAAGGGATTTAGCAAGGTGAAACAAGCAAACAAACACATATGTTTCTTCTCATTTTATTCCTGACTCTGTGAACAAACATTTTATATCACACTTCCCTCTCCTCTTTTGATGAGTGCCACAACATTTCCTAAAAAGGAATATGTTGCAACAGGGGAGGGGAAAGGAGAAAGACAGGCATGCAAAACCCATCTGGAAAGAACTTTCATTATTTTCATTAAATAATTAACTCAGCCAGATGTGAGAGGAAGCTGTGTTTGGGTCTTGGCAAAATAAAATAAAGTAGGCCACCATGAATAGCATTCCTTTCAGAGGGAGGAACAGGATTTCTCACTTTTTTTTATTTTAAAAAAAGGAAATTTTCATTTCAGAGGTGGAGAATGGATCGATAAATATGAGGTCCTTGGTGATTTCTGTCTGCTTGCAGACGTTTCATTACCCAACTAGGTAACACAATCAGTGCTAGTAGGAAGTAGGGTTTGCTCTCTATTTATATACAAGGGGCTTGTCCTGTCAATGTTGGTCGGAGTGCTGTTTTCTCCTTGGTAATTTCTTGTTTGGCCTATTTTTTTTTAAACTGCTTGATTATTGGTCTGTTATAGATCCTGGTGTTAATGTCTGCTTATCTCAGTGTTGATTGCTGGTGAGGTGATTTTGACAGCCCTTCAGCAAAGATAGAATCAAAGCAAATAGGTTCCATAACCACAATGAGGTAGTAGGAGTGAGACAATAAAGAGAGCACAGCTTGTTCTGGATGCTTTAATCCCTATTTCAAATGGGACCTCCTTTGCCCCTTGCCAAATATTAAAGATATAACTTTTAAATAGTAACTGTTAGATTAGATAATCTTTATTGTCATTTTTTTTCCCTGCGGGCACAACGGCACACATTAAAAATGAAATTTAGTTGCTTGCTCTCAAAGTGTACACATACATAACACACATTTAAAAGATACTATATAAACATATGTATAGACCTACACCCTTACATACAAGTAACATATAAATATTAAATACTGGCCATCTTGAATATATAATGGAAGGAGGAATCTTGAGAGTTCACAAGGTTAATGCTGTATGGAATGAAACTATGGCTGAATCTGGATATTCTGCTTCAGATACCATAGAGCCCCCGCCCAGAAGGTACCAGCTGCCACTTACTCCGGTGAAAATGTACCCCGTCCTTTCATTCTCCTTCATCAAAGTTGATATGGTACTATCCTACTCCTTTATAGCCCCCTGAAAAATCTGAGGTGGTTTCTTTGCTGGTTCCTTGTCCAACTTCAGCTCTCATGGGAGTTGAAGTCCACAAGTCATAAACGGGCCAAGTTTGAAGACCCCCGTATTAAGCTTTGCTTTGAACCTGGCCTGGACTCAGATTTCCCGTAGTTGACTTTGTCTTGGTTATACCTACAGCTGAGAGCTGTAACCCGTCTTCATTCTTTTTATTATTATTATTATAAATTTTTACAATTTTACAATAAAAAACCCCTTTTCCCAATCCCTCCCAACCCATCCCGAAACCCTCCCTCATTCTTCCCAGAGCTGAATACAGGGTTAACTAGAACTTAAAGGAAAAAACTTTTAAACTCAAATAAACCTCAAACAAATATGATTACATTCAATAAGCAAATTGTTAAGTACTTTAACTCTATTATATATAAAAAACAGAAAGAGAAAAAGAAGAAAAAAACCCCAAAACTATTCTACACTTCTAAATAATATCTTAAACTTTAAATATAAATTATTCGAAAGCTAAATAATATTTTCTTATATCATACTTATATTATATAAAATTTATCCATCTTTTCCACACCAAGAGGTACTTCTCTTGTGATTGATCTTTCAAAAAAGCCGAAATTTTTGCCATTTCAGATAAATAAGAAACTTTAAGAAACCATTCCTGCAAAGTAGGCAAAAATTCCTTCTTCCAGTATTGTCCTATTAACAACCTTGCCGCTGTAATTAAATTTAACATTAAAATAATTTCTTTGTCATCACAATCAGAAACAATACCCAACAAAAACAATTGTGGAGTGAATTTTATCCTTCTTTTAAAGATTCTTTGAATATTCCACCATATCTTGATCCAAAAGGCTTTTATACTTTTACATGACCACCAAATATGATAATAAGTTGCGTCCAAACAACCACATCTCCAACATTTAGGCTGCAAATTTGAGTACATACGAGAGATTTTTTGTGGATCAAGGTGCCATCTATAAAACATTTTATAAAACTTTTCCCTTAACCTGTCTTCATTCTTAATATCTGGGGTGTACTGCTTCTGCTCCTTCCCATTATAGTTCCTTAACTGAAGTTCACCCAGAAGAATAGGAAGCGGAGTGCTATAACCTGATCTTCATTCTTAATATCTGGTGGATCTGAGGTTTACTGCTTCTGAACATAGAAACTTATTTATCAACCTTGGCTAATACTCAGCGACAGATCTATCCTCCATGAAGGTGTTCAGTCTCCTTTTAAAAGCTCCCTTAGCCAGTAGTTTTTGCCACATGCTTTGGAAACAAGTTGAACACGTTAATGACTCCTGGAAGCCTTCCAGTGCACCAAATCTAGCCCTTCCATGCTAATGAAGCCATTTGCAAACATGCGACAGAAATATTTACCCAACGTGATTAAACAGACTTCTGGGATTAAAAAAAAAAAATATTGAAGATGTCCAAGGTCTCACGCTGGCAAGATGGCTCACAATGTGGTCTGTTGTTGAATAAAAGATTACTATTCTAAACACGGTGTGAATTATTCCACTGTGTGGCACCTAATTAACTGTCAGAAATGCATTGTTGAGAAGATGATGGATTAGCCAATTGAAGACATTAATAAAACTCATTCCAGTTTTGCCATGTGCAGGTTGATATCCAGTGAAGCTGCACAAGCCATTCATTTCCTATTAGTTTGCAAAGACATGTAAGTCGGATTTCCAAAAGCAGGCTCCCTCTGTGTCACAGCGATCCCAAAAATATATCTCCTCTGTGTTTGACAAAGTTGCACACTCACATTATGGCAGACACATAATGCTCGACCTTGAAGCATCTACAAACACAATGTTACATATTACATTTGAGCGAGCCCAGATTTTTCTCCTCTGTGTAATGATCCCTAGTCTATATTTTCTCAACCTGGCATCTTCCAGGTGTTCTTTAGGACTACAATTTTGAGATGTGCCTTCTGGAAGTTACCTTTGATGTCATTCAAATGCACCTGACAGAGCAACGTGCAGAAAGCGACGTTGGTGAGCACTGACGTTTCGATCTACTTCGCCAAACTGGGTGTGTCCCACCCACTCTGAATAGCAGTACCGTGATAAGAATTCATCGTCTTTCTTAAAATTGGAAACCGTGATTCCACACTGCGTTGGGGACATTTAATGAATCTCTGGCTGCAAAGAATTCCTGGGTTTTGCTTTGAATCGTAAACTAATCAAACCCATCCATCCATCCTCAAACCTAATCAAACTGATAATCAAAGTTACTATGTCATACACACAAGGACATTAAGTCCTTCACGGACTTCTTAAGCACAAGTACCAACACCCCCATTCAGCATCATTAGTGATTTTTTTTTTTTGTAGTGACGATGCAGAAGACCATTGTTATTCCCAGTTCATTGACATATTTTGATTTCTCATATTTAAGGAAAATCTAGAGGTCTTTCTGAGCTCTAACCTGCTTGATTTTCTTACCCTTGTTTATCTTGAGAGAAGGGGAGGTTGCTGAAGAGCTTTTCTTTCAGTGAAAGTCTTCAGACTTTTCATTCCCATCTCAGAATCATGTGCCAACCAGCCAAGGTCAGCTCTTTTGGTCTCTTGATTGGACTGAGTTGATTCTGTTGTCGCTGCCATGAGGGGTGAGGTGAGTTTTTTTTTAAACGGTTTTTATTATAGGGTGGATTTTTTAAAATGTCATAAGTTGCCTGGACTCACGCATGTACGAGTTGGGCAGCTCTATACATTTGTTTAATAAGGAATAATAAACCAGTCATTTTTAGGATAGGCAATAGAACCGGATTGATGATATGGTTGTAAATCATCAAATGCGTGTATGCATCCTGGGAATGTGTGAAAGAAAAGCTCATGCTTTTCTCAAATGTAAATGTTGCCTTACCAGAAGCCACTTTCTATTAGGCTTCAGGATTGTCAGGTAGCGTTTCCCAAGCTTGTTTTTTTTCTTGAGTAGACCATTTGGGTGAATTGCTTTGCTTTCCTGGCCAGAGGATTGACGCTCCTTGTCCCAGCTATCCATTGCAACTTGCACAAAATCCTTCCAGCCCCAAGCAGAATCTGGCTATTTTCTTCATCGTCTCCATTTCACCTACAGCAAAATATCTGCTGGGAAGGCAGGCAGTAGGGAAGCAATGAGAGGGCATACAGGTAATCCTCAACTTAACAACAGTTCATTTAGTGACCGTTCAAAGTTTCTTTCGATGTTTCTTCACACTTAAGACCATTGCAGCATCTCTGTGGTTACGTGATCAAAAGTCAGACCCTTGGCAACTGACTCATATTTATGGCAGCTGCAGTGTTGTCCCCAGGTTATGTGATCACCTTTTGGCAACCTTCTGACAAGCAAAAGTCAATGAGGAAGCCAGATCCACTTAACAACTATGTTAATAATAACGGCAACGGTTCACTTAACAACTATGGCAAGTAAGGTCATAAAATGGGGTGAAATTATATTTTTACTAGGTATTGTTATTGACTGTGATGCTAAGGAGGTTATATTGATGTTAAATTTGATTACAGCCGCTAGGTTGTTAATAGGACAATATTGGAAGAAGGAATCTTTGCCTACTTTACAAGAATGGTTTCATAAAGTTTCGTATTTGGCAGAAATGGCAAAGATTTCGGCTTTCTTAAAGGAGCAATCTCAAGAAAAATTTTTTGCGGTATGGGAAAAATGGATAAATTTTATACAACATAATTTGGATATGGAAAAATATTATTTAGCCTTTTTATAATTTGTAATGATTGTTTTTTCTTTCTTTCTTTCTTCTTTTTCTTTTTTTATATATATACATTTTTTATGTATTATTATTCATATATTTTTTTTTTTATATATATATATGCTTTATTCTTCGTCTACTTTCTTCTTTCTTCTTTCTCTCTCTCTCTTCTCTTTTTATTTTTATTTTTTTTTTCTTTTTTAGTATATATTATTCATTTTAAGGTTTATGTTATGTATATTATTATTATATATATTATTACTGTGATTTTTATTATTATTATTAATTATTTTATAAATTGCAAATGTTATTTTTAAAATATTTGTTAAATAATCCTATATTCAGTTCTGGGAAGTCGGGGGGGGGTGGGGTGGTTGGGGAGGGGGGGGTGGATTTTTATTTGTAAAACTTTTGAAAAATTTCAATAAAAAAAAAAAAAAAATGGGGTGAAATTAGAGGGGCCTTCATGCTCTCTGACGTTAGTTGTTTTCTTGTAACCTGTGATAACCCAGGGCACAGCACAGAGGCAATGCAGTCAGCTGGCAATTCAAACCGCCCTTTAATTGCTCCAAATTTTCCCCAAGTGCTCCCACGTTTCTGGCAAGCCCCAGAACAAAATAAGACACACACACCTTCGACAGCCTCTGGCTGCAAGTAGTTTCACATACAGTCAGATTAGAAGAGTAATTTACTCAAGGCCATGTAGATAACAAGGAATGAAACCTACATCCAAAATCTAACGAGACTGTGGAAATACAGTACAAGCTTGCCTGAGCAGTTTCAGAAGAGAAGCCAGTATTCAATCCGAGGTCCTTGAACACTAAATCAAGTTTGTCAGCCAGTCCAACGGTCAGAGTTTCAGGGTTTCCAAGCAGAAATCACAACACAGAACAAGAGATCAGAGAGTTGTTTACAAGATCAGCAACAGCACACAAAACTAATGCCCCTCTTCACAGCATCCCCTTAAGTCTCAGTCTCCAGGTGTGCCTTGTGGAGAGGGGCAGGGCGCTCTCCTCCGGAGCAGTTGAGCCTGCCTGTGTTGTTCCCTCCTTCTCTCCACTCTCCATGCTCTAGGATCAGGAGGGAGTGGCCCTTGCTCATTGCCTGAGCTCTTGTCTCTCATGTTCATCCTGTCCCAATCCTGAAAAGCCCTGGCCTGCCTCAACCTGCTCTTCCCCCTATTCCTCTGCAACCACAGACACCTCTCCCTTGACCTCCGTAGGGTCCTGTTCCAGCTCATTGTCCTCAGCAGATTCAGGCTCCAATGGAGGCAAGACAAGACCTTTTATTACTCTAACTAGGTAACATCAATGCTAGTGTTAGCATCTAGCACTGATAATATCTAGTTTGGCTAATGCAATGTCTGCAAGAAAACAAACAAGCTCCGAGAGCACTAGGGATCCTACAGTTTCACCCTACAGCATTCTCCAATATTAGGACAAAATTCACATCCCTCACTGCCTCACTTAGCAACAGAGAGTTTGGGCTCCATTGTGGTCATAAATTGAGGACTATCTGTATTTTGCCCCAAATGGAAGAAGAAACTGGAAAAAAAAACCCACTAGAGTCCCTCTCACGCTTGTTCCAGAATGCATTGACCATCTTGAAAAGCAATATTTTATAGATTGTTTATATATTTTTCCTATTTCTAAACTGCCCAGAAAAGGGGTCTCTTTTCCACTTGGGTAGCTCAATGGCACCAAGAATCACTGAGGTTTGACAGCACTTTGACTGTTAGAAGGAAGTGCTTCGAAGGCCAGAAAAAAAGGAGAGAGGGTCAAATAGATCTTGAAGATGTCTTCTCCTGTTTTTTATCCCACCAACATAACTTATTAGGATCATACTGAAGGGGGTCAGAACCAGAAAAACATGGGCAAGATTAAGGAAGAAGATTGTCTTTTAATTATCCTTGCTCCATACCCTTTGGGGAACTATCTACAATGCATAGCACCTTGACCTGTGCTTGAGATTGTGCTGAAAGGCGATGAAATTGGTGAAATACAGTGGACCAAAGAGAAAGCTGAAACTTCAGCCATTAAACATCTTTGGTGGAAGAAGGCTGATATATCAGTTGGAACAGCAGCTATGGAGATTATCTCCTCCTCCTCCCCCCACTTTTTTCCTCCTCCTCCTCCTCCTCCCACCCTTCTCATCTTCCTCCTCCTTCCACTTTTTTCCTTATCATCCTCCTTCTTTTCCTTCCACTTTTTTCCTCCTCCTCCTCCCCCAATTTTTTCCCTTCCCATCCTCCTTCTCTTTCATCTTGTCCTCCTCCTCCTCCTCTTTCATCTTGTCCTTCTCATCCTCCTCCTTCCACTTTTTTCCCTTCTCCTCTTCCTCCTCCTTCCACTTTTTTCCTTCTCATCCTCCTTCTCTTCCTTCCACTTTTTTCCTTCTCATCCTCCTCCTCCTTCCACTTTTTTCCCTTCTCCTCTTCCTCCTCCTTCCACTTTTTTCCTTCTCATCCTCCTTCTCTTCCTTCCACTTTTTCCCTTCTCATCATCCTCCTTCCACTTTTTTCTTCCTCCTCCTCCTCCTCCTCCCATTTTTTTTCCTTCCCATCCTACTTCTCTTTCATCTTGTCCTCCTCCTCCTTCCACTTTTTCCCCTTCTCCTCTTTCTCCTCCTTCCACTTTTTCCCTTCTCTTCCTCCTCCTTCCACTTTTTTCCTTCTCATCATCATCCTCCTTCCACTTTCCTTCTCATCATCCTCCTCCTCCCACTTTTTTCCCTTCTCATCCTCCTTCTCTTCCTTCCACTTTTTTTCCTTTGCATCCTCCTCCTTCCACTTTTTTCCTCCTCCTCCTCCTCCCAATTTTTTTCCTTCTCATCCTCCTTCTCTTTCATCTTCTCCTCCTCCTCTTTCATCTTGTCTTTCTCATCCTCCTCCTGAAACTAAACCATATCTGTGTTCTAATGGCACTGGAGGCTCTGAAAATCCCAAAGTCTCCAGCTCTGAGCTAGCATTGCACCTCTCTGAGATACAAAATGCATTTATCACAGAGATGCAGCAGCCATCATGCACGTGTCTCAGCTTTGATAAGGTCTTTGTGTGCATCTTAATTAGCAGGCATTGCTTATAAATTGGCCTCCTCTCCCGGAGTGGGTTTGCAGATCTCCTTATTCATGAAAGCACAAACATTCTTTAGATCTGCTGGGGGCTTAAACACAGCCAGCTTTTAGGAAAGTATAATAACCGCAACTGCCTGTTGAAAATCTGGAGGAGAGTTTGATCTCGGCAGGCAATTAGAGATAAAACTTTATTGAGAGCTTGTAAGTCATCGATCTTTCGATCAGAAGTGAGGCCACACTGAAAGAAGTCATCAAGCAAAATCTGCCACAGCAAAGAAGGGAAAGAAATTAACAGTGAATGTTAATTTAGCGTTATTACTGCGTTGGATCACTTTGCCAGATTGGAGAACTTTTGAACTACAGTAATGGGAAACTAAGCAGTCTTCCTTTTCAGGCTATTGATCTCTGTGCCTGGTGTGCTAATGGAGGCTTGGCTGAGGTTGCAGACCGAACATCAACAGAAGAAGCTGGAGTAAGTGATTGGAAAGGTTTATCTCGAGTTGTCTAGGCAGCCATAATTTTTTATATACATCTATAAAAAATAAGTATTCTTTTAAATACTGTAAAGCATTTTATGCGTCTGGAAAATTCAAAGACTGGTCCAAGCCTTTGTCCTTAATGGGAGGTGAACTGATCGGCAAGATTTCACGTTTTGTAGCTTCTTGCAAAGCTTTTATCTTCTGTTACCCTCCCCATCAATGAGAACATTGGAAGTGAAGCATTCTTGAAAGAGATGCAGATTCCGGCTGGCAAGATTCAGAGGCTCCAAGCAGCCTCTGAACTCAATGGGAAGTCTTGGGGCAGACTGAGGATTCCAAGCTCTCCCATATTCCTGAAAAACAGAAAAATATTGGAAGGGTAACTGTTAGAGAATTTTAATTTCTCTGTTGGTGAAAAATAAATCAGAAGCTCTCACAGTTGACTGCATTTAGCTGATTCAAAATAACGTCTTTATATTCTTATCAAAATATTTACAACACCATACATTCTTCTTTACAGCAACATAGCTTAATGAAGACTTCTTACAGAGAGATACAGAGACAAACCTGAGACTGGAAATCCAGCTCCTAACTCAAAACCCTTTTTGCGCAGACTCAATAGCACTTTCTTCACAGTGGCTGACTGAGTTACCACGTGACTCTTCCTGCTCATGAATATTCCAACAGTAATGCTCTGGTAGACATCTCATAACTTCTGAGATGTCAGAAACACCCCAGTCTTGTGCTTTGCCTGACAATGGGTTAAGCAAGATGCTTCTCAGCAGTACCTAGACCAGGAAGATATACATTGGAGGATCCAGCTCAGAAAGGCTTTTGGCTTTGAGGACCTGGTTGATATTCTGGTCCTGGATTTAGAATTCATACCCACCCAACTTCAGCTGATACTATTTTTTTTTTTTTTTTTTTGAACTGATTCCCCACTCTTGGTGTCCACATCCTGGTTTGCTGCTCAGAGTTGAGACCCTGACAAATTGGTGCCTTCTCATGAAAAAGGTGCACCTTCCTACCTGGAAAGCACAAGCTGTTGGAATGATTTTCCCCAAGGCCAATTTACACAGGTGAGCAAGCTGCTTGATTCTCACTCCCAATCTCAGTTGGATTATTACTCCAGCCTGTGTAACTCATATGGAGGACAAGAAATTCTCTAAACTAATTAGCTTGACTCAAAAGGGAGAGTTACTGGGCAGAAGTCCAATGTCACCTCAATAATAATTGCTTTTTTGTGTAGTGGGTAAGTGAGAAGCGCTGGGGGAGGAAGTCAGATTCCTTTCTAGCATTGCTTTCTTTTCCTTCCCTATATTTTTCTTTTGTTCCAAGAAATTGTATTCTTTGTGTGTGCTTTTGCTGCTTTGTGTTTATGATGAGTTGCTGAATTTTATCATTGTAAGATTTTACATCCGTTGTATTTTTGCAATTCTCCTTCTCAATATGAACATATCACAGCAGAGGCAACCACACAGATTCAGCAGGAGGTGTGTCCACATGTCCTGGAAATAACTAGCGATAGCAGCCATCCTCGTCTTCCCGACCTTTAAACAGATGATAGCAAATGACTTTTAATCCTTCCAACTTTCGATTATTTGGCAACTTCCCCATTCTACTGGAGAGTCCTTCTGACAATTCAGAGGCAATCTTTGTGACCTCTGCTGATTGTAAATAGATCCTCGTTACCCTCAATAACTCAATTTGATTTAGAAATCTCCAATCAAAAGGAGCATTGGTGAACCCATGCATATGTGATGGAATGTAGTCTGGATTCTCAAGAGGGTAGGGCTTCATTCCAAAGAAGCAAGATACAAAGAAGTTCAGATAGTTGGTGTAAGACAGCGGTTCTCAACCTATGGGTCGCGACCCCATTTGGGGTCGATCGACCATTTTTGGGGGGTCGCCAAAGGTGGCGATCCGCCATTTTTCGCGGCGCCGTGCACGCGCCCCACGCATGGGGGCAGCGCCGTGCACGCGCGCCGCGCATGAGGGCGGTGCCACGCATGCACGTCGCGCATGGGGCGGCGCCGTGCATGCGCGCTGCACATGGGGCACGCCGTGCACGCGCGCCGCGCATGGGGGTGGCGCCGCGCACGCGTGCTGCGCATGGGGCGCCACCGTGCACGCGCGCTGTGCATGGGGGCGCCGCCGTACATGCACGTCACGCATGGGGCGCGCCATGCACGCACGCCGCGCATGGGGCGGCACCGTGCATGTGCGTCGCACATGGGGCCCCGCCCCCATGCGCGCGGTGCCACGCATGCGCAGAACGTTTGTGTGACGGGGGTCGCCGTCACACAAACGTTGAGAAGCACTGGTGTAAGAGAAAGAGGGTGAAGATAGCCACACCTTGATAGGTCTCAGACTCTATGGTAGATGCAGATAGTCTTTAGACCAGTGGTTCTCAACCTTTTTAATGCCGCAACCCCCAACCGGTCGTAAGTCGAGGACTACTCAACCGGTCGTAAGTCAAGGACTACTCAACTGGTGCAGCACCGTTTGCAGAATGGGACTTTTGGCAGGCTCAGCAGGGCAGAGACAGCCTGGACAATTCCTATTGGCTTTTGAAAGCCAATAGAATTAGACTCTATTCAAGAGAGTCTATTCTATTGGCTTTCAAAAGCCACTAGAATAAAAGGGAGTAGCACAGCTAAGGAAAAGGGGGGGGAAAATGGCGGACTGCGTTGTTTGGCGACCCCCGTGAAATGGTCGTTCGACCCCAAATGGGGTCCCGACCCACAGGTTGAGAACCACTGCTTTAGACTTTAATCCGGCCAGATTAGAGGTGGCGCAGCAGTTAGAGTGCAGTACTGCAGGCCACTTTAGCTGACTGTGTTCAGCAGGTCAGTGGTTCAAATCTCACCGGCTCAAGGTTGACTCAGCCTTCCATCCTTCCGGGGTCGGTAAAATGAGGACCCAGATTGTGGGGGGCAATGTAAATATATATATACATTGCTTACTGGTGTACACCGCTTAGAGAGTGCTTGCACTTAAAGCGGTATATAAGTCTCATAAATAAATAAATAAATTTTGTCTACAGAGGTGAAACAATACACAACTCAGCTTGGAAGAATCACCACATTTCATTCTTGGTTTGGGGCCTGACACACGGTGACTGAGGAATTCTAGGAGTTGAAGTCCACCAATAGTGGCTGAGGGATTCTAGGATTTGAAGTCTCCTACACATGATGCAATCGAATGTAATGGGAAGATGGATTCCTAGGAGGGAGGGGGCGCGTTCCAGAGGCGCAAAAGACAACTCAGTCTAGATAGTTTGTGTGGGAGAAAGAGGATGAAGACAGCCCCTCCCTAATAGTTTGGGATCTACTTAGGCAGGACCCATCTTCATCCTCTTTCCTTCACACAAAATATTGTAGCGTGAGAGGCTTGCTTTAGCCTGGCAAGATTTCTGTCTATAGGTGAGGAACAATAAAGAAATCTACTTCGAAGAATCAAAACATGTCTTTCTTGATTTTTGAAGCTGGACAGCACATAACAGCCTCAAGCATACCTGATGACATTTATTCAATTGACTCAGATTGGGGCCATTGCACTGAGGTCTTGGGCTAGGGTGGGTTTGTATTAAATAAAATAAACCCTGATTTCATTCCTTTTAATTTCAGTTCAACTTTACATTTAAACTTAGCTGAGATTGGCTAAGAGGTTGTCTGAAGCTTTGATCTGAAGCTGTGATTTTTATCCATTCACCTCTTTAAACCAAACATCCAGATTGAATCAGAGAAACACGCTGATCCATCACATCAAATCAGGGGGTTTTCCAGTTGGTTGAAAGAGCTGATGGGTTGTTGTTGTTTTTTTTACTGCGTGCGCATTTTGATCAAATCAAATGCAAAATCAGTTCAAAAGGACTGTTCTCGATACATTTCAAACCTGAGCTGAATTTACTCTGAATGGAATTAGAAATTTGTACTCGCCTGTGCATGATAATTCATCTCATTGCTCTCTTCTGATTAATAGTTTGCCCCTTCTGTCATACTAAGTATTACAACTATGGTGGCAGCTTCTGAAAACCAACCCCTTCAAAAAAAAAAAAAAAGAGAGAGAGAGAGAGAGAGAGAGAAATCTTGGGATTTCAAATGCCAAATCCCTTTTCTGTAGAAATCTGATGCATCCTGCTTTTTGTGCAGGGTTTAAGACTGTTGATTCTAATGCTCTTTGCTGTTTAACAGTATCTTCTGCTAAAGGAAATAGTAATAACTGTGAGAGGGACCTCGGAGTCCTAGTAGACAATCACCTAAATATGAGCCAGCAGTGTGCTGCAGCTACCAAAAAGACCAACACAGTGCTAGGCTGCATTTACAGAGGGATAGAATCAAGATGACGTGAAGTATTAATACCACTCTACAATGCCTTGGTAAGGCCACACTTGGAATACTGCATCCAGTTTTGGTCACCGCGATGTAAAAAAGATGTTGAGACTCTAGAAAGAGTACAGACAAGAGCAACAACGATGATTAGGGGACTGGAGGCTAAAGCATATAAGGAATGGCTGCTGGAATTGGGTATGTCTAGTTTAATGAAGACGAGGGGGACATGATAGCAGCGTTCCAATATCTCAGGGGCTGCCATAAAGAAGAGGGGATCAAGCTATTTTCCAAGGCACCTGAAGGCAGGACGAGAAGCAACGGATGGAAACTAATCAAGGAGAGAAGCAACCTGGAACTTTACTACTATTACTATTACTAAGTCACAACAAAACTGATGAGGAAAGATAGTAGAAGAAAATAATGAAAGAATAACAGAGTTAGAGGGGACCTTGGAGGTCATCTAGTCCAACTCCCTGCTCAAACAGGAAACCCTATACCATTTCAGACAAATGATTGTCCAATCTCTTCTTAAAAACCTCCAGTAATGGAGCACCCACAACTTCTGGAGGCAAGCTGTTCCACTGATTAATTGTTCTCACTGTCAGGAAATTTCTCCTTAGTTCTAGGTTGCTTCTCTCCTTGATTAGCTTCCATCCATTGCTTCTTGTCCTGCCTTCAGGTGCTTTGGAGAATAGCTTGACTCTCTCTTCTTTGTGGCAGCCCCTGAGATATTGGAAGACTGCTATCATGTCACCCCTGGTCCTTGTCCATGAAAAGTGTTTTCTTGTCTTCAGATTCTTTCCAAGCCTTCTTCAGTGGCAAGTGGCATCAGGATGTGTGGCAGACTGTCCCCTAGAAATGTAGCACTTGGCAATTCCAAGCTGTCCACTCCTCATTCTACGATCCATAGCTAAATACATAGAGCAGCAAAGCTTCTTGGGTTTCAGACCAATATATTATAAATTGTTTACCTGATACCGTCAAAGAGGACAGCTGAAATTTATCTTTAGCATCTTCCTTCCTAGGATATGGCTTCTCATCAGACCTATTTATCCAGTTAGTTCAATATTATTTGTCTTAGGTTGAGTCATGCCATTCATCTCTCTGATTCATTATGTTCTACTGCGATTAGCAGCAGAAAGCCAGAGGATTTGGCACAGCAACTTTCCTCCGCTTTTCTGCCTGAGATCTCTCCCAGGGGCAAGAACTTTTGGAAGACTTAAAGGACCAGGTTAGGGACAGATCATCATGGAGAAATTCCATTTGTGTGGTAGCTAAGAGTTCACAACAGATTGATGGCATATAACTGATCCCTCCATCAATCAATGAAGTTTTCTCTCTAAAATTTTGTAGTCTCAACCGCAAGGGTCAAATCAGTGCACTTTCTACACATTCTATGTGAAAATGATGGCAGAAGCTTTTCATTCTTTCAAGAAATATACCTTGAAGCCTCTACGTCTCTTCCTTAATTAAGATGTGGACAACCTCACTCCATTCTCCAGAGGGATGGAGGTGTATTGGGGGTTTTATGAGTAAGTTGGGTAGCCACATGCATTTCCTTAATACCTAAATAAATTCTAGTAAAACATTGTAGCTACCTTATTTTCCCATAGTAGAGATGGGCACATAATGCTCAGCTTTTCAAAATCTCTCTCCAGATCTGGGCATTAAACTGGATAGGATTATGCCCCACCCCATCCCAAGCAATCTAAATTGCATTTTTCCCTCCTAAAGTCCTCAGCTCTCCTCCAAGTCCATTAATTATCCCTACTTTTTCACTGCAGCCCTGATCACTCTATAACTTTTACTCACCTGGTCCCGCACATTAGTATTTCCAGCCTATAATAACGGAGCAAAAAGGTTAATGGCAAAGCTTTAATGCAGCACAGTAACCACTCTTTGCAATTCCCTAATGGCCAAATGTTAAAGGTTTTTAATGGTTGTATGCCCCTGGCATCCAGGATCAATATCTTGGTGGGATCTGAATTTAAAGAATGGGGAAGACTTATGACTAAAAAAAAAAAAATGGAGCTACTTCAGTGAGAAATTTTTAACACCCTGAACTGTTAATCCGGCATTGAAGTATGCATAAATATGGGAATTCAATTTGAAGAAAAATGTTGATATTAAATAGAAGTCTCTGGGAAAACCCGGATTTCTTCATCCTAGGACAGTGATGGCGAACCTTTAAGAGACCGAGTGCCCAAACTGCCACCCAAAACCCACTTATGCATCGTCGGGTGCCGGGTGGGTGTGCCCATTGGGTGGGCATGGCCCATTGGGTGGGCGTGGCTGCAATGGTAACAGCAGACTGGGTGGGACTAAAAAATTCAAACAATCAATTCCAACTTTGCAAGATCTTTCTTTTCCCCTGCGAGAAGTTGAAATTGGCTGATTGATTGAAGCTTTTTTTTTTGTGCATGGTGGCGGAGGCCTAAAGCGAAAACCCAGCTGAAAGCCTAGGACTGGGGTGACGGCACACATGCCCATAGAGAGGGCTCTGAGCCATAGGTTCACCACCACTGTCCTAGGATCTTCCTCCACAATTAAACTGGTCTTCATATCTGGTGCTCTCTAGGTCCGCCTAAACTCTTCACTAAAGAGAAAAGAATTCACAATTGTTGGGTTTCACCTGATATTACCAGTGCCATCTTGAGATTCCGTTTTCTGCAAATCCAGGGTCCTGAAGATCTAGAAAACCCATAATGGCAGCAATGACAAGCAAGGCTGGAATTAATCTGCCAAGGCCTAAATGAATGAATTCTGGAATGGAATAAATGCTCTCAGCAACGCTTCCTTTTTAAAATTTGTTCCAACTCAGTGGGGAGTTGGGAAGCTATTATGGAAAGGGGCTTAGGATATCTTCTTTCTGTCCATAGCACAAACATGTTGAGTCATTTCAGCCTAACTTTAAAGAAAGAAAAAAGCCACTGCAATTAAAAAAAGAATCGTAGCCTAACAGGATGGATGTTCTAACTCAGGGATCTTCCAACTTGGCCCTTTCATGACTTGTGGACTTTAACTCCCAGAATTCCTCAGCCACGCATGCTGGCTGAGGAATTCTGGGAGTTGAAGTCCACAAGTCATAAAAGGGCCAAGTTTGAAGGCCCCTGTTCTAACTGCGTCCTTCCTCCTGCCAGCTTTCAAGTTTCGTTTTGTTTTTCGTTAATGCAAGCGGAGAGCGCAAAGCCTGTGGTTTACGTTGATAATCCATTCAATCATCTTGAGATTCTCCTTTCTTGATGCTGTCAGGTTTACTTCCATCCATGTGCTGCACATCATGACTTATACTCTCCAGTGCGTCCGAAGGCAATCGCTATTCTGTGGGCTGTGCCAAAAATGGCCTCTTCTCCTTCCCTTTGCTCTCAAATGAGACCCCAACTTCCTACTCTTTCTGTTGCTATTTATTACCACAGCCATTAACATTCCCCCCCCCCTTTCTCCTCTACATATTATGGCAGCAGTTCCCAGTTTGGTCCATTGACACGGACGCAGTTAACCTTCTACTATCTCTGCATTATTCCTGGAATGATTGCCAGCCATTTATCCAGGCAGTGAACTCTGCTGAACCCCATTTTGAATTAATGATTTGTGTGATACATTTTTGACAAGGGAGGCTGGGTAAAGGCCTTTCTTTCCCTGGCTGAGGTAAATAGCTCATCATAATGTAATCAGCCAGCAGTGCAGGAGACTGAGAAGTGAAAAGCACATTCTTCATGAAGTATTGTGCAGGACCATTGGGATTTTTGCAAGGATTTGAGGGCCAGGTGAGCAAGATAATGCTATTGCATGTAAAGGTGGAATGGAAAGTTTACTCAAGTTTGGAGGAAAGTTAAGCCAAAGCACTGATTCAGTCCAGTGGATCTCCTTGGGTTAACTCAAAATGTTCCAGTTGACCACTAGATGTTAGCAGAGATATACAGAGTTCTAACTCTTTGCTTCCTTCTAGTGGTTGTCTGAATTTTTGCAATCAAATTCTGCACTGACGCATAGTGGTTGTCTGGCATCTTCAACATAAATGTGCCTTTTAAATTACCAAATCTTTGAGCCTTTTTTTTTAAGATTTAGAAGATTAAAATTAAATTTCTGCATGTAAAACAGGTTCTTGAACTACAAACTGTTTAGCAAAAGCTCCTTTAAGTTGCAAATAGCTTCCCAGAATTCTCTTGCCTATTTGTGGAATATGGACAATGGATAGATTTAGGGAACTATGATGTGGAGGTAGAACATTTTCTTGAAACATTTTAATTGCGTTAATAGTGGCTGTTCATACTCAATCAGGTCAGGTCACTTGTCCATGTGTGTTTCAGTATTCACTGAATCCAATCACTGGCTAGTTTCTGATTCAATGTATAGTGAAAACTCAGGTGAATTGTAGCAGCCAGATTAAATATATTGTACGAATGGAGCCAGTGTGTATATTTGACTCTCTGCACATATAGGGCATAAATGCTAGGAAATGCCAAAAAAAGCAGGAAAAAAGTAGCTTGAAAGTAGGAACTGAAATACACCCCAGAAAGTTTATATTTTCTATTATTAATTATCAGCTTTAATTCCAAGCTTAAAAAAAAAGAAATGATCAAATTCTGATCAGTCTTGTTTCTGATTTCCAACTCTCAGAGTCATCTTCAATGGATAGCTTTTGATTCTATAAGATTGGTTGTCATAGAGAGTTTCTGGAGACATCTCTCCCGAGCATAACCACTAGAGTTTTTCTCATCTCATCACTGCCATCTAGTTATCATCTAAATGTTTACAACGCAGATCTGCAAGTCCTGCCTAGAGCATGGCCTTTTAGAGATCCTCTCCTTCCTTGCATTTTAGCCCCTATCCTTCTTACATCAAATGTCCTTGATTACAGGTTGAGAGGTTGACCATCAATTTGGACCTTGACCATCGGTTTGAAACTCTGAGACCTTGATTGTGCCTTCAGTGCCAGCAGTGGAATTTGTAGACCCAAGTGTAAGGACCCACCCCACTTTGCATCTTAAGAAGACAGAATTCTTGGAATAATTCTTCCAACAGGCATCCTTTATTAAGAGAAAATGGTTGCAGGCGTTTTAGACAGGACTTGGGGTCCAAGCTCTCCCATTCAAGGTTTTAAGGGGTTCCCCAGTAGCCCCACCCAATCACCCTCCTCTTCCAGTGACAGTCTCAGGCATTACACTCCCACCCCCTTTTCCTTACTGCCGGCTGGATGGAGACTTTAGAGAAAACTACATGAAAGGTAATAGCCCCCTTTGTTATGGTTAGTCCTTTTGGTGATACACACATCCAGTTCCTTTCTTCAGAGAAAACTACATGAAAGGTAATAGCCCCATTGTTATGGTTAGTTCTTTTGGCGATACACACATCCAATTCCTTCGAAGTGTACCGAAGGAAGTGAGGGCCATAAAGCCCCTTTGTTCACCCCCTTCCCTTCATCGTATGACAGAATCCAGAGAAGGCAGAAATGGGGTTTTCTATAATTGATAACTAGAGATGAAATATAATTGGATTCTGACACTTACATCACATGCCCTTGATTACAGGTTGAGAGGTTGACCATCAATTTGAACCTTGACCATCGGTTTGAAACTCTGAGACCTTGATTGTGCCTTCAATGCCAGCAGTGGAATTTGTAGACCCAAGCCTTAAATCCTATCAGAGGTCAAGTAAATCTCCTCATTCACTGGGATCAATTGTGTAAATTGAATCTGATGCCATCACACCTGGGAAGCAGTCACAGTTAACCAACGCTTGATGAAATGGCTTTGAAGTTCCCAAAGATAAAAGCTTAAAGAAAGTCGAGCAGCTTAACCCTGGCTAATTCAGAGTTACCTGGGGACTGATTTAAAGGATGCCGTATGAGCAAGCGGGGGAGAAATAGATGATATTGTAGGAGGAATGAAAGTGGATAACCTTTGAGATATTTCTTCTCAGCATTAAAAATAACCTGAAGATGGAATTTCAAAGCCAAGAAAACAGAGTAAACAATTGAGTCACTGAGATTTTTAAACCTGCTAAAGGAATATGTATACCTCGCTAACCCTTGTGATTATGATTGATAAGAAGGAGGATCCCTTTTGATCCAGCCAGTCTTACCCAAATATGTGCAATCTAAGACCTTTATTTGGGAAAGCCAACAAAGCTGTATTTCTGCTTCTTGAATTTTGTGTCTTGGATATACATTTGGGCTCTGCTTCTCCTTCTGGCCCGTTTTCCTCTTCTAGAATTGGGGTTCTGAGCTGGGATTTGTCAGGCACAAAAGATGCGAACCCACACATGAAAGGCCCAATTAAACCGATTCATTGGCGAGATGTGTTTGAATTATTAATTTATTTGCTACTCATGCCTATGCACAGGAATATTCTCAACTAATGGTTAGTACCTGCTTGGAGTTAGATAAGGTTCAACGGAATTCAAAGGAGGTCAGACTTAGTTGACTTGTGACTACGTAGGGTTAGGGTTACGTCACCATGAACTCAGACAGCAAAATAGACATTGCCAACACATTCAGAGTGCTTGGGTATGATTAGAAATGCATTGACTTTTCTAGCCTGCCCTATCTATCTTTCGTGGTAAAAATACAGGGGAAAATCCCATTGGATGAAAATTCCACTTAGGGTTAGGTCGCCATGAACTCAGAGAGGAAAATGGACATTGCCAACAAATTTGGAGTGCTTGGGTATGGTTAGGAGGACACTGACTTTTCTAGCCTGCCTTATCTATGTTTCCTGGTAAAATACATGGAAAAATTGCATTGGAGGAAAATTCCACTTAGGGCAGTCATGGCGAACCTTTTAAAGACCGAATGCCCAAACTGCAATCCAAAATCCATTTATGTATTGTCAGGTGCCAGGTGGGCGTGGCCCATTGGGTGAGTGTGGCCCATTGGATGAGTGTGGCCCATTGGGTGGGCGTGGTTGCGGTGGTACCAGCAGACTGGATGGGACTAAAAAATTCAATCAATCAATTCAACTTTGTGAGATCTTTTTTTCCCCATGAGAAGTTGAAACTGATTATTTTTTTTTACACACGGCGGTGGAGGCCTAAAGCGAAAAAGTTTTATAAAACCCAGCTGAAGGCCTAGGACTGGGGCGATGGCACGCATGCTCACAGAGAGGGCTCTGCGTGCTACCTATGGCACATGTGCCATAGGTTCGCCACCATGGACATAGGAATTCTAGGCTGATCCCTCTTTTGACTCCAATCCCAGGTTCTGCCACTTCTCCTCCTACAGAATCTCACTTCCAAGATTAGATGTGAATTGGGCTAGATTCTCCACCAGTGTGCTCTGGTTCCCATATAGGCAAGAAGGAAAGAACCAAAGCAGGATGAAGATCTCAAATACTGAGATATTCAGAAGCAGGGAAATTCTTCTGCCTTAAAAAAAAAAAAGAACCAAGTGATTAACATGCTTTAGAAATTGTTTAGGAAGAGAAAAGAATTATGGCAAAAGTTCACAGAAGGAATCTGGTGCTATTGCATTTAATTTGTCAGAGCGTGCACAGTCTTATTGCGTGAGATAACCCAGGAGTAAACACAGTAAACAGTGATCTATAGTAAATAGTGGTTTATTTTATGCTATCTACAATATCATACACCAGGAACAATATACATACACGAGCTAATACAGCAGGCAACACACCACAGTTACAGCAGGAAACGGAAGAAGAAAGAACACACCAGCAGAGCCTTTCCTTTATACAAAGGCTCTTAAAGAGACTCAGACCCTGTTGAGTCCTTCCCATCATTACATTACATAAGTTGGTTAGCTGTTAAATCAATACCTTGACATAATTAATAGTGAACTAGCCCAGAGGGGTGTGTATATGTGAGAGAGAGTCCCATCATTCAACTCAAGTGACGTCACCAAGAGGGAACATCAGTAGAGAACTGTGGTGCTTTTTCTAAAGTACAGATAGTCCTCAAGTTACAACTCTGATAAAGCCTGCCTGCGCCTGAAGGCAGAACAAGAAGCAACAGATGGAAACTAATCAAGGAGAGAAGCAACCTAGAACTAAGGAGAAACTTCCTGACAGAACAATTAACCAGTGGAACAATCTGTCTCCAGAAGCGGTGAATGCTGCAACACTGGAAGTTTTTAAGAAGAGACTGGACAGCCATTTGTCTGAAATGGTGTAGGATTTCCTGCCTGAGCAGGGGGTTGGACATGATGACCTCCAAGGTCCCTTCCAACTATTATTATTATTATTATTATTATTATTATTATTGTCATAAATCATAACAATTATAGAACAGTTCAATCTGTTCTATCAACCCGATTTTATGATTTTTTTTGTAGTGGTAATCATTAAGTAAACAACAATGATTGTTAAGTGAACGCTGCAATCATTAAGTGACCCAGTGGTTCACTATGGGCACGATTTTAACCAAAAAACAGAAGTAATTGATGGTTTTCGGCAAAACCCTCATAACACACAGTCACATGGGATACTGCAAGTGGTCATACATGCTATTGAGCGCCTGAACTGTAGTCAAGTGACTGTGTGTGCGCGTGCATGTGTGCGTGCAAGACCATTGGAAGATCGTATCCAGGTCATAAGGCCCCTTTCTCAGGTTGGTTGTAACTTTGAACTGTCGCCAAACACCCAGTTGTAAGTTCTAGGACTTTGCTAAGTCAGTCCGCCCTTCACAAAATGTTAGGGAATTTCAACTTCCTGGGTAAATTCAGCCATCAAGATGACTTGCTGCCTAGGACACGCCTAAAAACCAAGTGGAGCTTCGGCCATCTTATTTTTTTTTTTTTTATAATATGCTGCAGACACACACAAACACAGAGAGCATTCAGGACATACTCGTTTTGGGGAATTTAGCAGCATTTCACTATAAGCAGGAAAGCGAGAGAAGAACACATACAACCAAACGAAGGAGTGTTATATTCAACCTTCGCAAATGGATACAAAAGGAGCCTTAATTAATGGCAGTTCTTAATATTGCCCTGGCAACTGTCCCCTCAGTTTAATTTGTTTTGGAGTAAAGATTAATATAAGCATACAGCAATGCTTTACAAAGGGGAGAGAAAGGAAGCAGAGCTAATAAAATCGGGAAGCTTACATGCTATATTATGGAGTCTTTCTTTCTGCTTGTCTAGCGAATATCTGGGTCCAGTGGGAGCACTTTTCATATTTATTGGATCACTCCACGAAGCCAAAGCTGACTTTATACTACCTTGAGAGAGGATTAACATTGGGGCAAAGAGGTGTCCTGGAGAATGCATTTGCAACAGCGTCTTGATGGTAGCATTTCGGTGTGTCAAAAAAGTTCTCGGCAACAATAATGTTCCTAAAAGCTATTAAGTGCGGTGCACAATAAGAAGCCACTGGAATGCTAGGACCAGGGGTGAATGAAAACAAATCCGAGACCTGAATTTTGGCACAGTTCAGCATCTGGACCTAGGAAACTGCTTGAAAAAGCTCAGAATTTTAAAGCTCATCCTGGGGACAGTGAGTTGTGGGTCATCAACAAGGAGAAGAAGAATAGAGGACAAATTGCTTAGAAAAAAGAAGACAAACACCTTTTGTGTTCCATCTTGTTGCAGGCGAAAGAGTAAATATATATCCTGAGCCTTCTTACCTCTCTGTCCACCATTGACTCATGCCTCCCTCCATCCCTCCTTCATTTCTCTCTTCATCTCTCTCTCCATCTCTCTCTCCATCATCCCTCTATTCTCCCATCCCTCCATTATTCTATTTCTTTGTCCAGTTTCCAGAGATTTCAGATGTTTTCAAGCAAAGTAGGCTGATAGCTCAAAGAAGTTAAGCCAAGATTTGTAAGTTGTCTATCATGGCCTAATTCTTTTACAGCAATGCCACAAGATGAGGTTGATAGAAACCAGCTTCTTGTTATGAATGTGCATTACTTTTTAATACAATGAACTACACTCACTAAGTGGAGTCTCCAGTTTTGATTCTTAGATCCCTGAAATACAAAGTGGAAGGAAAGATGTTGCTTTGCCCCAATTTCTGCAATAGAGAAGGAAGAGCTGAACAGATGTCTTCATGGTTGGAGCATCTTTCTAATATCCTGAACAGCAAGGTCATATGTGAGCAATGCATGACTCAACACACTTTATGATTTGCTTTTTCCCAGCATGGGCGGAGAAATGTTTGAACTGCTGCAGCCTCTGTTGAACTGCAACACTCTGTTATTTTGCAGAAATGGGTATTCTATTTTGCTTCATCTGCCTGGAAAGCGAAAGGGGGAGAAGGAAAGAAAAACCCAGAGGCCACTCTGCAGATTGTTCAGGTCTCAATGGCTAAAAGAACAACTGTGCTTTAGTGCTCAAGGCTTTAGGAGTTGGAAGAACATCTGAGAAGTAAAAAGGGAGGAAGATCCAGGGACGTAGAGGGGTAATATGGAGAGACAAAGGGGCAAAAGAACTTGCTTTAAATCCACCTGGAGATATCAGACATGAGGAAATTTGAGAGGTTGCAACAGAGAAGAAAGGATTAACCTATTTTTCAAAGCCGCAGAAGGCAGGACAAGAAGCAATGGATAGAAACTAATCAAGGAGAGAGCCAACCTAGAAATAAGGAGAAATTTCCTGATAGTGAGAACAATTAATCCGTGGAAGGACTTGCCTCCAGAAGTTGTGGGTGCTCCATCACTGGAGTTTTTAAGAAGAGACTGGACAGTCATTTGTCTGGAAAGATATAAGATCTTCTGCTTGAGCAGGCGGTTGGAGTAGAACACCTCTAAGTTCCCTTCCAACACTGTTACTCTAAATTATCTCCTAGTTAACAACTACGGAAATAAAACAATTCCATTCCACTTAACTGTCCTTGAATTTAGCCATTCTTTTTTTTTATGAATATCTGCTTATGGACAATTTGGAAAGTTGTTAATGATAAGGAAGTCCTTAAATAATAATAAGGGTGGGGAGAAAAGAAAGCTGAAAGTTGAAGTGGAAAACAGAAGATCCCAAGCTAATTCTGTTGACTTTTGCTGTGTTGAAGGGAATTTGCTCACTTGTCAAATTATTCTGTGCACTCTGGAAAATGCATCATGGGAGGATAATTGAATGGCTTAGTACTCTTCTCCAGCTTGGTTTTGGAAAAGAAATGCTATTATCTAACCTTTATTGTATCATGAATGACCTATTTTAAAAAATAAAAAATAAAAAAGTAGAGGGATATGTATTCTCATGCCAACCTTTGGGTAAGGGATGAAGCTGGTGAAGCCAGAAATAGCTAGCCAGAACTATTATGTAAGCAAGGAATGGATATCTTTGACTCCCAAGACTAGAAAAAGAACAGCCAAGAGCCCCCCAACACAAAGGGCAGGAGTAAAAATGCCTAGACCTGGCTGTCTCTTTCTCTGTTGCTTTCCCTGTCTTTCAGCTCTTGCGCTCTGCCAAAGGCAGATCTTCTCTCTTAATTTGACTCCTTTATTTACAGATATAGGAATCCTTTATCGCAATAAAAGATTCTACCAAGCCGTGTTAATTTTCAGAAGTTTCTGCTGGAACCGAATATGGATTTGAGTGTCTGGAGGGCTAATACTTATTGCTGTGCTCGCTTGCAAGATTTTTACCGTATTTTCTATCCCAAATGTCAGGAGTAAATCCTATCAGCCCTATCTTCTCTGCAGCTCCATGCTACCATTTCAAAGGTTGGCATGAGAATACATATCCCTCTACTTTTTTATTTTTTTATTTTTTAAAATCAGGTCATTCATGATACAATAAAGGTTAGATAATAGCATTTCTTTTCCAAAACCAAGCTGGAGAAGAGTACTTAGCCATTCAATTATCCTCCCATGATGCATTTTCCAGAGTGCACAGAATAATTTGACAATTTTATTCGTGATCAGAGGAAAGTGTGATACTGGCTTGCTTACAACTGGACAATGTGGTGTAGTGGTTAGAGTAGAAGGCAAAGACTAGGAAGGTTCAAGTTCTAATCCACCCTAGCTGCGATAGGTTGGGGGGCGGGTTGGGGGCCAGTCACACAATCCCATCCTAGCTTACCTTGTATTGCTAAAGGAAAAGGATGAATCTTATGTACTTCAGTTTGAGCTCCTGGAAAAGGCAGGATATTGAACTAACAAATTGTATCAAATAGTAATTGTACAATCCTTTGAGCGATAACAGAATAACAGAGGTGGAAGGGACCTTGAAGATCTTTTAGTCCACCCTCCTGCTCAGCCAGGAGACTCTGTTCCATTTTGGACAAATGACTGTCCAATCTATTCTCAAAAATCACCATTGACAGAACACCCACAAGTTTTGTAGGCAAGGGATCCCACTAATCAATTGTTCTAATTTCAGGACATTTCTCCTTGGTTCATGGTTAGATCTCTGCTTAGTGATCTTCCATCAGTTACTTCTTGTCTTGCCCTGGTGGTGGCATTCAAATATGTGAACAACCAGTTCTCTGTATGGATGCTGCTCCCGTAAGTCCATTCTGGGCCTGGGCAACAAAAAATTAGCTACCGGTTCTGCCAAAGTGGTGCGAACTGGCTGAATCCCACCACTCTATCTATCTGTCTGTCTGTCTGTCAATCATCTCTCTCTCTCTCTCTCTCTCTCTCTCTCTCTCTCTATCTATCTATCTATCTACCTACCTATCTATCCAGTGGTGGGATTCAAATATGTGAACAACTGGTTCTCTGTGTGGATGCCGCTCCCGTAAGTCCATTCTGGGCCTGGGCAACAAAAAATTAGCTACCGGTTCTGCCGAAGTGGTGCAAACTGGCTGAATCCCACCACTGCCTCAGGTGCTTTTGAGAATAGATCAACTCCCTCTTCTCTCTGGCAGCCCCTCAAATATTTGAAAGACCACAAGGAAACACAAGTATAAATAAGAAATAAGGAAGGACAAGGGAGGACATTCAGATTCTCTCTAAACTCAAACCGATCACTCAAATAAGTTCCAAATTGGGTTGATCTAAATTGGGTTTGGCCTAAATAAGCTTTGAATCTGCCAGTGTTGACAGCTGTTTCTGGAATGCCCTGTGGTCTGAGTCCAGCCTGAACTTGATTTGCTTGCAACAATTTGAGCTACTTTCCCCATCTTCTCCTGTTCCTGAGTTTGAATATCCAGATCAAATAGACTTCTCCTTCTCTGTATCCAACATTGTCCTATTTGCTTAGGGAGCTTCTGGCAAGATTGGAGGATGGCACTGTGAATTTTGCATTTCTCCTTTTTTAAGTTGCAAATCAAGAACTATGTCCTAGCCATTGCTTTGCTTTCATCTCACTTCAAAGGGAGAAATAAACGAGAGGCTAATCCTGCAAATTTCCTTCTAACATCAATGCCCTTTCCCGCTTCCGTGGAAGCTAATAGTAATAATGCGTGTCTAAATCAACCGCCCACATTCTATAACTGTATTTACTCATTCTAAAATGGATGTGCTTATCCCATTAGGGTTAATCTGAAATTTATTGCAAGGAGATTTGGTGCTGGAAGAACAAAAGCTATGCATATTTCAAATTAAATGCCCACAATGGGTGAGTTTAATTTTTGTCCGATTAATTCCATGTATGTTATGACTTTACATTGGTTTGTGATAGTTTATTAATGGATATTAATGAAATGGGGAGCATAAGCCAGCCAGAGCGAAGCCCCTTGGAGCCATGTCAATTTCAGTGGTAAAAAAATGCATATGGTTCAAGACTTTAATTTGGGCAAGATATTTTTAAACACAGTCTGGATAGATTCCCAGTGATATTACTGCCCATCACATTTTATCAGGTTTTATGATAAAAATGATTTCATCAGAGCCAAGTTAGGATAGTGGGTAAGGTGCTGAAACCAGGAAACTATAAGTTTTAGTCCCATCTTGGGCATGAAAACTGGCTGGATGACTTTGGACCAATCACCAGGAGACCGTAAGTTCTAATCCCGCCTTAGGCATGGAAGCCAGCTGGGTGACTTTGTGAGTTCTAGTCCTGCCTTATACAGGAAAACTGTCTGGTTGACTTCAGGCCAATCATCAAGAGATGGTAAATTCTAGTCCAGCCTTAGGCATGAAAGTCAGTTGGTTGACTTTGAGCCAATCACCAGGAGTTGGCGAGTTCTAGTTCTATCTTTACTATTAAAGTCAACTGGGTGACTTTGAACCAGTCCCTCTCTTCTCAGCTCAATCCAACTCACAGGGTTGTTGTGGAAAAAAAAAACTAGGAAGAAGAAGGTGTATTGGATATGTTCGCCTCTTTGAATTATTTGTAAAAATAATAAAGGCAGGAAATAAATAAATAAATAAAATTTACTTATTTGCCCGTATTTGCTTGCAGCTTGAATTGGCCCTCAGTGTTGTCAACTTGCAATAAAATCTGAGTAGCAGTGTTGGAAATATGTGGTCCGAAACTGGTGTCTGTTTCACATGAAGATTTGTCCTTTTCATAGCATAATTTTGACATCATTGTATAGCTAATAACTAAGAAGGAGAGAGAAGGAGAGTGAAGAACTCTGTTCTTTCTCTGAACGATTGGCTGGACTGACCTTTCGCTAATTTGGGAAGGAAAACGAAAAACGAATCAAGTGAAGAAATGAGAGCAATCTGGAGAAATAACAGCCTTCCTCATGAAAGAATAATGACAGCTGATCAGAAATGTTTTCCTTATCACAAAATCCATTTGAAAACTCAAATAGCTGCTAACTTACAAAACAAGAAACTTGAAAATATTTGGGATGAACGTCGAGAGCACTTTTAAGCCTGATTGGGTTCTTCAATTGCAATTTAGTTCACAAACTACTTGAAACGCACTAGACAACATGAAATAGGAAGCTGTTTTAAGGAAAGTAAAAACAGGTGGGTGGGAATACAATTCCATATTTCCTTGGAGATACGATGAAAATTTGATTTCTCCAGGCCAACAAAGTTTAATTGGTGCCAGCCAACCAGGCCTGGCCTGCTCGTAATGATGCAGCCTAGAGTTCTAGAAGCAAGTGGGCTACATCCTGAATTGCTGATTTAGCAAGACATATGATTGTTTTATTCATCCTACCTTTATTATTTTAATAAATAACTCAAGGCAGCGAAGGTACCTAATACTCCCCCCTCCTCCTACTTTCCCTGCAGCAACAATAACCCTGTATGGTGGATAGGGCTAAGAGAGAGAGACCACCCAAGGTCACCCAGCCCAGCTTTCATGCCTAAGGCAGGACTAGAACTCACCATCTCCTGGTGATTGGCCCAAAGTCACCAGGCTGGCTTTCATGCCTAAAGGCAGGACTAGAACTCATTGTCTTCTGGCAATTGGTTCAAAGTCAACCAGCTGGCTTTCATATCTAAGATGGGATTAGAACTCACCATCTCCCACTTCTAACCTGGTGCCTTAACCACCCATCTCAAGCAAATGACTTTGGGTGACGAACATCCACAAAACGAAATTACAATATAATACAAATATAATAATTGTCTTCCATTCTTCTAATCCATAAAGCAGTGATGGCGAACCTTTTAGAGACCGAGTGCCCAAACTGCAACCCAAAACCCACTTATGCATCGTTGGGTGCCGGGTGGGTGTGGCCCATGGCTGCTGTGGTAACAGCAGACTGGGTGGGACTAAAAAGTTCAATCAATCAATTCCAACTTTGCAAGATCTTTTTTTTTTCCACAAGAACTTGAATTTGACTGATTGATTGAACCTTTTTTTTTTTTGCACACAGCAGTGGAGGCCTAAAGCAAAATGGTTTTATAAAACCTTGCTGAAGGCCTAGGACTGGGGCGACGGCACGCGTGCCCACAGAGACGGCACGCGTGCCCACCCATGCCATAGGTTTGCCACCACTGCCATAGAGTGTACCTGGTGTCAACCAAGCACTGGATTAAAAATTTGACCTGTGTTTTATTTGCAGGATAATTATGAGATTTCCTAGCATTTTTGAAACCGTTGCTATAGGGTGTTTTTTTAATGCATTAATTTCCTGCTGCTTTTCCTGTTTTATTGCTCTGCTTTAGGCTTGTTGCTGCATACTATCACATTGTTCGTTCTGTTTTGTTTTCAAAATTGGAAGGCATCTTGTGATTTGTCTTCCTATAAAAAGAAAAGCAGAGCTAGATGCTACATGCTCAGTTACTAAATAAAAGGGGCTTTGCCTTTGTGTGCCATCAGTCTGAAGTGGTGCAGGTCAAGACAAGTTTCATTCTAACAGCTTTGGCTTTGTTTTCTTTTAGCCTAAAAAATATTCAGTGGGGTGTTGTAGAATCAGAACTATTCTATTGCATGGTTTATTCTTTTATCACCAAAGATAAAAGAAAAAAAAACAGACCTAGCAAACATCCATCACTAACAATAACAAAACCATGTGTACAAAAAAGAAAAAAAAACCAAATATCAAATACATCTAACATTACACATAAACAAACCCATCCTTTCTGAGTGCTGAAAGATACATAAAAAATCTAATATATTTCTCTCCCCTTCATAATGGGTTTACAAATAGTGATAAGCTTTCTCATCTGTGTTTAACAAAAATGCTATATTATTTATTTATTTATTTATTTATTTATTTATGAGACTTATATACCGCTTTAAGTGCAGGCACTCTCTAAGCGGTGTACACCAGTAAGCAATGTATATATATATATATATTTACATTGCCCCCAACAATCTGGGTCCTCATTTTACCTACCCTGGAAGGATGGAAGGCTGAGTCAACCTTGAGCCGGTGAGATTTGAACCGCTGACCTGCTGAACACAGTCAGCTAAAGTGGCCTGCAGTACTGCACTCTAACTGCTGCGCCACCTCGGCTCTTTTTTTTTAAAAAATATATATTTTGTAAACAAATATCCCTGATGTGCAAATGATCTAATAATCAAATCCACTGTGGAGAAATCCCTTTGTGAGAATGGATCATTTGAAACATTTTATTTCCTTTCTGTTTACTGTATGTTGACTGTTTGAATGCAATTTTCTCTCCCTGTCTTTGATAAAGCAGCTCCTTCTTACCATACTTTCCAACTGAACTAATATTTCACTTTCTGAGCTCGGAGTCGTTCCCCCCCCCTTTTGGGAGGGGCTGTTTCACAAGCAGTTTATTCCTCAGGTGCAAGGGTAACAGAAATAATTTCGGAGAAGAACAAAAAGGAGGGAGCGAGTCACGAATTCTTATAAAACGCCTGAGTTTCCCTAAATGACCAAGCTGCAGCAGAGACCTCATTACAATACAACGAGATTAGCAGCCCTCATACCTTTCAATTATTAAGCATGTACTTGTTCTCCAGAAAAGTAGCCATGAAAATTTAAAACAGATGAAAATGGTGGCTCACTTAAAACTGCTCGGTTAATCTGTGAGTAATGTTTTATTCAGAAGTGTTAAATGAACGCTGCAAAGTTTGATGTGCGATAATCCATCATTCATATGGCATAACATTCAAAGATCAATAGAGTGCCAGGCTCAGAAAAGCTGAGGATTTGGCAGCTCGATGTGGCCAGGAGACCTGGGCACATGATGCTCAGTTCAATGTGCTGGGCTGCCAGAATCAATGGGAAGCTTCGGAGTCGACAAGCCAAGAGATGCCAGGATTTTATGGGCTCCCGTCAGATCTTGGAAGGGTCTCAAAGACCATGAGCTAAAGGGGACAGGGAGATCTTCCCATTCAGGACTATGGAAGGGATTGGAAATTACCACAGCAAAGAACTGATTTAGGTAGATCTGAAGGCTTAAGCTCTATCTCCACAGTGGGAGTCCAGAAAAACAGAACTACATTCAATATTTACAGGAGACTGCCTAGGGTTTTTTTTTTTTTTTTTGCTCCAGTTCTTCTGTTAAGAGTTTTGCTAATTCCATCTCCCCAAAAATTGGTACGTAGGAGTGAATGAAAAAAAAGGGGGGGAGAGGACTTTGCTATCTTCCCCATCTCTTCTCCTGTATTAGTAAAGGAGATATTTTTTTTAAAAAAAAATTACTCTGTTGTTCTAATCAGATGATTAATATATTGGTCCGTGGAGATCCACCTGATCAAGAAACATCTGGCAGAGCAGATGGATCTCTGGGAGACATGGAGATTTATTGTTTATGTAAATTCTCAGAGGGGGAAACTATTCAGCAGCAATAGCAGAGGAGGACGAGGAAGAGCCACCATGAGCATGAGACAACTCATAGAATCGCTGCTATGAAATGGACAGCCCTAACAATGGTTTAAATAAATAAACAAATCTTACAATTTGAAAGATGGAAGACAGAAGGAGGAGAAGGGATTGTAGGAGAAGGAGAAACAAGCCAACTCCGAAGCCAGCCCATCAACAACCAGTTCTTAATCACAGACAATTAGGATGAAAATGGCTCAGATAACAGGACAAAATGGCTGACGTCTTGGTGATATTTGAAAGGCATGAGGGGGAATGTGTTTCTCAGTAGAGGGAACCACATCTCTCTTCTTTCCTTCAGTTGCAATTTTTATGCAGGTCTTCCTTGAGACCTTAAAATTATGTCAACGGTTTCTCCAGGCTAAAAAGGCTCAGAGAGGTTAGTTTTGAAATCTGCACCATGACTGGTGGAACTAATTTAACTTTTCCTGTGACTAGTTTCAAATATTGTTCAAACGGGTGATAAACAGTTGGACCTACAATAGTTTTCTTCTCCACTTCGACCAGATGCTACCAGAAATATAGCTGACTTGTGTGTTTTTCTGGGTGAGCAAAGGACACCATCTCCACTCTTTGCAGAATTTCCATATGCTACCTTAGCTGCAGCAGAATTTCAAAATAAAAAAGGATTTTCTTCTGCAATTTATCTCTGCAACTCTTGCAACTTTCCAGAACTTCATGCTGCAGGAACCAAATGTGTAGATCAGTATTATCTCTTAAAAATAAACTTTAATTGCCTCTTATCCAATTCCATTAACAAACCAGGACATCATAGAGAATTGCCAGTCACTAATAAGCAGCCAAAGTGCATTGCAAACAAGACTGAGGATAATTGTTTTGTTCCTTGTTACAAATATCCAAGAACTGCTAGCTTTTGGGAAGGAAATATGCACCAGATTCTTTGGCTAAGCTCTGGAGGCACTGCCAGTGATATCAAATGAGCATTTGGATGCTAGCATGCAGACAGAAAACAAATTGACTGGCCTTGTTCACTCATGTAGACAGAAGGGGTAAGGGTAGAGGTTTGTTCTCCGAGCATGTGGGTTGGTTTCCGAACATTTCGTTACCAGGCTTCTTCAGCGGAATTTAGGGAATGTCAGTGTTGATGTTTTGCTTATAAGGGCTTCATGAAGTCAGGTCTTGTGATGGGTGGGTCATGTCAGGTGAGGGTCTAGTGGTGGGTCTTGTGAAGAGTCAGGTGTGGGTCACATCAGGTGAAGGTCTTGTGATGGGTCTAGTGATGGGTCCTCTCACATAGTAGTCTATTCTGTTCTGTTCTGTTCTATTCCATTTCATTTTATTATCCTATAGTTGTCATACCACTGAGGTCAAGATCAAGAATGTCAGAGGGAAGAAAGTAAAAAGATCAATGGGACTTTTCAAAGCTTCTTGTAAGCATAGAACTAGGGAGCTGACATGATTCTTAATGAGCACATAAATGGCTTTAAATGGTTGAACTATGCCTCTGGCTACTTAGTTCACATTGATGGACAGTAAATGGTTATCACTTGTCTCTTTCCATAGTCTTCCCTCCCAAATCAGAAGTCTGGTAGCATTTTTCCGACTAACACATTTTATTCAAAGGCATTGCATCTTTGCGATGATAAGCATATGCCTGCGCGTAAAATTTTATGAGTCAGAAAAGGTGCTAATCTGACTTTTTCTGTTATTGTTTTGCCATCCTGGACTAACACAATTGCTGTTCTCACATACTGTTCTCGTTGATTTGCTGGGAAGCCAAAGCATTTGTTGACTTGCTTTGAGGCTGTGCAGGATCTCATACCAGGTGTAAAATATTTCCAGTGATCATGATCACATATAAAGAACAGTTTCTGGAATTGGGTATGTCTAGTTTAACGAGGAAAAAAAACAATTAGGGTGACATGATAGTAGTGTTCTTTTTTTTAATAAATGTTTTATTAATTTTCTATTTTCACAAACAAGTGCTCAGTAGACAACGTGATGACTGAGTCCATTAGTAATTTGGTGATACATATAAGTTTTTCCAACTAAGTCCAAAGTTACACCCGCCAGTACATCCTCTCTTC
Organism: Crotalus tigris; assembly: GCF_016545835.1. Lineage (NCBI taxonomy): Eukaryota > Metazoa > Chordata > Lepidosauria > Squamata > Viperidae > Crotalus > Crotalus tigris. Next base: position 538,578 of record NW_024098197.1, on the reverse strand, counting down.
TCCTGGTAATTATATTTTTTCCACATTAAGCAAATACAATTCTTATTATTGTTAGTAAACATACAATTGCATATCAACCTTTGTTACATTTTTCTAATAATATCAATAATATCAGTTTAAAATATCTTTCCTAGCCATTCAATTTCCACTTGTTTAATCCACAGCCTCTTTTTGCTTTTTTTCAGTTTTAATTTCCCATCCATGTTCAAATGATAGCAATGTTCTAAGGGGCTGCCGCAGAGAAGAGGGGGTTAATCTGTTCTCCAAAGCCCCTGAAGGCAGAACAAGAAGCAGTGGATGGAAAGTAATCAAGGAGAGAAGCAACCTAGAACTAAGGAGAATTTCCTGATAGTGAGAACAGTTAATCAATGGAATGGCTGTCCTTCAGAAGTTGTGGGTGCTCCAACACTGGATGCTTTTAAAAAAAAAATATTGGACAACCATTGTCTGAAAAGGTCTAGGGTTTCCTCTCTGGGCACAAGATTGAACTAAAAGTCTTCCAAGGTAGCTTGCAACTCTATTATTCTGTTATTCGTATTTCCTTCTAGCTAATGATTATCACAGGAGGTGATAAGCCACCTGGGAAGGCCAAGGGAAATCATCAAAACAATTAAAAAACGAAAATTAGAAATGTGATGCGACACCCAAAAAAATACGGCATACTCCATTTAATCCTCCAGGGAAAGATTGAAGGCAAACGAGGTCCAGGCAGAAGAAGAACATCGTGGCTTCAAAATCTAAGGGACTGGTTTGGACAAAACTCAGCAGCACTTTTTTGTGCGGCTGCTGATAAAAACAGGATCGCCAACATGATCGCCAACGTCCGATAATGGATATGGCACAAGAAGAATGATCACTGATGGGATCAGGAGATACATAGTCACTTTTAGTCAACCAGGCCTACTCTGTACAATACGTAACATGATGGTGAATTCCTTCTGCTGACTCTGTAAAGAAGTAGTTGAGTTGGATGTTAAGGAGTTGGACAACAATTTCACCTGGTTCAATCAAATGCTTCTCGGGGGAAGGGAGGTGATTATCCTTGCTTTGCAGTTAGTTAAATCGGAGGCTTGAAAATGGACCTAAAACAGCAGGCTAAGTCTTGGTATCAGCTGACCTTCTCATTTCCACATCTTCAGCCAAGAACTGCCCAAAAGTTACAAGGCAGAAAAATTTAGCTCTGAGCTTTCTTGAGAGATCCAAAAATCCAATATGCAGAGGCAGTGGATAAGCGCCAAGTCGAGCCTTTTGCTTTTGTGCCTCTTGATTGATTTTTACCTACTTTTGTTGATGAAGCTGCATTTACAATGAGCGATAAATCCATTAGACAAACATGACACTTCATTATTCACCACGTTTCCATCACCCAGAAGATGCAAGCTTGCAGAAGGGCAGGAGAAGAATCAGCAATGGCTCTTCCAGAGAGAGCCGGTCTCTTAATCACTTCCTTCTCAGTGTTGATATGCATACAAGTACAGTTAAACCGATACTGAAAGCAGCTTGCTAAGGAAACTGAGTTAAAAGATGCTATCAATGGATAGAACTTCTGTCCTTCCTGCTTGGATGATCAACTCCTGAATATGGAATAGATAACTTTGTCTTCCTCCCACTCCCAGCCCATTGCAAATCCACCTTCGTCTATGTTTTCCAGCTTTTGTTCAAAACTGCTGTGTTTTGATCTGAGCCATGTCGAGCTCTGTAGAGCAGTTAGTCTTCAGCAAGTCATTCTGCTCTAGTAGCATCCTAGCTTTCATTGACTGCAGGGCCTGTCTAGGCCTCGTCTCTCCAGCAGCTGATGTCTACTCTGCACAGTCATTTCATCCTGGGATACCAAATAGATATGTTCTCTGATGGTCAGAATGGCTGTTCTTTGCTCCCCACTTTGCCACTGACTTAGAGGAATTTAGGAATGAAAAAAATAATCTGATCCATATTGCTTTAAGGACGTCAGGAAATTGTAGGTGCTCCAACACTGGAGATTTTAAAGAAGAGATTGGACAGCCATTTGTCTGAAATGTTATAGGTTTCCTACCTGAGCAGGGAGATAATAAATAACAACAACAACAATAATAATAGTAGTAGTAGAGTAACAACAACAACAACAACAACAACAATAATAATAATAATAATAATAATAATAATAATAATAATAATCCCCCAGTGAGACACTACCTTGACGTGGTTGTGGGGCTTGTGTACTCTGAGGAAGATGAGAGCTATGCCAGAGGTTCAACCATACTGGACAGGTCTCATCAGAGGAGTCAGACAAAGAGTGTCTCTCCCATAAAAAATATGGTGAGACGTAAATTGCAGAATGCCATACCGGCTCGGACGTCGCCCGGGTTAACAAGGTCCGCGCTAGATATCGGAGTTCCTGGATATCTGGTGAAAAATGGGTTACAGGACTCAGGACTGTTGGCTGAGCAACCAGGGCCAGCAGCTGCAGAACTACTGGAAGAAAAGGTGTTTACCCGTCGCAGATACACAGTGATGGAAAACAAAGAAATAATGATCTGTTACTACAGATCAAGTCCAACAAGAAGAGGATATCTAAAACGAATGCACCAGTTCTGGAAAGAACAACATCCAGAATCAGAAATAACAGAACAGAGACTAGCAGATCAACGCCGATTTATAACACGAAATAAAGTATTCACAGAAACAGAATTGGACGAACTGCAAAGGTTTACCCAGGGCAAAGAAATCAAAGCCTTACCAGAAGTAATTCAGAATGTAGAGGCAAACCAGGGGGAGTTGGCAGTGAAGGAATCCAGCAGAGATATACAACTGTTCTCATTTGGAAACCAGGCACCTCTTCCTCAGGAAGAACAAAACCCTCTAACTAAAGAAATAAAAGAATTGAAACAAAGAATAACTGAGCATCTAGAACAGCACAAAAACAACAGAATAAGGCTACCTGCATTGAAGCTTGTTCCAAAGAAACAGCTAGCACAAGCATTAAAAGATGCAAATACTGCAATATCAAGTATAAGCACCAATTCACTGCAAGAAACAAACCAACTAATGTACAGCACAGCTGCAGTTATAACAGAATACCTGGGATGCAAAATCAACAAAAAAGAAAAACAAACAAACAGTGCACCAGAAAAATGGAAGGTTAGACTAGAAAATAAGATCAGCAAGTTAAGATCACATGCAAGCAAGCTAGAACAGATGAAAGAAAAGAAGCTGAAGAACAAGAAGACCAAAGAATACCTAATCAAGAAATACCACTTAGAAACAAGGAAGATCAAGGAAGCACTGGAAATAATAAAGCAACAAATAACAGCTATAGCCAGGAAAATCAGTAGATATGAAGCTCGAATTGCAAACTATAGGCAGAACCTCCAATTTCAATCCAATCAGAAACGTTTCTACCAATCCATCAATGGAGAAACTGCAAGGAATCAGTCAGTACCTGACAAGGAAGAAACAGTGCAGTTCTGGAAGCAGATATGGGATAACCCAAAGAAATACAACAAGGATGCGGCTTGGTTAAAAGAGGTGGATGCAAATAAAACAGAAGTTGAAATGAAAGAACTAGTAATAACAACAAAAATGGTAGAAAAAAGAGCAAAGAAAATCAAAAATTGGTCAGCACCAGGTGAAGATGAACTGCATGGGTTTTGGTTGAAACATCTAACTGTTATACACCCACTCATTGCCAAGCAGTTCAACAATATACTACAAGGAGGAGAAATTGAAAAGTGGCTAACAACTGGGAAAACCTACCTAATAATGAAAAATCCAGCAAAAGGGGCAACACCAGGTAACTACAGGCCAATTACCTGCTTACCAACAACTTTCAAATTACTAACTGGTGTAGTAGCTGATGCAGTGCAACAGCATCTAGTTGAAAACAATCTCTTTCCACCTGAGCAGAAAGGAAACCGCCCCAATAGCAGAGGAACAAAAGATCAACTCCTAATAGACAAAATGATCTTGGAAAACTGCAAGAGAAGGAAGACCAACCTGAATGTGGCATGGATTGACTACAAAAAGGCATTTGACTCTCTGCCACATGATTGGATAATAAAGTGCCTAGAAATAACAGGAGTCAGTAGAAACATCAGAAAATTTGTGCAAAGATCGATGGCACAATGGAAGACACAGTTGCAGATCAATGGTGAGAGGCTGGGAGAGGTTAATATCAAGAGAGGAATATTTCAAGGAGATTCATTATCACCATTACTATTTGTTATTGCACTGTTTCCTCTGTCAACAATACTGAATAACTCAGGACATGGCTATCAAACATCAAAAACATCTGCCAGACTATCCCACCTCCTTTATATGGATGATCTGAAGCTGTATGGAAAAACATCATCTGAAATAGAATCGCTGCTCAACACTGTCCGTATATATAGCCAAGATATTGTAATGGAGTTTGGCTTGGACAAATGTGCCACACTTACTATCAAACAAGGAAAAATAGTGAAAACTGAAGGAATCAAGATGCCCCACGAAAATAACATTAAGAGTCTGGATGAGGAAGAGTACTACAAATACTTGGGTATCCTTCAAGCTGACAACATCAAGCATACTGAAGTCAAGAAAAAGATTAGAGGTGAATACATCAAGAGAGTGAAGAAGATCTTAAAATCCAAACTCAATGGAGGAAATACCATAAAGGCAATCAACACCTGGGCAATCCCAGTCATTAGGTACACAGCTGGAATAGTGGACTGGACTCAAGCAGAACTAAAAGCAATGGATAGGCAGACCAGAAAAATAATGACAATGAATCATGCCCTTCATCCACGCAGTGACATTGATAGACTTTATCTACCAAGGCAAATAGGTGGGCGTGGAATGCTACAAGTACATCAGATGGTTGAAGAAGAAAAAATGGCTTTGGAAGAATATCTGAAGAACAATGATGAAGATGCACTGAAATTAGTATATCAGGAAGGCTTACTAACTACTGGAGAGACCAAACTGGCCTACAAGAAAGACCAAATGAAGAACAGAATAGAGGCATGGGAAGACAAAGCACTACATGGCCAATACATTAAAAAAATAGCTGGGAAAGCAGATAATAACAAGACCTGGCAATGGCTAAGAGCAGGAAAATTGAAGAAAGAGACCGAGGGACTAATTCTGGCTGCACAAGACCAAGCCTTAAGGACAAATGCATACAAAGTCAAAATTGAGAAGACAGCAACAGACAGTAAGTGCCGCCTGTGCAAAGAAGCTGAAGAAACAGTGGACCACTTGGTAAGCTGTTGCAAGAAGATTGCACAAACTGATTACAAGCAGCGGCATGACAAAGTAGCAACAATGGTGCATTGGAAGATCTGCAAAAAATATCATTTGCCTGTAAGCAAAAACTGGTGGGATCATAAAATAGAGAAAGTCATAGAAAATGATAAAATTAAACTGCTCTGGGACTTCAGAATTCAAACAGACAAGCACCTGCAACATAACACCCCAGACTTAACAATTGTCGATAAGAAAGACAAAAAAGTCTGGATAGTGGACGTGGCAGTGCCTGGAGATAGCAGAATAGAAGAGAAAGAACTGGAGAAGATAACAAAATACAAAGACCTACAAATAGAAATAGAAAGACTGTGGCAAAAGCAAGCAAGGGTAGTACCAATAGTCATAGGCTCCTTGGGTGCAATCCCAAAACAACTGGAGCACCACTTGAACACAATTGGCATTGACAAATTCGCTATTAGTCAATTGCAAAAGGCGGCCTTATTAGGAACTGCTTCCATCCTGCGACGATATCTGTAATACCATCAAACATCCACATCTGCCTATCCCAGGTCCTGGGTAAGGACTCGATAGGTAGACAAAATGCCAAATCCAGTCTGAACATCTGGCTGACTGTGCGATGATCAATAATAATAATAATAATAATAAATAATAATAATAATATAAGACAAATGCATACAAAGTCAAAATTGAGAAGACAGCAACAGACAGTAAGTGCCGCCTATGCAAAGAAGCTGAAGAAACAGTGGACCACTTGGTAAGCTGTTGCAAGAAGATTGCACAGACTGACTACAAGCAGCGGCATGACAAAGTAGCAACAATGGTGCATTGGAAGATCTGCAAAAAATATCATTTGCCTGTAAGCAAAAACTGGTGGGATCATAAAATAGAGAAAGTCATAGAAAATGATAAAATTAAACTGCTCTGGGACTTCAGAATTCAAACAGACAAGCACCTGCAACATAACACCCCAGACTTAACAATTGTCGATAAGAAAGACAAAAAAGTCTGGATAGTGGACGTGGCAGTGCCTGGAGACAGCAGAATAGAAGAGAAAGAACTGGAGAAGATAACAAAATACAAAGACCTACAAATAGAAATAGAAAGACTGTGGCAAAAGCAAGCAAGGGTAGTACCAATAGTCATAGGCTCCTTGGGCGCAATCCCAAAACAACTGGAGCACCACTTGAACACCATTGGCATTGACAAATTGCTATTAGTCAATTGCAAAAGGCGGCCTTATTAGGAACTGCTTCCATCCTGCGACGATACCTGTAATACCATCAAACATCCACATCTGCCTATCCCAGGTCCTGGGTAAGGACTCGATAGGTAGACAAAATGCCAAATCCAGTCTGAACATCTGGCTGACTGTGCGATGATTGATAATAATAATAATAATAAAAAGTTGGAAGGGATCTTGGAGGTCATCTACTTCAACCCCCTACTCAGGCAGGAAACCCTATACCATTTCAGACAAATGGCTGTCCAGTCTCTTCTTAAAAACTTCCAGTGTTGGAGCAGCCACAGCTTCTGGAGGCAGGTTGTTCTACTGGTTAATTGTTCCCTCTGTCAGAAAATGACTCCTTGATTCTAGGTTGCTTCTTTCTTTGGTTAATTTCCATCCGTTGCTTCTCGTCCTGCCTTCAGGTGCTTTGGAGAATAGCTTGACTCCCTCTTCTTTGGAGCAGCCCCTGAGATATTGGAACACTGCTATCATGTCACTCTTCGTCCTTCATTAGACTAGACATACCCAATTCCAGCAGCCGTTCCTTATATGCTTTAGCCTCCAGTCCCCTAATCATCTTTGTTCCACTTCTCTGTATTCTTTCTAGAGTCTCAACATCTTTTTTACATTGTGGTGACCAGAACTGGATGCAGTATTGGAGTAGAAGACCTCCAAGATCCTTCCCAACTCTGTTATTCTATTATTCTGTTAGGGATGTTGTGTAAACATCTGGGGAAGCAAAGGAAAGCCTTTGATACTAGTGAGGAAGGAACAATATCTAATTTAAAAAAGCAGATCCTGCTACATTAATCCACGCAGTGCCAAGCAGTAAGGCTCACCATCCCTGCAAAAGACCAAAAAGCAGAAGAGCGACCATTCAGGTCATGAAGTGGCTGTAGTCCAGAATGAGCACCAGTCTGGCTCTTTGCCAGCCCCCTGCAATCTGCACTGGAATGTCTGAAGCTGGCTTAAAGCACAGCCAAGAGCAGCCTGGCAGACAAGCAGCTTAGGCAGCAAAGCGAAATTGCCACTCTGGGATTAGCATGTTTAATCTGAATCAGCACAGCTCTTTGCATATTTAGATATCCTTCGTGCCAACCCCACTGAGCATGTCTGGAAACTTTCCTTGCTTTTCAAAGGCAAGTCATTTCTACATCTCCTTGAATAGTTGGGGAGCACTTCTGGAAAAGACTTTATTTTTGGGCAGCCAAGAAATACCTTCACTCTTCTTTGATCAAAACAGTTAAACCAATCCAGACCTATTCTTGGGTCTCGGCCTTCCTGGAGTACATTTTTCAGGCCATAAAGCTTGGAGAATTCACAACAAGCTTGGAGGTATCTGTGAAAAGTTCTCCAAAACCTTTTATCCCCTTTCTCAAAAACGTCTAAAATAGCATTCATGACATATTCCAGAAGGCCAGTTGGACAATGCATTCTAAGAAGAACAGGTGCCTGGGAAAATGCCATTTTTTTTTTAGAGCCACTGAAGAATCATCTCATCCAAAGAATATCTCCTAGTTTCAATAACAAAGCATCTTTGACGTATCTCAGACATCTAGTCCTGGGAACAGTCTGCTTCATTTTTAAATCTCTCCCTTAAACAGAGATGAGTCAACTAAAGCCCGTTCTTAACTTCCCATCTGCTGCATTAGACATGCTGCTGTTTCCCCCAAATCTGGCACATGACTAGTTAAATCAGATCAATATGTAACTGGGTGAGTGCATCCAACTTTGCAAGTTTTCACACACATTTCTGCCGCCAAGCCAGTCTAATAAAGAAATCATCTCTATTTACCACTTCTCTGCCTGCCTCTCTGTCTCTGCCAGTCGAACTAATCTGATCTAATTCAATTTAATCTAACCAGCCATATGTAGCAATCCATACAGGCACCCCCCGGAGAATCATAAAGACAAATGCAATCATTTTTTGACCTGGAAAGATGTTGACGAGAACTAGGTTAGCTAATGGGAATCTCCTCTGCCAAGTATGCAAAGGTTTTTCAAGGTTGAAAGCATGGCTGCCTTCAGCGTTGGATCCTTTTTATCCTGGCATTCTTTCATTATCTTGCCGTATCCCTGACTGAAATGTTTGGGTTGCTCTGTTGAGCAATTCTCGAATTGCAGTTGTTCACATGGAATGGCACCACTTGTTTGTTGGGTATTATTGTTCTCTAAAACTGTCCCAGATTGGAATTTTTTTTTTAACCCCTCTTTTTGGAAGGATGCATAAAACCTGACCCTTTCTTTTGGTAGAGTTTTCCAATGCTACTTTAGTTACTTGTAAAAACTCAGTAGAATTGAGCAAAAAGACTATTTGCATCTCAGGGTTGAACTGCAGGGTGCTTGGTGTTCTCTGAGCTTGGTTGTTTTCTTGCAGACATTTAACTACCTGACTAGATAACATCCTCAGTGTCAGGGAGTGTGGGGTTTGCTTCCTTTTATATGCAGTAGTTTGCCCTGTCCATTTTGATGGGGGTGTGGTTGTCTACTTGCTCCTTGTTCATGAAGTATCTCCCCCAAGGAGAAAATCATAACCCCACCAAATTGGGCAAGGCAACCTACTGCTTTTGAACAGGGAGCAAAGCCCACAATCCCTTGCACTAAGGACGTTACTTTGTAATGAAACGTCCACAAGAAAACAACCAAGCTCAGAGAACACCAAGGACCCCATAACTCAATGGAATATTTCATCTGCCTTTCTAGAGGGACAACAATGTTAGCTTCAGACAAAAGAACAAAGAGACACAGGACATCTTGAGACCTACTCAGTTTATTACCAGCATTTAATTGATAGGATGGTAGATTCCAACTGAATGTTAGAAATAATTTCCTAAGAGCAATTTGACAGTGGGCCCAGTGACCCTGAGAAGGAATAAGCTTCCCTGGGTCCCTAAGATGCTTTAATTTGAATTCTTGCATGAAGCAGGTGGGTTAAACTTGATAGCTTAAATGGCCCTTTGCAAGCAGATGACTCTATGATTTATGGGCTACAGCCATTTCATCAAATAGATAACATATTATTCTGAGCAAAGACATTATTGGCACCCACGTTGGAGGTGGAGGTAGAGGGAAGATAATCAGCAAGGAAATGGAGGCAGGAGATGCGGACTGTGGTTATTAATTTTTGACAGTGCCATTTGCAAAGTCGCTGTTCGGGGTGGCCCAATCGCTCTCGCTTCGCTGAGGGGATTAAAAGATGTCATGCCTCAAGAATGCTTTGCTTTTGAAAAGAAGGACATCGTGAAACTTTTGGGAAAATTTTAGCTCTGCTATTTTGTGATGAAATTGGTTCAAAAAGAGGTAGACTTGGATTGAATTCCAAAGGTCGGAAACTGGCTTGTGTTAAACATTTGTTTGATGGCCATGCTGTTTTATCAGGTTATTGATTTAATCTGCTTTTGTGCTTTATTCAACAAACTCTCATTTGTGTGTGTGTGTGTTTGAAATTATGGAAAACAGCTCCAAAATTATATGAAATCTCTATTTGTTGACCCTTTGTCAAAAAACAAACAAAACCCCAAATAAATTGTAATCTAAATGTTGAGAGACAGTATGTGTCAACAGTCCATAAGGGGGCAAATCGGGTGTGTCATTTCAATGTTTCTGGATAATGTCTCTAGGCAATACATCTTTTCTCTCCCGCACAAAGAATCTATAATTATTGGTGTCTTGATAGATTTCAAATTCTGCTGAAATAGTGAAGCCTCACAAAACACCAATCGTTATAATGTTGCATTGATCTTCCTGTGGATTTTAGTCCAAAATATGGCAATATGAAGTCAAGTCCAAACCCTAAGTGTGTCTGTAAGTGGCTCTAAAAGTACAGTTGCAATTGATCCTCCTATTTAGACAACAAAAATCCCAAGTCACAGATCTGCACTTAATCAAGAGATATATAGGCAATTCTCATATATATGATTAATCATTGTCAACCTTTTGTTCTTGTGAGAGGGGAGGAGGAGGAGAAGAAGGAGAAAGAAATTAAATCACAGACTTTCAGCATTCAGAATTGACCTACGAAGGTCTTCATGTTGTCCCACCTTCTCTTGCAGGACTGCAGTATCAACCCTGTATTTCTCCCATTGGTACCAAGAACTTCAGTTGCTTCTTCAAACTTCTTACAGATAGTTTTATAATATTGGGTCTTCCGATACTTCAGTCGGATGCTTTGCTTTCTCTTCCCAGCACTTGCTTTTTCCAGGATTTCATCCTGCCTCTCCTTTCTTCTTCTCCTACTTCCATTGTTTTTCAAAAGCATCTTAAAAACAAGGTCTCCAGAGCTCATCCAGAAAGCAAGGACACATGTTGCTCAGTCAGTTAATCACTTTCACTGTAATAGTATGATATTATACATAATGCAGCCTGAAACAGGAATTTTTCACCAGGTTGGTGAAACTACGGATGACCTAGATGGCCATCAAGAAGAAGGCCACACTTGGAATATGGCATCCAGTTTTGGTCACCATGATGTAAAAAAGATGTTTAGACTCTAGAAAGAGTACAGAGAAGAGCAACAAAGATGATCAGGGGACTGGAGGCTAAAACATATAAGGAACGGTTGCTGGAATTGGGTATGTCTAGTTTAATGAAGAGAAGGACAAGGGGGGACATGATAGCAGTATTCCAATATCTCAGGGGCTGCCCCAAAGAAGAGGGAGTCAAGTTATTCTCCAAAGCACCTGAAGGCAGGACAAGAAGCAATGGGTGGAAACTAATCAAGGAGAGAAGCAACCTAGAACTAAGGAGAAACTTCCTGACAGTTAGAACAACTAACAGTGGAACAACCTGCCTCCAGAAGCGGTGAATGCTCCAACACTGGAAGTTTTTAAGAAGAGACTGGACAGCCAATTGTCTGAAATGGTATAGGGGAGTTGGACTAGACGATCTCCAAGGTCAATTCCAACTTTATTAGTAGTAGTAGTAATTCTTGGCTGCCATCTAGCTTTTGGGCTAGAGAGCCCTCTGGAAATACAAGCTAGTAGCTTCCTAGAGAAAGAGGAAAGAGGTGATCTTCATATTATTTCGCAGTCTCTGCCTGCCATGGCAAGGCTCCCTCAAGAAATGTGGTTGCTCTAAATGTTATATAAGTAATCACATCAGACAGGTGGAAAACAATTTTTCAAAAAGGCTGCTCTTTTAGTAAAATCTAGCAAGGGAATACCGCAGCTTACTTTAACATTATGGTGAGTATTATACTCAATCAAAACAATGCTATTTAAGAGAAGTGAAAAAACAAACCGGGGAAGGTTACTTCAAGCGTCCTTGAATATGAAAACTTTCTGAGTGAATTCCTGTTTAGGCAGGTTTTTTTACAAAAAATATATTATTCCACTGTGACGTTCAAGTGAGGAGAGACACACAATTGTCTCCATGCCCACTCCTATGGGCTTTTTGACCCAGGAGACGCTAGGAGACGGTGAATTCTAGTCCTGTCTTAGCCATGAGAGCTGGCTGGGTGACTTTGGGCCAATCACCAGGAGATGGTAAGTTCTAGTCCTGCTTTAGCCATGAAAGCTGGCTGGGTGATTTGGGACCAGTCCCCCTCTCTCAGCCCAACCCACCTCACAGCATCGCTGTTGTTGAAGAAATAGGAGGAGGACAGAATACTCGGTATGTTCCCAGCTTTGAGTTATTTATAAAAAATAAGGGCGGGATATAAGTAAGTAATTAATTTTAAAAAAAAAGAAAAGAAAAGGAATGCTATATAAACAAAGGAAAGTTGATGGCACATTTCATTGAAGATTGGCTTCCTAATTATGTGCTTAATCCCCACATTCTCAGTTAATCCTTTAATGTTTATTGCAGTCATAGACCAACGTCATCATGTTCACACTCTGTTATGTAGCCAACCACTGTGTCGACGCTGCTAACATTGATGTTCTTGCTTTGACAACAGATGAAGATGCAGCCATTGTCTCTATGCTTTTAGAATTAGTTGGTGCTGGCAGGGGAAATTGAGATGAGAGTTCAGTTAGTCATAATAATAATAACTCCGCCGTGGGAATCCAAGGACAAACTGGGTCCTGAGCTGATAACGTTTTGGCAGGCTGGAGAGCTGGGGAGAAAGCTTCAAGCTAATTGGGGAATGTGCTTTATGACTGTTTACTGGGGGTGGGAATTGTGCTTTGTTGCTCTGTATCCAGGGGAGGGGAATTTAGTTTTTGGGTTCAACTGTGTAGTGCCGACACTTTGTTTCCCGAATAAAAGATTCTTTAAGGCAGTGGTTCTCAACCTTTTTAATGCCGCGACCCCCAACCGGTCGTAAGTCGAGGACTACTCAACCGGTCGTAAGTCGAGAACTACTCAACTGGTGCAGCACCGTTTGCAGAATGGGACTTTTGGCGGGCTCAGCAGGGCAGAGACAGCCTGGACAATTCCTATTGGCTTTTGAAAGCCAATAGAATTAGACTCTATTCAAGAGAGTTTATTCTATTGGCTTTCGAAAGCCAATAGAATAAAAGGGAGTAGCACAGCTAAGGAAAAGGCGGGAAAAAATGGCAGATTGCGTTGTTTGGCGACCCCCGTGAAATGGTCGTTCGACCCCAAATGGGGTCCCGACCCACAGGTTGAGAACCACTGGTTTAGGTAAGTTAAAGGAGTTCTTTTGAAGGGTTTCATCTGTCAGAACCATGACAGACTGGGCCTTAGTTCCTTCTCTTCCTCCCTCCTCTTCCTCTTTTTCCTCCCTTCTTCCTCTTACTCCTCCCTCCCTCCTCCATCTTCTTCACCTGCTCATATCCATTCTTCTGCAAAGCTCAATTTAGTTTTGGGGTTCAACTATGTAGTGCTGATACTTTGTTTCCCGAATAAAATATTCTTTAAGGTAAACAACGCCTCGAAGTTCTTTTGAAGGGTTTCATCTGTCGGAACCATGACAGACTGGGCCTTAGTTCCTCCTCTTCCTCCTCCCCCTCCTCTTCCTCCTCCCTTCCTCCCCCCTCCCTTTTCCATCTTCTTCAGCTGCTCATATCCATCCTTCTGCAAAGTTCAATGGACTCCTGACTACCTTATCACCCTTAATACAAAAATGTTCTCTTGTTCTGTCCTCTCCCGCTCCTACGAAACCTAATAGACATGTTTATTCCAGAAAACTGCTGCCCTGCAGAATGAAAGCCACACTTCTTCTACCACAGCCCCAGAAGGTCCTATTAGTCGAAGCTTCAGGCCATCAACCTGTATTGACAAAACAGCTCCCTGCAAAGAAAAATGGTTTTGTTTATTGCTGCCCGATGTTTCGCACTCCTCGTACGGGAGGTTTTCTTTGGTATTAAGCAGAAATTGAAATGGTTGAAGGAGCAAAAGAACTGCTGAGTCATTTCAGTTCTCCAACATCCATCCTATCATCAGGAGAGCTTCTCTTGCTTTTTCAAGAAATGACCTGATGGAGCTGTTTCCCCTCTTTTATTAAGAAGAATTGCAGAGTCACCAGGTTTGAAAGGAATAGAACAAATATGAATAGTATCTAGTTTAAGAAGAGAGAAGCAGTATCTCCCTTTCTGAGAGTTAGGCTGGCCTAAGAGTTAAAATACCAGGCTAGAAACCAGAAGAAAGTGAGTTCTAGTCCCACTTTAAGCATGAAAGCCCACTGGGTGACTTTGGACCAATCACTAGAAGATTGTGAATTCTAGTCCCGCCTTAAGCATAAAAACTGGCTGGGTGACTTTGAACCAATCACCAGGAGACATTGAGTTCTAATCCTGCCTTAAGCATGAAAACTGGCTGGGTGACTTTGGATCAATCACTAGGAGATTGTGAATTCTAGTCTTGTCTTATGCATGAAAACCACTGGGTGACTTTGGACCAATCACCAGGAGATTGTGAATTCTAGTCCTGCCTTATGCATGAAAACCCGCTGGGTGACTTTGGGCCATCACCAGGAGACTGTGAGTTCTAGTCTCGCCTTAAGCATGAAAAGTGGCTGGGTGACTTTGGACCAATCACTAGGAGATTGTGAATTCTAGTCCTGCCTTAGGCATGAAAACCTGCTGGGTAACTTTGGGCCAATCACCAGGAGACTGTGAATTCTAGTCCTGCCTTATGCATGGAAACCCACTGGGTGACTTTGTGTCAATCATCAGGAGACTGTGAGTTCTAGTTTCGCCTTAAACATGAAAAGTGGCTGGGTGACTTTGGACCAATCACTAGGAGATTGTGAATTCTAGTCCTGCCTTATGCATGAAAACCCGCTGGGTGACTTTGGGCCATCACCAGGAGACTGTGAGTTCTAGTCTCGCCTTAAGCATGAAAAGTGGCTGGGTGACTTTGGACCAATCACTAGGAGATTGTGAATTCTAGTCCTGCCTTAGGCATGAAAAACTGCTGGGTGACTTTGGGCCAATCACCAGGAGATTGTGGGTTTAAGTCCCGCCTTAGTCATGTGAGCCAGGTGCATGAGTTTGGGGCACTTAGGCCCACTTAGCCAATCCCATCTTGTTTTTGTGGGGAAAATAGAGGGAGGAAAGAATTTTAGGTATGCTCATTGCCTTGAGTTATTTATAAAAAGTAATCAAGGTAGGATAGTAAATCAATAAAAAAATATCCCCTTTTCACTCACCCTGTTTTCGCATTGTCAGCATTATTCTTGATCAAGTGGTATTAAAACCATCCCTTTTTGCTCTGAAACCAGAACAGTGAGATTGTGTTTGCAAAGCCAACCTGAATCTTAACTACGTTGCACCAACGCACCAACGTGGAACTGCACCTGCAGCCTGAATTCAATAAGACTGAGATTCTTAATGTAAAACGTTATTCAATAACCGTGTGTTTCTCTGATAAGCTGCATAATATTGAAACAAAACAATGTGGAAAACAAATTACAAACATTCCCGTCTAGACTCTGCAAAACAAGACTTTCCCCATGTTCCTGTTAAATATTACATTGCCACCTGCCATTGGGTTTTCAATTTCATCTTCTAAATATAATTTTGAGTTAGAATCCATGCCCTTTTTTGATATCATATATTTCTTTCCTTTAGAACTTGCTTTCAAGTCACCTGGGCTTCTGCCTTAGCTCCACGGGGGCCACAGTGGCTAAAATGGCAATTTGGTTTCTGTTGCTACAAATGCCCAAGCAGTTAATATGGTGGGTGCACAAGTGGACCCCACAAACAGATTTATAACTTTACTAAGACAGAGCAAAGCAACTTTTCAGCTGTTTATTTTTTATTTTTTTTCTTAATATAGAATACAAATAAAAATAAACACAATGGGGGGAAAGATAAAGGGAAAAGGAAAGAAAAAAGTGGAAAGAAAGACAAAGAAAAAAAATCAGATGTCCACTGTATATTAATTTTGAGGATCTTCTGAATTAAAATCTTGCTCCCAATATTTCTTTGCTTTATCACAAATCCACCACATATAATAAAAAGTGCCTTCTTTACAATTGTTCAGCTGCTTCTTGAGAAGGTCTGAACTTCACCTGCACAGAATTGTTAAATCCAACTTCTACCAGAAATAATAATAATAATAATAATAATAATAATAATAATAATAATTTTGCCTGTAAGCAAAAACTGGTGGGATCATAAAATAGAGAAAGTCATAGAAAATGATAAAATTAAACTGCTCTGGGACTTCAGAATTCAAACAGACAAGCACCTGCAACATAACACCCCAGACTTAACAATTGTCGATAAGAAAGACAAAAAAGTCTGGATAGTGGATGTGGCAGTGCCTGGAGATAGCAGAATAGAAGAGAAAGAACTGGAGAAGATAACAAAATACAAAGACCTACAAATAGAAATAGAAAGACTGTGGCAAAAGCAAGCAAGGGTAGTACCAATAGTCATAGGCTCCTTGGGTGCAATCCCAAAACAACTGGAGCACCACTTGAACACAATTGGCATTGACAAATTCGCTATTAGTCAGTTGCAAAAGACAGCCTTATTAGGAACTGCTTCCATCCTGCAACGATATCTGTAATAGCATCAAACATCCATATTTGCCTATCCCAGGTCCTGGGATAGGTCTTCTTCTTTCTTCTTCTTCTTTCTCTCATTGGTATCTCTGCTTCATGTTTAGTCTTCTGTGAAATTATTTTCTCTGCAAAGGCAGAGTTTCTACGTCACTGGTAATTTCACTAAAATAATCCTTGGCTTTGCGAAAAAGTGGACGGAATGCTCCTTGCACTCAGAAGGTGGGAGACCAGGGATACTTAAGACTTTGTGGCAGCATAGATTTAAAAAAAGGGGGACCTTTTTCACCCAGAAAATCCAAGCAATAACAAGAGCCAGGTGACCAGTTTCCACAATAACCATTGCTACTGTAGTTTCCATGCAGAAATTCCCAACAAACAACAACCATCCCAAAATTTTTATTGGAACCTGGCACCCTGACTTCATGGCCCTGCTGTGGTCATGAGACCAGTTTAGAACTGGAGGGAGTTATAATCTTTGAAAGAGGATGCTTCTAATTTCTAGACTTGACCTTAATAAAACAAATCGGGACAACCTGTTTTCCAATTACTCTTCCTACCTACATACTGAGATCATAAATCCTTGTTCATCTAGACCAGCGGCTCTCAACCTATGGTCGTGACCCCATTTGGGGTCGATCGACCATTTCACAGGGGTCGCCAAGCAAGGCTGTCCACCATTTTTTCCCCCTTTTCCGGCGGATGCCTTACCTCCCTTGGGCTGGGCCAGCTGGTGGCCTAGCCGGTGGTCGGCCTGTTCCATCTCTGCCGCTTGCCAGCTATGCCTCGGCTGACGCAGGGGGCGGCACCATGCATGCGCGGCGCTCCCGGGCAGGGAAAGTTCTCGACTTATGACCGGTTTAGTCCTCGACTTATGACCAGTTGGGGGTTGCGGCATTAAAAAGGTTGAGAACCACTGATCTAGACCATATCTACCAAAGCTATGGTAGAAGTAGGACACCTCTACCGGGTTACCAGCACCTCAAATCACAGAGGGCTGTTGACCTGTGTTGAAGCTTTAGACAAGCGGTCAACTTTTCTTTAGCAAGTTTTGGCGAGCAAGGAACAGAGCCTTTATTTAATATTCTGGTCTTTAATTAACTGGTTTTGTGGATATGCTTCTGAATATTGCTATTGATTTTTAAATCTGAAGCCACCTCGAAGAGTCACGATTGCAGGATATAAATGCAATAAATGTTTAATATGCTGGCCACAGATTTTTTTTTTATGCAGAGGGGGAGAGGGAGGGAGGGAGGGAGGGAGGAAGGAAGAGGAGGAGGAGGAGATTGAGTACCAAAGGAGATTTTTACAGGCTAGTGCCTTCCTGCTTCAGTCTTAAAGCTGGCTTTTTAATTCCCACTTTTATCAATTTAGAAATATAATAGCAAAAAATGAAATATCTTTAATACCTACTCCAGACTTCCAGAGTAAGTGATCAATATCAGAAACTCACAACCCCTCAAGCTTGTCTGCACTCTCATCCTGCATGATGAATTTCCTCATTCTCCTTCAGTTGCTTGACTTGTGGGTGTAGCAAAGGTTGCATTAAGGCTTCTGACTCTCTAACCCATAAATGTGATAGATGGAGATATGGCTGCAGGCTACTAGGAAATTGGCTATGGGTCCAGACTGATGAAGTCTCCTTCATGAAAAGTTGGAAAGCAGAGAGAATGTCTAGCAATGACCTGTAATTTCTTCCTAAATAGGGACACATCTATGGTCACCCTCTGGTTTCGTTGGCTATGGAGATTCTCAATCATCCAAGTCATTGTTGTCCCAATGCTTTCCCAAAAGACAATGGAATAACAGAATAAGAGAATAACAAGAGCTGGAAGGGAGCTTGGAGATCTTCTAGTCCAGTGGTTCTCAACCTGTGGGTCGGGACCCCATTTGGGGTCGAACGACCATTTCATAGGGGTCGCCAAACAAGGCTGTCCGCCATTTTTTTCCCCCTTTTCTTTGGCCACGCCCCTGGCACCGAGTGATGTATAAGTGGTTGGGGGTCACCACAACATGGGGAACTGTATTATGGGGTCGTGGCATTAGAAAGCTTGAGAACCACTGTTATAGTCGAACCCTCTGCTCAGGCAGGAAACCCTATACCATTTCAGACTAATGGTTGTCCAGTCTCTCTTAAAAATTTCCAGTGTTGGAGCATTCACAACTTCTGGAGGCAGGTTATTTCACTGGTTAGTTGTTCTGTTTTTCCTTAGTTCCAGGTTGCTTCTCTCCTTGATTAGTTTCCATCGTTGCTTCTTGTCCTGCCTTCAGGTGCTTTGGAGAATAGCTTGACCCTCCTCTCTTCTTTGTGACTGTCCCTCAAATATTGGAAAACTGCTATCATGTCATCCTTAGTCCTTCTTTTCATTAGACCAGTGGTTCTCAACCTTTTTAATGCCGCGACCCCAACCGGTCGTAAGTCGAGGACTACTCAACCGGTCGTAAGTCGAGGACTACTCAACTGGTGCAGCACCGTTTGCAGAATGGGACTTTTGGCGGGCTCAGCAGGGCAGAGACAGCCTGGACAAGTCCTATTGGCTTTTGAAAGCCAATAGAATTAGACTCTATTCAAGAGAGTCTATTCTATTGGCTTTCAAAAGCCAATAGAATAAAAGGGAGTAGCACAGCTAAGGAAAAGGGGGAAAAAATGGCGGACTGCGTTGTTTGGCGACCCCCGTGAAATGGTCGTTCGACCCCAAATGGGGTCCCAGCCCACAGGTTGAGAACCACTGCATTAGACATACTTCAGTTCAGTTTTTCAGTACAGTTTCAGTTATTCAGAATGGAAGAAGCATCTTGGATGAGAAGCAAAATGTTTTTTTTAAAAAAAGTTCAGTTGCCTTTTTGGAAAAGCAACCTTGAAACTTACATGGGTGCACAGTTTTCCAAGGACAGTATCCCGTTGGTCTTACTGAGGCTTTATTCCCCATGAGGCAAGTTTGAAGTCAAAATCACTTTCTCCTTTTCCGTATTCTGTAGAATTGAAATTGGTGCAATCGCCAGGCTTAGTGGTCTTACAGACGAAAAAGTGAGTTTACTGATATCACCCACATTGCTGTCCCTCTAGCGATCTAAAAGTTTAGTCTTCCTCTACTCTTCTTATAAATGAACCCCTGCGTTTCTACTTCAAATGGCTGCCTTGATAACAGATGTTCTTCCTGCAAACCTTTGAAGAAATTACTGGGTTATTTGGCAGACGAAAGAGAAAGGAAGAGCAGGGTGAGAAAAGTTAAATTTTAATAGTTTTTGAAATGCTAGTTGGCAGCTTGCCTTTTCGTTTGGGTAAAAGAGGAGATATTGCTGAGAAATAGAAGGCATTTGGAGCTAGAAGAACATGACTTGAGATTTGTGTGGCATGGATATTTATGATGTGATAAAGCTAAGGTTAATGTAGGTTTTTTTTTAAAATCTTTTTTCAGATATGCCATATGGAGAATATGGAATAGATGTAAATGCAGGTTGTGTCTGAAAACACTTTTCACATTTCGGATGAGAAATGCATAAGCACAAAATGGCCACCTTATTTTGTGGTAGTCTTGTAAATGTTAATTTACACTCTGCCTTTCTCCTTTTTTAAAAATTCAGACTTATGCATTTTATGCATTATGAATTTCTTCATTGATCTTTCTAAGTTCAATAAAGTTCAGGTAACTGTGATCTGTAATTGAGATCCTTCCTTCCTTCCTTCCTTCCTTCCTTCCTAAATAGATTGCTTTGCCTTGTGTTCATCCACGTTGCAGGATTAATGGACACACTGTTTTGTGGTTGACTTAGGTAAATTATTGGCAGCAAAGTAACAGTCATAATACTCTTTGATGGAATGAAATGCAGTTTGTAGTGAAGTCTATTATAGTTCAAATATAAATTAATTATAATCCCTTCTGCTGTGGCAAAGCTTCATGTATAATTAACATTTGCTGTAGGGAAAATAAAATGGCATGGTTGTGTGTGTATGTAGAAGAGAGAAATGGAAAGGGCATCAGATTTTGGGCATCAAATCCCTCCAAATTTGGTCACATTATTTATCCCTTCTCAATATGCACCTGCCATCCTCCTCCCCAATATACCATGCACACTGCAGTCATTTTACAACTTTTAACCAACTCCTTCAGAGTAATCAAAAAAAAAAAAAAAAAAAAAAACACTGGAGGATTTTAGGGTGTTAATCCAGGGAAGGTGTGTACTGAACCAAAATTGTGGCAGATTCTCAGAATTTTCTAATAGTGCCTCCCATAGCCCACACGTGCGGACACTGATTCTCTTATCTCCTTTAGGGTCTGTGCAATTTGGTGCAATTTGGACACCTATTACTCCTAGCTTGTGGCTATATCCTGGGAGATTCTTTGGACTGGCTATTCTTCCTTTCTTCCTCTGTCCCCTATCCAGCTCCGGATTGTGCTGCCTCTTGTCTGCCTTCCCTTTCTGGAATGTGCTCCCTCCTTTCTGGAGAATTGCTGGTTCGCTGTAATCCAGTGGTTCTCAATCTTTTTAATGCCACGACCCCCCAACCGGTCGTAAGTCGAGGACTACTCAACTGGTTGTAAGTCGAGGACTACTCAACTGGTGCAGCACCGTTTGCAGAATGGGACTTTTGGCGGGCTCAGCAGGGCAGAGACAGCCTGGGCAATTCCTATTGGCTTTTGAAAGCCAATAGAATTAGACTCTATTCAAGAGAGTCTATTCTATTGGCTTTCAAAAGCCAATAGAATAAAAGGGAGTAGCACAGCTAAGGAAAAGGGGGGAAAAATGGCGGACTGCGTTGTTTGGCGACCCCCGTGAAATGGTCGTTTGACCCCAAATGGGGTCCCGACCCACAGGTTGAGAACCACTGCTGTAGTCCATCACACCAGCTTCCACCTCTGTGGGCATCGTCTCTCCCCATTATTTACTCCCCCTCCGCCCACCTTTTAGTGATGTAAAATCTGGACCTGGCATCCTTCTTCCTTGTTCAACTCTTTTAGAACAAGAGACAATGTTTCAGAGTCTAAGTCTTCTTAATTTTGAAGGACATTTACAGAAGTAGCAAAAAGGCTTAGCTACCGATCTAGAGTCTGATCCATTGTGATGCTAATTCATTTGCTGTGGAAAGCAAACCATCTTTTTTTGCACATTCTGTGGGTTGGTTTTAACTCAAGCCTAGTCATCCTCAATTTCTTTTTGTCAAAGGCTTTGTAGCCTCCTCAGTTGTCAGGGAGACTCTTGAGAACAGTCTTATCTTTCTTACAGAGCTCTTTCCCTTCTTTCTGATTTTTTTGGACATTGTCTGAAAACAAACTTATTGAACCGATGGACCCAAATGTACACCCTCAACCCTTATTGGTAGATACTGACGGGTTAACAAATGAGAAAGCAAAGCCAACACAGTTTTCCTTCATCAGCGTGTCAAGGAAGATATCTAAGATATCATTCAGAATCCTGGAGCAAGAATATGCTAATATACCTCCTCTTGCCTTGAAAGATACAAGTAGTACTATAGACTCTCATCTATGTCTCTAATCATCCTAGATCTGAGAAGAAGGAGGAAGAAACAGTCTCTTCCACTTTCTAATGAGAGCAAATTGCAGCTGGTACATAATAGCATTTTTTGTTTGTGCTTGTTCTGCAAATTATGCAGGAGAAGGGGTGAAAATTGCCTATTAGATGAAAACTAGGACATTTTTCAAAACACGTTGGAACCTATTAAGCTGGTTAGATCAGACAAAGGGGGGAATCCAAAGACTTGGCATGATGTTTGCTTAGGAGCAGCAATTTGCACTCTTGATGTCCCATCTTGCTGGAGAGGATGTGGCCAGATAATCATCCTAAGAACTTCCTCCAAGCTACATTGGGTAAGATTGTTTAGATAATAACTTTGATATTATAGCATTCTCAGCTATTACTCATCCAGACAAATGTCATCTTCCTAAGAGCGATGCATCTCCCAAATCTTTACAGGGATTTATTCCCAGCGTTCCTTTTTTGAAGCACACAATACAGCAATGGTCAAGGGATTGAACAGCATGTCTGAATGCCATTATCTGAAAGTGAGTCGAGAAGGACCAGAATCATTGCAAAATCTCATAGGCCAAATCCCTCAAGAGAGTCCAGGAAGGTGATTGATGGAATCCAGAACTGCTAAGAAATCCTGGAGGATTTAGAAGGTCATGTTTTCCCTCAAAGAATAATCTCCTGGTTTAGGTCATCTACTAAGGCAACCAAAACAGTCCCAATACTTTATCAAATAACTGAGAACCCTGGATAAAATGGGTCCAGACAATCATCTAAATGAGGCATCTAGCTCTCTTTTGAGATAATATTTAGAAGTAGCATCTGCTGATTTCAGCTACATCACTTTATGTCTGATAGACCCTCCAATATCTCAGCTCAGGTGTCTATCTTTGCAGTTGAATAGTAATTGGAATTAAATAGAAAGTTTGCAGTGAAAGCAAACACGGTAATGGAGTTAATTTTAGCAAGCCACTAATGAGCAATACACTATTGTACTTTTTTTTTTTTAAACACCCTTATGGCCAATCTCTGAATAATGTGCTTTCTCCGGCTTTTATTGAAGGCATTAACAATGTACCTGCTGCCTGTCTTTTAAGAACCTCATGTCTTCTGAACAGCCCTTCCTGGAGGTCTGAATGGGCTTTGCCAATCAAGAATTGTCAGAGTGATCTCTTTCGAAACAGGACAACTTTGAACAACACTAAAGATGACAAAGATAATGCTGTCATGAGCCTTCTAGTGGAGAGAGGAATTGGACTGCATCCGGAGTGAGAAGATAGGAGGAAGGGGAGAAGTAAGTAGGAAGGTTGAGGAGAAGGAGGAGAGGGGGAGAGTGAGGAAGAAGAGGGAAAGAGGGAAGTGAGAGAAGAGGTTAGAGGGTGGATGCGGTTTGGGGGGAAATGGGTGAGCAATACCGAAAGTTGTGCGTATAAATTTATTCTATTCTTTATCTGAAGTACTCTTTATGAATGTAATGAAAAATCGAAAATAAAAACTTTTTACAAAAACAAAAAAAAGAATTGTCAGAGTGATCTCTTTAGAAACAGGACAACTTTGAACAACGCTAAAGATGACAGAGATCACGCTGTTATGAGCCTTCTAGTTCCCTAATAAAGTTCTTCCTTTCAGTTTGCAACTGCTTTGCGTCCTGCGCTTTGAAGACCCTTGAAAAAAAAAATACAAAGGAAAGGGAGGATTCTGTTCTGTAGCATCCAAACAAAAGTTATCCCAAAGGGACTTTTTCACGAGGCAACTGGACTTGCTTGTTTTTCTTTGAAGACGTTTCGCTTCTCATCCAAGAAGCTTCTTCAGCTCTGACTGGATGGTGGGGAACGGAATGCCACTTGGACCCTGAGCTGGCTGTGTTAGTGCTGATTCTCAGCTGGAGTCCCTGAGTTTAGCCAAGGCTTTACTGATGCACCAAAAAGCTCATTGAAAGAAGTGATGGTACACAGATCTGTTGGCAAGGGACAATTTCTGCAAATATGAACTTTGCAAATGCCAAAATGAAATAAATCAGATATTACTTCCTGGACTGATGTGTGAACTGGGAAATAATTGGCTTTGGCATTTCTCAGATGTTTTATTTGACACTTTCTCAGGGCACACACACACACACACACACACACACACACACACACACACACACACACTTATAAAAAAAGAAGTCATATGTTAAATATGCATGTGGATTTTTTAAAATGCAGAATTAGTACAGTATAGAGGAAATATTGAATGATCTGCCGGGTGAATACTGATAAATGTGACTTGAACCCAATTGAATATTTGACATCCTTACTCCAGGTCCCCAATTTCAAGGTTATTCTTCCATTCTGTCTTTTGTGATGCCTAACCTGGTTCTTCACAATTTTTCTGAAGTGTCTTGTCTTTTGCTTCTTCTATTCCTTCCAACTGGAAATATAGGACACATTTAAACAAGAGGAATT
Organism: Crotalus tigris; assembly: GCF_016545835.1. Classification (NCBI taxonomy): domain Eukaryota; kingdom Metazoa; phylum Chordata; class Lepidosauria; order Squamata; family Viperidae; genus Crotalus; species Crotalus tigris. Next base: position 514,283 of record NW_024098197.1, on the reverse strand, counting down.
TAGAAACTTACCTTTGACTGATGGCGTAAACCCTTTCATTTGGAAAATTAAGAGTCATAGATGGTTCTCTGGTTGTTCCTCACTTTTTTGTCAGATGAGTAAAGCTTCCCTTTCTACCAATTGCCCTCTCAAAAAATTATACTGGGGCAAACTTGAAATATAGATAGGGTCTGGGAGGCGGAACAGGATGCTTAGCTGGGTTGAAAATTAAATTTTCATTGATGAGATTCTAATAAATCCATCACAACTAAAGCCCTTGTCCTCTTTTCTGGAAGTGATGTCCTCTCCAGTCAATGGGGCAATATTCAAGAGGATTTTTTTTCTCCACTTTAAAAAAAAAAAGACATCAGTAACATCCAGTTCTCAGTACAAAGAAGGACATCCTCTCAATGCAGAAATAGAAGAAGAGAAAGAGTGAGATTGGGGAGATCACCAAAAGATGGACCCAGCTATCAATCAAAGGGTCTTTTCTGATCCGTTACATCTTGGCTAGTTAACAAAGAATGGTTCATTTGCAAAGCTCTTCTGCTGTTCCTCTCATTAACATAAATATTGTTTTCCATTATTAGCAGGGCTGCAGATTCAACAGATGCAAATTAATCTGTCATCTCAATGGATCTGAGAAAAGGGCAACTCTGAATTCAATTAACTAGGATGTATCATATTCTTCTTTCCGGAGGATGAAAAGGTAGTTGATGGTTGCACAGAATGGTGATTGTATGATAATTTCCCAGTTTGACACTGTGAACCAGTTGTTTCTGAAGCTGTGTGATTCCTATAGGCAACATAGGATGCGAGTGCAAAAAGTGTGTGTTCTGGGGACTATATGAGTTTTGGCCATTGCATCTTTTGGGCAACTTCAGAATGGTTGAAAATAAAAAGTGTCCTTTAATTTGTTTCCATTTCTGGAAGCAGAAGAAGGCTTTAAGAGGGAAGTAAAATGGAACAGAACAGAACAGAACAGAATAACAGAATTGGAAGGGACCTTGGAGGCCTTAAGCTTGGCTGATGCTTTAACAGAGGTTGTCTCTGAAAGTTGCAGACTTTTAATACCTTGAACCCTTTTAGCAAAAGAGTTCCTGGTCATACCCAATTTTGAAGTGTGGCTTGGACATGCTAGGCAAAGCCTGGTCTAGAATCATAGACCCATAGGGCTAGAGGGGACCTTAGAGGTCTTCCAGTTCAACGCCGTGTTCTAAGTAAGAGCATTTTTACCATCCCGGAAAAAATGGTTATCCAATTTTTTTCTTGAAAACCTCCAGCGATGGAGCACCCACAACTCTGGGAGACAAGCTGTTCCATTAATTAATTGTTTTCTGTCAGGAAATTCCTCTATTTCCAGGTATTCCAAATGTGGCCTCACCAATGTGGCCTGGAGTGATACTATTTCTTCCCACAAGCTTATGCTGTTTCTCAAGATGGAATGGAAGTTGCAGGGCTCAGCAAAAATTCATTGTCCATATTGGCTTTGTTTTCCACTATGGATTTAACCAAGAACATTTCTGTCAACCATCCCACTGCATTAAATAGCAAAAGAAACTCCTGGGACATTTTTTTTTTCTCCAAGAGTATAACTTTACTGAAAAGCCATATGGATACAGAAGTAGAAAAGTTATTTTTTTGTGCACAAACAGCATAGGAAATGTTTTCCTTCCCCAACCCCCACCCCCGGACCGCCCATTGTTCACCAATCCACTTGCTAATGTCATGGTTCCGACAGATGAAACTCTTCAAAGAACTTTGAGGCATTGTTTACCTTAAAGAATCTTTATTCAAGTTGCATGACATCGGCACATACATGGTTGAAGCCAAAATCTGAATTCCCCTCCCCTGAGCACATAGTATCAAAGCACAATTCCCTCCTCCAATTAACAGTCATAAATCAGATTCTCCAATTAGTTTGAATTGCAGGCTTTCCCTCCTGATCTCTAACCCGCCAATTCTTATCATCTCTTATTTCAAGCTCTGAATTCACACACTAGTACAATATTGTTATGTCTAACTAACTCCCACCACATTCTGCCTCCTCCCACAGCATCATCTAATTCTAAGGGTAAAGCATAAGAAAGAAAAAAGGCTGCTTCTTCATATGTTGTCAAAGCAAGAACATCCAATGTTAGCAGCGTTGACAGCTTTATTTTGGAAATGGCCTGTTGGCCTCGGACATTCCTAGGTGATGACCTTGGGGTTTGGATCTGTCTCACACTTCCAGGTGGCACACGTGCATTCCAGACTTCCCTCCCAAACCTCCCTTATGCCTTCCCTCTCTCCCCACTTCCGTTACTGTTGTCTGGTTGTGAGCAGGGCTGCATAGCAAGTCAACCATGACAATTTTTGAAATGAATCCTGGAATTGGGAGTAGGTTTTTTCCCCCCACGTTATTTGTGTTTGTCCCCCTCTACGTCACTGATGCATTGACATGTTTGTGTACATTGATACAAACATAATAACACTACAACTGCCTGCCAACTCAGCTCACATTTTCAGGCAAGGACATTCTACTTTAAAAATTGAATTTGGATGATGTTAAGAAAGTCCATCGTGGGAAATCCTACTTGAGAGTTTCTCCACCTAAACCAAAATTTATTCCAGTTTCATACTAAAAGATAAACTAAGATGCCAAGTTGCCATAAACAAAGATTTTGATCCCTTCATCAGGTTCCTGTCTTCTGGATCCCTACAGATCTTCCTTCACTTCCCCTTTAGAAGCAGTCTGTTAAGATTATTCAAGACTATGTCACTTCAAAACTGAAATGAACAGTGACATGTGGAGCAGCAGAAGGTAAACGGATTTTAACTGGATAGTGTGTCAATGAAAGGCTAAATTATTTCCTTTCTTGTCACTTCCCTTTACTTTGTAGGGTTGTATGATTGGTTGTTACTGACAACCTCTGAGAAAAGTTTTGCCCTCAACCCTTAGATGTGGCAATTACCTTTACAGTTGTCTGTACAATATGGCAACCGATGAGAGCACAGGTGCCAACAAAATTAAGTCATTCTTGATCTTCTTCATTTTCCAGCGCCCAGATATTACTTGGGGGAAGAGGTTGAAAGAAGCTTGATGGATGCTAAAAAAAAAAAAAAAGGAAAAGACCATTTAGAAGAAGTCAGGGGTCTTCTAATGCATTGATTGAACATTGCAAGGCCCCACGTTTTGCCTACAAGCAAACTAGCAAAAGAAAATCCACGATAGCATTTGTCCAATACTTGAAGGGCAGTCACAGGAAAGAAGGGGTCAATTTATTCTCCATACACCTGAGGGTAGGACAAGAAGAAATGGGTGGAAGCTGGTCAGAGGGCGATCCAACCAAGAACTAAGGAGAAGCTTCCTAACAGTGAGAACAATTAATCAATGGAAGAGCTTGCCTGCTCCATCACTGGTGTTTTCAAGAAAAGATTGGACAACCATTTGTTCTGGATGGAATAAGGACTCCTGCCTTGGGCAGAGGGTTGGTCTAGAAGACCTCCACAATATCTTCCAGCTCTATGGTACACTCTATGATAAGAGACTGTGGGATTCTGAGTTTTATGCCATTTCCATCAGAGGATCAGATGGAAATCCTTGCTAGCATGTAGAGAAGATAATCAGATCAATCTTTTCAGGTCAACTCTGTGATAGATCACCAAGGTTGGGTTCCATCATCAACCTATCTTCTACTGCATTCACTGAACTACAGAATAGAATTAGACAGCCTTTAGACTCATAATCCTGGAGGTTTACCTACCATCCTGGCTTAGTTTAAGCTGATTGGAGAAAAACATCTCCTTTTTTTGGCAGGGGGGGGGGAATGGAATGGAATGGGGTGAAGGGAGAAAGTGGTATCCATCCTAAATTATTTCTTATAGCGACACAAGTTTCTACAAAGCATTAGAAATATCAAACCGCTTCCAACAATGCTAATTAAGAAGAAAGTGAGTTTACGTGTACCAAAAGAAAAATCTCACTTCGCCTCCCCCCCTCCCCACTTCCAGTTTCAGATATGATAATTGTGTCTAGTTACTTAATTTTCATGCCAGCATTGTGCATGCTGCTCTGTTAATAAGATGCAAATGCATGTGACCCATTTGTGGATGCATTTAATTGCAAGGTAGTTCATCTGTGATTGGTTGGCATATTAGCCTTTAATTGACTGCTGTAGCTGGTTTGATTGCTAATCTGTTTCTTGGACCTATCCTCGCCTGACAGAGATGTCCTGTGTTTTGGAACTAGAGGTGGTTAATTTCTGATTCTTCTTGCTTGGATCACAAATCCTACCCATCTAAGAGGACATCCAGTTCCTGGAACCCAACTGGTTTGAAAAGTAGGTCTTGTCAAGATCTAGCAGGCTCTGAAATGTGGACTAGTTGAGAGATCACCATTGGAACTACCGAGATGTATAATCTGAAAATTATTCTGAAGAAGTGTTTCAACCCATTCACTCAATCAAGTTAATGGGACTCTTAATGGACAACTAACATATTTAATAAATGCCAGTAATAATCTTTGCTTCAGATTCACATCAAAGACTGCACAAAATCCTCTCCCTTTAATAAAAAAAACAGAGAAGAGCTATGATCACAAAAGGTCTCAACTACTTTGGAATTGTTCTTAAAGCAAGTGTAGAACAAGATCCTTCCTCCCTCCCTCCCTCCCTCCCCTCCTTCCTTCTTCATGCTCTATTCCTTCTTCCCCCATTCCCTCCCTCCCCCTCCCTCCCTTCTTTCCTTCCTTCCTCTTATCATTAGATATTTTAAATTGTTTCTGCTACTGAGCTTCTCTGCTACTGCAGAGTGTGTTCACTGCCTAGCAAAGCTGCCTAGGATTCTGTGGAAAGTGATGGGCAGGATGCACACATTTTAAATAAAGAAATAAAGTACCCAAGATCCTCGCTAGTGGAGAGGGTTCATTCCCCTGTCTGCCATCCCAAAGAAAGGTCCTCAGCCAGAAGACTATGAGACCCTGCAGCTGGAAACCAAGCCCAGGTCTGAGATTCACAAAGACCTTCCATATAATACAATAGAAACCATGATTGCAAGCCAATAAGAAAGCTTAGCAATCTCTGGGAAATAATCATAAAGGCCTTTTGTGCTTATTGTGTAAAGAACAAAAGAGCATCAAACGGGAGCTCAGAGGATGATTTAAGAGCATCGGAGAATTAAGCTATTTGGAAAGGTCAAAATAACCTGAATCACTCAATTTAAGAGGGTTGTGCTTGTGGGACAGGTTTTGAACAGGTCAATTACAGAATAGATTAAATGAATCTAGGGTAATATTTTAAGGAACCAAGAGGTGAGGGAAGGAAGAGACACGATCTTTCTCGTCCATCTGCCCAAGTCACCCTTTTTTTGCCGTTATAGCTGAAGCCGGCTGATGCAGCTGTAATTTCTGAGATCCAGGTTTGACGCATAAACAAGGTTCATCCTTTTTGGCTGCATTACGACCTAGGGTCATTGATGTATTTATTTAAGCAGTTTGGAGGCCAACTGATTCTTGATCATTCCCAATGGCTTATAGTTAAAAAGAAGAAAGAGCAGAGCCTTAAAAGATTAAACAGTATCCTGAAGCAAACCTATAAAGAAAAACTCATCTGACTGGGCTCAACCCTCAACCTATCCTCAGGGACTGGGAGAGTAGCCAGGTCTTCAATAGCTTCCTCAATGTCATCAAGGTGATTCCTCTTTTCTTGTTCCTCACTCTCAGAGGAGCTAGAATATTCATTTGCTTGCTTGCATGTATACACCCAAACTTTTATTATTTTTATAAATAACTCAAGACAGCGAAAATATACAACACACCTTCCTCCTCACAACAATAGCCCTCAAGTGGGTTGAGCTGAGAGAGAGTAGCTCATGGTCACTCATCTGGCTGTCTTGGCAAAGATGGAACTAGAATTCACCATCTCCTGATGATTGGCCCAAAGTCACCCACCTTGTTTTCTTATCTGTGGCAAGACTGGAACTCCCAGTCTCCCGGTGATTGGCTCAAAGTTATCCAGCCAGCTTTCATATCTATGGCAGGACTGGAACTCCCAGTCTCCCGGTGATTGGCTCAAAGTTACCCAGCCAGCTTTCATACCTAAGGCAGGACTGGAACTCTCAGTCTCCTGGTGATTGGCTCAAAGTTACCCAGCCAGCTTACATATCTGTGGCAGGACTGGAACTCCCAGTCTCCCAGTGATTGGCTCAAAGTTACCCAGCCAGCTTTCATATCTATGGCAGGACTGGAACTCCCAGTCTCCCGGTGATTGGCTCAAAGTTACCCAGCCAGCTTTCATATCTAAAATACCTTTCTTACCTAAATAGGACTAGAACTCCAAGTCTCCTAGTGATTGGCCCAAGGTCACCCAAGGCCCAAGGTCACCCAAGGCTTTCATGTCTAAGACTGGACTAGGGTGACCTAGTGCCTTTGTGCCTAAAGGGGGTCTAGAACTCACAATCTTACCTCAGAGTTACCCAGCCAGCTTTTATGGCTGAGGCAGTACTTGAACTTTCAATCTCTACAGTTTCTAGCCTGGTGTCTTAATCACTAGACCAAACTGGATCCCATATCTAATGCTAGTGAAGTGCAATTCACAGGAAAGCAGCACAAAAGGCATTTTTCTTGCCTTGTGATTTCTCAGGACTTTTAAGAATATGGCATCTGCCTGTCGCCTGTTGTCCATGCATAGATTTGCAAGGATACAAGCTGGGAGAAGTCTGACGGGCAAAAAATTATGCACTTTTTTTTTCTGAACACTTGCTGAGAAAACTCATAATCACCAAACCAATGCTGAGCTGGAAGGAATTTACTTAGCCCTAGAATCCAGGGAGTATTTATCAAGATTTGCAGGTTATAGTTATAGCCTTAGCATATTATAGGGATTTCCCTGGGAGCTTAGAGCAGTGTACAAATCTATCTCCCATTTCATCCTCACATCAATATTCCTTAGAGGTAAGTTGGGCTGAATGATGGTGATTAGTCATTGCCTTTTTTGGGAATCAGACCCAGGGGAGGCAACCGGGTCTCTTATCCGAGTCTGAAAAGCGTTGATTTCCCAAGCAATTATAGGTTGAATCCTCAAACTGAATGGGAAAGTCAAACAGTATCATAAGTGGGAATCTTCGAACGGATTCAAGAGTCAAACCAATTGACCGTGTCTGTACAGGTAGTTCTCAACCGAGGACCACAGCTGGGATCAGAATTTCAGTTCCTATGCAAGGCAGGTGTTAAGGGAGCCATGCCTGATTTTATGCCCCTTTTCTTTCATTGTTGTTTAATGAATCCTTACAATTGTTATCACATGACTGTCAAGTGAACTCGGCTGGCCCCGTTGACTTTGCTTGTCCACAAAGTCAACTGAGAAGGTCATAAATGGCGATCACATGACCCTGGGATGCCGCAACCATCATAAACACATGCCGGTTGCCAGGCACCCAAATTTTGATCACATGACTGTGAGGGACCCTACATTGATTGTAAGTCCCAGGAACGATCGATCATAAGTCAGCTTTTTCAGTGTCGTTATAACCTGAATGGTCATTTATTTATTTAGCATATGGCCTACCATGCATGGATTAAAATATTTCACCTAGATTAGTAAACACAATAGAATAGACATGTTAAAAAGATCTATGTTCAATCTTATCATTAAAGTCCAGCTTCGTTTATATTTTAAAAAATCAGATACTGAACTGGTTGATGTTCTCATCTTACAGCTGGTGATGATGTGGTCTACAGTTTGATGGGGGACCCCCCCCCAGTCACACTGAGGAGAGGATGCTATGCCCCATTTATACAGGGAACGTGGGGTCATGTATATGTCTTCCTGTGTCCAAATGGTCACTAAACAAATGGTTGTGAGTTGAGAACTACCTGTAGAATGTTTTTTAACCTGCTAACCAGTCAACAGCCTTTCTCCACCCCCTCAACCCCTTGCTGGAAGATGCTTTGCTGAGCATCATCAGAAGTGTTCCAGATGCTTCTGTCTATTCCAGATTGTTGAAAAGGCTAGGTTGAAAACAACAAGTGCCACAGTGCATTTAAATAACTGCTTTCCCCCCTCCTACATATTTTCCTATCCACCAAAGCAATGCCTATTATGACACGTGTTATCTGATGATGGTTCAATTACTATTGGGTAATTAGTTCCCTTCTGTCTTTCGTTGTGACATACATTAATTTCCCTGTTACGTTGAAGCAGTGACCTACATTATCCAAGCTGCAGAAAAGTCAATTACGCTGCCTATGATTTTTCAAGTGGTGTTTAGCAAATGGGCTTTTGCGTATTATCCCAGCCCATCTGCTGGCTGCTGTTGGAAGCATGGTTCCTCGGTGGAGGATAATATCTGGCGTTTTGTGTTGGCCTTCGGTGGCAACTTAACAAAATAGCAGAACAGAACGACCGAGTTGGAAGGGACCTTGGAGGTTTTCTAGTCCAGCCCCCTGCTCAAGCAGGAAACCCTATACTCTTTCAGACAAATGGCTGTCCAGTTTCTTCTTTAAAAATTCTGGTATTGGAGCACCCACAACTTCTGGAGGCAGGTTGTTCCACTGGTTAATTGTTCTAACTATCAGGAAATTCCTCCTTAGTTCTAGGTTGCTTCTCTCCTTGGTTAGTTTCCATCCGTTGCTTCTTGTCCTGCCTTCTGGTGCTTTGGAAAATAGGTTGACCCCCTCCTCTTTGTGGCAGCCCCTCAAATATTGGAAGACTGCTATCATGTCACCCCTAGTTCTTCTTTTCTCTAGACCAGCCAAACTAGTAAGGAGCAGAATCTTACTCACTGAGTTATAATCTTTATTTCTAAGGGTAGGTGGATGGAGAGAAAATCTGCCCTATAGACATTTGTGAACTAAAACCCAGCCTTCACCGGTGGTCTTCTTAGTTACAAAGGCTGAGATTTATTATTCAGCCAAATCTAAAACCTTTCTACACCTCCTACGATGGAATGGAGGCTGATATTAAAGTAAGTTTAAAATATTGTAGCGCGTTGAAGGCCACTGAATAAAACTGAGCTACGCGAGGAATTGATCACACAGCATTAAGGCTTTTCTCAGAATAAAAGGTCTATCAATCATATAAATTCCAATCATCCATCTAAAAATGTCATGCGATCTACTCTTTTGAGCTCCTAAATCCACCCATTTGGCACTCTGTCTCAGCTTTTGCGCTGGGTTGCAGCGGTGACAGTAACCAAATGCACTCATTGCAAGGAAGTAACTGTCAAGGCGAAGAGGGCTGTTTTATAGCTACAGGACTCCAAGAGTAGATTGTCATTGGATTTTGTGATGGGGCCTTAGATGAGTGCAGATGCTTCAATTCTTGTCTGGTCTCCCCTGGAAGAGATTTTGCAATTCTTAGTACAGATGCTCTCTACGCCATTAATCAGACCTGAGCTAGTATTAAAAGGGCTTAGAACAGTTTGTGAGACTCTCTCCTCCTCCTCCTCCTCTCTTCTTCCTCCTCCTCCCCCTTCTTCTTCCCCTTTTTCCTCCTCCTCCCTACTGTCTTCTTCCTGTTCCTTCTCCTCTCCCTCCTTCCTCTTCTCTTCTTCCTCTTAGTCCTCCTCTACCTTCTTCTTCCTCTCTTCTTCTCCTCCCTTCTTCTTCTTCCCCTTTCTCCTACTTTTCTCCCTCCTTCCTCTTCCTCCTCCTCCCCTTCTTCTTCCCCTTTCTCCTACTCCTCTTCCTCCTCTCTTCTTCCTCTTCCTCCTCCTCCCCCTTCTTCTTCCCCTTTCTCCTCCTCCTCCTCTCTTCTTCTTCCTCCTCCTCCTCCCCCTTCTTCTTCCTCTTTCTCCTCCTCCCTTCTTCTTCCCCTTTCTTCTTCTTTCTCCTCTTCTTCCTCCTCCTCCTCTCTTCTTCCTCTTCCTCCTCCTCTCCCTTCTTCCCCCTTTTCCTCCTCCTCTCTCCTCTCTTCTTCCTCTCCCTCCTCCTCTCCCTTCTTCTTACTCTTTCTCCTCCTCCCTTCTTCTTCCCCTTTCTCCTCCTCCTCTCTTCTTCCTCTTCCTCCTCCCCTCTTCTCCTTTCTCCTCCTCCTCCTCTCTTCTTCCTCTTCCTCCTCCTCCCCCCTTCTTCTTCCCCTTTCTCCTCTTCCTCCTCCTCCTCCTCTTCCTCTTCCTCCTCCTACAAAATGATTACAGCCACTGATTTGATTTGAATGGGGACTGGGGAGCAAGATCGCTAACCCTTCCCTTTACTGGTGTCACAAAAGACCAGGTAAGGGATAAAAATCATTAAAAAATAGAAAGCAATTCCGCTTAATGCTTCCATCACTTCCATAAAGGCGATCGTGGACCGACTGCAGAGGCAATGAACGTGAGCGTGAAAAAATATATTCCTGGTCCCTGGTTTATTGGAATGCTGTTTTTGGTTCCTTAATGATGGTAAATCAATGGTCTAGAAAATGCAGTGCTTTCCCTATTAACCAGACGAATGCACAAATTCTACCCAACACACCTCAAAACTTTCAATTAACATTTTGCATCTTTCTGCCTCATAATTGGAAGCAATTAAGCTGAATTGTTAGGCAAGGTGGACATGTGTAGGGTCTCGGCAAAGCCATGAACCTGCCTGCCATGCTCTTTCCTATCTCTCATAGTACTTGTGCAAGCCATAGGCCAGTGATGGTGAACCTTTTAGAGACCGAGTGCCCAAAATGCAACCCAAAACCCACTTATGTATCGCTGGGTGCCGGGTGGGCATGGCCCCCTGGGTGGGCGTGGCCTGCTGGATGTGGCTACGCTAGTCATGGCAGATGGATGGGCGTAGCCAGGGTGGGCATGGCCAGCTCAATGTTGCTCCTGGGGAGGGACACCTGTGGGGGCCGGGCAGGGTTGGGGGAGATCCAGGGTATCTCTGGCGGATGGGGCAGTGGGCAGGAAGCTCATCCTGCAGAGTGAGGTGAGGCAAGGTGAGGCAGGGCAGGGGTGCCATTGTCGCAGGGCAAGGTGAGGCAGGGGCTGGAGCAGCTGCTGCCTGACACCATTGGCCCCCGCACACAGAGGCCAGCAAGCACATGGGTGCTGGGATGCATCCGGCCACATGGGACCTCAGCGAGTTAGCAGGCGGCTGGTTGAAGAGGACGGTTGCCATCTCCGGGGCATGGCGTGCGTGCCCACAGAGAGGGCTCTGAGTGCTGCCTCTGGCACGTGTGCCATAGGCTCGCCACCACTACCATAGACACCACCACCATAGGCACCATAGGCAAATGCTTGAGATCGTCCAATGTGTTGGAATCATAAAAGAGGATGTGCTAACTGGGAAAATTCACACAGAATTGTGGCCTTTATCCTGAACAAGAGATTAACCTCTGATGCAGTAAGGAAAACCTTATAGATGTCTGTAGGAGAAGAGCAAGCAGAGCTGGGGGGAGGGAGGGCGGAGTAAAATGTGTCATCAGTTTAGGATTATTACTTTGCGACCAACAGCCCAAGTCCATCCCTCTTTGCATTCCATTGACCCTTATCTGGCACTGATTCAGATTTGAACTTTAGTTTCTTGTGTATAGACTTGAGCAATGTATAATTCGGGATTGTACCTCAACTTATGGTCCTGATCCTTTGCGCCTGACAATGCCAGAATCGTGTCCTGAATTTTCTTTCTGGATTCCTGGTCCCCCATCCAAGGGTACGATTCAAATGAATGAGATGGCAGATTGGATTCCTTCATAGACAAGTGATTCTCTTTCATTTTGCAGGTTTTCTTCTTTCTTAAGTGCCTGCAGACACCCAGCATAAGGGAATAAGTGCAGAATCCCAGCTCTGGGTTTCACCGATCAGTCAGCTTCCTTTCTCTTCCTTGATCTCTGAGTAGAGCTCAAACCCATTGTAGACGTTTGTAAATTCAGTGCATGTTTGTTTAATTACCCACTCAGCAACATGGCACCACAGAGTAGGGCAAAATGAACCTGTCATTCCGATTCGACTTTTAATCTGGCCCCCAATTTGTCAGGGGGAAGATCTAAAAAAAAACCTAAAACAACAAACAATAACAATGAAGCAGGAATGAAATTAAATTCTATGTACACCTGTGTGTCTCAACCTCCAGGCTTCATAAATGGGTGGTTGCTATGGCTACCATGTAATTCAGAGGAACCAGCGTTAAGTGTCATTCACACTGTGAAACCCATTCGGGAAGTCCAAAGTGTCACTGATCAGCAGAATTCTCTAAGCCGAAGAAGAAGGCAAAATTCATGCTAACTTCAAACAGAGATGGTCACGAATGAAGATAATTAAAATGCCCAGTATGGCATGCTAGATTGGCTAGATGCCACTTTGAAAGGGTCTTTGTGCATATAACTTAGCAGCAGGCAAATCCAGTCTTCAATTTTATGAAGATGTAAACCCAGAGTCAGAATGAACGTCAAAATGATTCCTTATTGTCAGGCTGATTCATTTGGGCTAGGAAAAAAAAAATAAGACAATCTCTATATAGCCGTTAGTGGTTTGCGAAGTTCTTGCATTCTGATAGGATAAGCATAAACTACTATGTTGCTACTAACACTGGAGTTCTTTCTCTCTCAAACACACACACACACATACACACAAAACACAGACACTAGCTATCAGATTTAATGGCCAGGTGATCTACAAACAGGAAGGCCTAATTTTGAATGTTCATTGACTGATTGAAGAGTCATTCATTCATTCATTCATTCAATTTCTATAGCCACCCAACTGAACTGAGAGACTCTGACAACTAACAATTCTAAATTTAATTACAATTTTAATTCTAACTGTAAATATTTCAGGGTGTCTAGAATTGACTCACTTATTGAAATCACAATGTATCTATTGCTACCTGTAGATCTCTTTTGAGGTATGGGCATCTTCCTGTACAGTAACTTTCCTAAATGTTCCTGTTATCTTTGACCAGATCCCAAAGCCACAAATGCTTGAGAAATCCAGATCTGTGGATAGCTATAGCTAGAGATATGTTGCTCTCTTAAAGGGCTTAATTAATCCAGGAAGAGACACCTTAATTCTCTCCAACAGACTCTCCACAAATCCACTTCCCCAGCCAATGCAGCCACAAATGCTCAGTGGATTGAGCTTAGTTGAAATGGAAAATACCTCTAGTTTAAACAAATTCATGGCAGAACAGAAATCCATTACTGGCGATTTGCCATGATAGCTTTATGGAGCCACAAAGTGCATACTTCTAAATTATCACTCTCTGCAGAGAGACGGGTGGAGAATAGTTATTGGTTTTAAGCTCCTTTTATGACCTTCTCTTAGATGTCTAGTTGAGCCATTGTGGTAGATCCAGAAAGACTCTTTCTACCATTTCCCCCTCCATTTGAGTTTTCCCTTTGATTTCTGATTATAATAGACTGGGAATCTATCTGTAGGTAAGAATCTCTCTCTCTCTCTTTTTTAATTCCTATATAGCACCTAGTACAATATATGCCAACATATCCCAACTCTTAAGCATATGGTCCATCCAAATATACATTGGTTACCAGTGGTGTGCCAAGGATTGGGTATCTAACAGGACCAAATACAGCCAAGGGAGGGAAGGAGAGGAATTTTTAAAAGGTAATCAATTCTTTATTAACTGTACCAATCAGAGATGAAAGGCGTACATTTCATTTCTCACCAAAGAGAATCCATTGTCTTTATTGTTATATATTCACTTGCATCATTGCTTTACGAGAAACACAGCACCTCGGCTGTCCCTGGAGTAATAAATACTATGAGTCGTTTGATACAATATTTTACTTGAAGGGCTGGCTCTCCAAAGAACCCTGGGAAGGCCTTTGGATGAAAGATGTGTGTGTCTAAACAACATCATCAAAGATTCTTAGATTGGTTTCCCAGGATTGCCTCCGAGCACACTTTTAAAGAGGCCACTTTTCAACAGCTTGCAAAGAAGAGCTGTAGGCCAGTGAAAGAGAAACTGTGGAGAGAGATGCATTCATAGCTCATTTGGAGTGTGTCATATTCAGGATATCTGGGATACACACATTTATATTTATTTCAAACCTGCTAAGAAAGTTTGGGAGTCTTTAGTTTGGAAAAAAAAAAAAGGCCACCAAAGGAGAATACAAGGTGTATAAAACCATAAGTGTCTGGAAAAAGTGGGTAGGAAGACACACACTCCCCCTCCCCACTTTTTCCCTAACAGCAGTGGTCATTCAACAAGCTGAGAAATGGAACAGATTAAGAAAATGAATTGAACAGAATTAACCTGTGATATCCTTTACAAGGCATGGTGATGTCCACTAACTAGCATGGATTTAAAAGGGATTAGATCAGTGGTGGGATTCAAACACGCGAACAACCAATTCTCTGCGTGGATGCCGCTTCCAGATGTCCATTCTGGGCCTGGGCAACAAAAAATTAGCTACCGGTTCTGCCGAACTGGTGCAAACTGGCTGAATCCCACCTCCGGATTATATACATTCATGGAAGACCGGTCTGTTAAGGACTATTCATCTTGAGGAATCAAATTACCTTCCATCAAGCACAGCTCTTGTAAGGGAACAATGATGACGGGGTGGTATTGATTATATTGATTAAATATTGGACAGCTATTAAATATTGGACAGATTTATTGTCCAGAATGCAATAAAGTCTCCTGCCCTGGGCAGGGGGTTGGACTAGAAGACCTCCAAAGTCCCTTCCAGCCCTATGATTATCTGATTGTATGTTCTCACCTCCTGTTTGCAAACACTCGGAAGCTTGACCTTTGTGAGAATCAAGATATTGAACCAAGATAGGGCTTATTCTGATCCCACGGGTCTTTTGCTGGGTTCTTATTTTGGAGTGAAGTTCTCAGGGGTGGCTTAGTCAGCAACCAATCTGAAGCCAGGGAGATGATGTCAACTACAATCCTACAACAACCGGTCAAGCATTGGCTGGTGAAATAAGACACAAAACTGTAAGTCCGAAAGGAAGAGTGGGATTTTGCTGACCTGTAGTTAAGAAAAAGAGAGTCATGCAAACATTTCAAGAATAGTCCCAGGTGGTCTCCAATGGTCAATTCAAAGAGTTGCCCAGGATCCAAGAAACCAAGTACAAAGGGAGATAGATAAAAGCATGAGTCACTGAACAAGCATTCAAGCCCTATTATATAAAAAAAGGAAAATTTCACTACAACGGATTTATTGAGAGACATCAAATTCAAAGGGGCTGAGCATACTTCTATTCAAACATCACCAACCCTCCTTCTACTCTCCTTCAGTAGCAAAGGAAAAACATCAGAGATTGACCTAGTTAAGGTTGAGTGGAAATGTTCTCTCCACAGATAACTCAGGTGTTTTCTTCTCTTGCAAAACGTCTTCTGCTTTTCTGTTTCATTCTCAAGATACTTGAGTATTTTCTGAGCTTTGTGGTTAGAGGTAGTAGAGAGTGGTGGTTTGAGGGGGGAATTGTATTTTTCAATGTCTTTGAAGCATCCTTGCCTGCTTCCATTTCCCCACTCTGAAAAAGCCCCATGGGCTGATTTCTCTCTTTGTGTCTTCCCATAGATTTCAGTAGAAACGTGGAAAGCCGAGGAAGTGGGAAACAGGATATTTACACACAGCCATGCTTTGGTTATCTCACTACTATGGTAGATAAGCGCAAGGCCACACTCACCCACCCAAAAAAGTCTCCCCGATATTCTCCTTTCCTTTGGAGAGAATTTTCTTTCATTAAAGTGAGTGAGAACTGGTTAAAAAATAATACAGCATTTTTTTTTTCATATGGCATTATTAACCCAACTCTCTTGCTTGCTATTTCTCTGCTAAACACCAAACTTCTTCCTATCATGTATGTTGTTGGCTGTGATGGCCATTTTGCTCAGCATTTTTCATCAACATTCTAGCCAGAATGTTTAATGCATGCCATGAATAGCCTTATTAAGACCTCAAGGTTAGAGGACCTCAACTTTTTCCCAACTGTGCCAGATGCAGCTGCCAAGTCTAGAAGTTTAGGGTCAAGAAAGACTTCAAAATTACGCACATAATTAGGATGAGATCTAGTCTAATCTAAAGGATTCAGTTCATTTATTTTGTGGGGTCCTTGGTGCTCTCTGAGCTTGGTTGTTTTCTTACAGAAGCTTCATTATCTAAGGAGGTAACATAATCACCACCCTCCAAGCACTAATGATGGTACCTAGTTGGTTAATGACACATCTGCAAGAAAATAACCAAACTTAGAGAGTACCAAGAGCTCCACAGTTCGAACCTGTGCTATAAATATTCCTTTGATGGGTACAATTTATTTCTTTATGTACAGTACATTTTTATTTTGTAGTAGACAGCATGTTTGACCCAATGCCCTTGATCACCTATGATGAGTTTAAATGAATTTCTGGGTAATCATACTCAAGAAAATGTTGCCAAATCGTGTCTTTCCATTTGTTTTTTGTTTTTTTGCTACAAGTGGGTGTTTATTGCACTGTAGCCTATATTGTCCCTTTGCCAAGAAACTTCAAGAAAAGATTGGCTATGATGCCAACACTTTCCCAGGAGGCTTGAGTACACTCTTAAAGTCTAAATGGACAATTAAAGGCCTGCAGAACATTGATTTCAAGGCAGGCTTTATATTCTGTAAACTCACATTGATTTTGCAGCAATTAAAGGACACATTCAGATTCCACCAATCAACGCCTGCAATCAAAATTAAACTGAGCATTAATTGTATAACTGCAGCTATTTTCTTGGCCTACTTATTGATATTATCTCTTTTAGAAGTCTATCTTTGTTTTAAATATCTAGCTATTGTTAGAATAGGAATAGAGGGTAGGGCACAAAACTGTAAGTTCTTTGCTGTTATTTCCTCCCTTCCTCCCTCCCTCCCTCCCCAGAAAACAGCAAGACAACATTCAGAATGTTTGCGATATCTGAATGTTTAAGTTCCCTGACCAAGCAAATCCCAATTTCATCAGCTCTTCCATACTGCAAAACATCCTTAATCTCTTAGGCAATGTAGCTCTGTCTTAGCTGTTGAAATTCTGGTTGCTATGGCATATTTTTGTTGGACTTTAGAGTAAGAGCCAGGTTGGTCTAGATCAGTGTTTCTCAACCTTGACAATTTTAAGGCATGTGGACTTCAACTCCCAGAATTCCACAGCCAGCATTGCTGGCTGTGGAATTCTGGGAATTGAAGTCCACATGCCTTAAAATTGTCAAGGTTGAGAAACACTGGTCTAGATTCTGACCTAGAAACAAGGAGACAGAGTTCTAGTCCTGCCCTAGGCAAGAAAGCCTGCTACGTGACTTTGGGGCCGATCACCTGTAGACTCTGAACTGTGGTCCTATCTCAGGCATGAAAGCTGACTAGGTGACTTTGAGCCAGTCATTCTCTCTCAACTCAACCCACCTCATAGGTTTGTTGTGGGGGGAAAGTAAGTCAGGTAAGAAGTTCTTGAAAGTTGATATTATTGCTCATTGGGTTCTGCCCTTGAAAACCAACCAGTTCCTTCCTCTCAACCTTAAGCATGTTCTTATTATCTCGGAATATAGGAAAACAAACTATTTCTCTTAATGAATTATTTGCCTCTTCTTCTGTCTATTCCTTCATTTTCCCCAAATAGGAAGTTGTAGAGAGGAATTTTATAACTGAAGGACCTAAAAGATGTCTTTTAAATCAGTTCAACACCAGAAATGCGGGCAGGACAACTGGATGGATGATTTGTGGCGTCCTCGGCGCTATCTGAGCTGGGTTGTTTTTTCCCCAGACATTTCACTACCCAACTATGTAACAGCATCAGCAATAGAAGAGAGTGGAGTTTGGTCTTTGTTTACGTACATGTGACTTGCCCTGTCAGTGTTGCTGGGAGTGTTCTTGGTGGTTTCATAATTAGGCTGTTGTTTACTGCTTCATTGTTGGTTGTTTGCTCTATAACTCATAAGGTATCGTCACTTTTTATTGAGTCTTCTGAAATTCAGAACATGAAAAGGTTCAGAAAGTAAAGAAGAGAACAAATCAGTTCTTTTGCATTTTCAATCCTTTTTCTTTTAAAAAAAGTCTTTCATCATCATTCAATCAAGCCTGGCTTTCAATGGCTATAACAAATGATGAGCACAGAGGCACTTTTTAAATTTTAAAACAACAATGTAATGTTATTTAAGCATCAGGAAGAGCAGCTGAGCAAATGCTAGAGAGAAAGGGTCTTGGCAAGGAAACACCTCATTTTTAACTGAACAAAGATAGTCAGTGGCCAGGCATCGTTCTGCTGAGTTGCTTGAAAAGGGTTGGAACCATAACAAGCAATCATTATTCATGTAATTTTGAGCACCTCAGCATTTGCTGAAGGAAATGTCCTCTCCATCGAAATGCCACCAACTGTTGGGATGATCCAGCTTGTGTGAAGCTATATTCTTCCTGTAATTTTGAATGCACTGCCCTTCTGCTTCAAGCCCAGATTTTATTCCAGACTCAACCAATCAGAGATCACACGGTAAAAGAGATGATGTCATGATGGATGATGTCACCCAGCTCTGGTAAATCAAATGACCATCAATCACCGAAGGTAAGTGAATGCAAAATAAATGAATATGGAAGCTACTTTCATAGCTTCCTTCCTGCTTCACAAGTGAAATTCCTTTGCAAGCCTCCTCCACTTCTTCATTCTCACTTGATCTCGGAGTCCTAGTGAACAATCCCTTAGATAGGAGCCAGCCGTGTGCTGAAGCTGCCAAAAAACCAACCCAGTGCTAGACTGCATTAACAGAGGGATAGAATCAAGATCACGTGAAGGGTTAATACCACTTTATAATGCCTTGGTAAGGCCATCCTTGGAATACTGCATCCAGTTTTGGTCACCATGATGTAAAAAAGATGTTGAGACTCTAGAAAGAGTTCAGAGAAGAGCAACAAAGATGATTAGGGGACTGGAGGCTAAAACATATAAGGAACACTTGTTGGAATTGGATATGTCTAGTTTAATGAAGAGAAGGATGAGGGGAGACATGATAGCAGTCTTCCAATATCTCATGGGCTGCCCCAAAGAAGAGGAAGTCAAGCTATTCTCCAAAGCGCCTGAAGGTAGGACAAGAAGCGAAGGATGGAAACTGATCAAGGAGAGAAGCAACCTGGAACTAAGGAGAAACTTCCTGAAAGTTAGAACAATTAACCAGTGGAACAACCTGCCTCCAGAAGCTGTGAATACTCCAACACTGGAAGTTTTTAAGAAGAGACTGGACAGCCACTTGTCTGAAATGGTATAGGATTTCCTGCCTGAGCAGGGGGTTGGACTAGATGACCTCCAAGGTCCTTTCCGACTTTATTATTATTATTAAATATCCTGCAGTCAAGAAGAAATTTTGGTGAAGCCTCCAGTATAAGGTTAAGGGGTTTTTTTTAGGGCTCTTTTTAATTCAGTTCTGAATCAAATGGAGAGATATTTTCTTATGTCTAATTTTGCTCTGACTTTCCTTTGGGACGGTAAAGTTCAGTTAACACGATTATTTTCAGGAGTACTTTATTCCACATCCCAGCCTTTTGTTCACTTTCTAGTGCTGAATAATATGATTATTCAGGTTATTGTGAGGTTATTATTTTATTAAGGGTTGATGATATGACCACATCAAATACACAGTTGTAATAATCAGCCTCTTCTTAATGTGGTTCTTAAGACAGGATCGTGGATGGGACTTTTCAAATAAAAGGAAGGAGAAACAGCCCATGAAAAACTATAGACAAGTTTGCTGTTGGAAGGAACAAGATAGAAGTGAGGACAGTAACATCCAAATAGTTTCAGAGCAGAAATCTTTAGATCCAATCCTTTAAGTGTTGTTGTTTCTATTTGAAAAGAAAAAAAAGCTGATGAACATTTGATGCCAACTTAATTTAAAGATATTAGTTGCAGAGAAAATGGGTTATTGCTTAATATGGTAAGTTCTCTTTGACATGGCCAAAATAGTCAACCTTTCATTTTTTTTAATGTCCAAGACAATTCTCCAATGTATTTGTCAGCAAAAGCCATTTATCCTGATGACTCTTAGATTTTAAACTTTTGTCTTAGTTTTAGCACCACAAGGGTGGATTCCAAAGTATAAGATTATTGTACAAAATGGCAGGTTCTGCCTACTACCAGGTAAGTAATATACATGCATGCATGCATGCATACATATATACATACATGTCCTTGGGAAAGACTCAGGTGGATAAACATGCCAGATCCAGACTATACATCTGGCTGACTGTGCAACCAGCCATAATAAATAGAAATAGAGTGACTGTGGCAAAAGAAAGCAAAGAGAGTACCAATAGTAATTGCCTTGGGTGCAATCCCAAAACATCTGGAGCACCTCCCAGAAACCATTGGCATTGACAAATTCACCACCAGTCAATTGCAAAAGGCAGCTTTACTCAGAACAGCTTACATCCTGTGACAACACCATCAAACAACACCATCTGCCTGTCCCACATCCTTGGATAGGACAGGAAAGGTGGATAAAAATGCCAGATCCAGCCTAAACATCTGGCTGACTGTGCAACCAGCCATAATAAATAAAAATGGAATAACTGTGACAAAAGAAAGCAAAGAGAGTACCAATAGTAATAGATGCCTTGGGTGCAAAATATCTGGAGCACCACTTAAAACCGTTGGCCCAATCCAGTCTAGACATCTGGCTGACTGTGCAACCAACCATAATAATAATAGGATGGTAGAAGAAGAGCAAATTCCTTTGGAGAATAATTGCTGCTAGAAACATGTTGCCCTACATTGGGATAATGCAAATATAAAGCCATCAAAGTTTAATATATTCTCAGCAACTTGGGCCTCCGTCAGCAATCACTGATGGCATTTTATAATCTCATTGTTAATGATTTATCATCATTGGTAAGACACTCCTGTGACATAATGAAGCCCAACTCAATTTTAATTTTCACTAAGAATTTTTTTTCCTTCTGCTAAATTGAGGTTTCTGCTTTTATTCCCTGGCAATCCTCTCTGTAATGCAGTGGTTCTCAACCTTTTTAATGCCGCGACCCCCAACCGGTCATAAGTCGAGGACTACTCAACCGGTCGTAAGTCGAGGACTACTCAACTGGTGCAGCACCGTTTGCAGAATGGGACTTTTGGCGGGCTCAGCAGGGCAGAGACAGCCTGGACAATTCCTATTGGCTTTTGAAAGCCAACAGAATTAGACTCTATTCAAGAGAGTCTATTCTATTGGCTTTCAAAAGCCAATAGAATAAAAGGAAGCAGCACAGCTAAGGAAAAGGGGGGAAAAATGGACTGTGTTGTTTGGCGACCCCCGTGAAATGGTCGTTCGACCCCAAATGGGGTCCCGACCCACAGGTTGAGAACCACTGCTGTAATGGCATTGTCAAGGACTCAATATTTTCATTTTGACTTGTTGATGATTGATTTCAAAGTCACCCAGCTGGCTTTTATGCCTAAGGGGGGACTAGAACTTACAATCTCCTGGTTTTTAGCCTGGTGCCTGAATCACTTGATCAAACTGTCTGATGTTATGCAAATCTTGCCCGTTTGCTTACTTTATGGCTCCATGTGTGGTTGAAACTCAAAAAATACATTAGTGGCAAAAAGTGTTAAATGGAACTGTTCAAGAGAATAGAGATATGAGGAGGTTTTTATGTTGAGTAAATAAGAAACAAACAAAGTCAAAATAGAATTAAAAAGACGAGCCACTGCCATTTCATTGTTCATGTCCCCAGTTTGAGACTGGAGCAGGTGTAATATGTCCTCAAAGAGCTGATAACCTCCATTTTTATTTCACAGCTCAGCCCAGATCTCAAAGTTCCTACAAAAAAAACATAAATGGCAGCAACTGAGTGGAGAAGTGTCACCAGCAGAAATGAGGTCCTCCTCTTTAACTATGACAACCGTTGATGTCCCAAAGATGCTTTTTCACAAGGCAACTGGACTTTCTTGTCCAAATGACCAGCTGTCTGCAAGGAGTATAAATCCTTCCATTCCCCACCATCCAGTCAGAGCTGAAGAAGCTTGTGAGATGAGAAGCAAAATGTCTTCAAAGAAAAACTAGAAAGTTCAGTTGCCTTCTGACAAAAGCACCTTTGGGACAACTATGACCTGAGAATCTCCATAGACAACTGCTGATCCTCTCCTTACAATGTTTCAAAATGGGATAGTAATATTCCACTGCTTTTTCCTCTAGCACAAATATTGAGCACAGGTCTGGATACCAAACTTTAAGAAGGATTCAGAGAAACTAAAACGGTTTCAGAGAAGGACAAGGAAGATTGTCAGAGGACTAGAAGCTAAATCCTATGAAAAGAGACTGAATGAACGGAATTTAGTAAAGTTTGAGAAGATTTGGGAGTGAGAATAGAAATGCATAAATGGATATCACAAAGGAGGTCAAGACTTGTTCGTTTCAGAGTGAGGGATATGAAACAATGGATTGTCAAATTCTGATAGAAGGTTAGAAAAAACTGTAAGAATAAGAGCAAATAAGTGGTTGAAACTCCTTCAATTAGATAAAATCTCCTTCACTGGAGCCAAGGCTAAAGGGTCGCTTTTCCAGCTGTTTTATTTTGGATTCTTACACTGAGAAGAGCCTGATAACGCAGGGTTTCAATGCCCCCTCCTAATTCTATGATTCTATAATTTGCATTTGGCTATAATCACTCTTCTATTCAGGAATTAAGCTTTTGAAGCATTGATCATTTCACAAAGTCTGACAAAAGACAGCAGAAACTAATATAGAAGGACAATAGCTATTTTGCATAACTTAATTCATTTTGATGTGGAACAGATGAACATGGAAATCTATATTGCTAGAAAGAACAGAATTGGGTTTTTGAACTGTCAAATGACTATCTTGGACTGCCTCCAAAGAAGAAGAAGACTATTATTCCTCATTAAATCAAATCTGCTGGGTTTTTTTGTTTTTTGGGTTTTTTTTGTAAAATATGGTATGAACTCAAAGCAATAAGCTAAACAACTTGCTTTTGGGTAAAAGATGTAATTCAATAAGCGAATGTTCTGGCAGCTTGCGACTCGGGAAGGAGAAGAAAAAAAATGCAGAGAAGAGATATGAAGCAAGCGTAGGATGACACAACTTCAAATTGAAATCCTACCTGGGTTGTATGTTTCGTGGTTCTCTCTTCTCCCGCTCCTGTTTCAGAAAAAAAACTCACCCTGAAATCTGGATTTCTTCTCCTTGCCTGTTGTAGTGGCTGGCTATTTTTGAAAAATCTCACCCTCAAAAAGATCTGACCAGAAACAGAGAAAGAGGAGCAAAACCTTTCTAAGTTCTCCAATTCAAAACGTGGTGAGATGAGTTTGAGAACTTGTCAGAATTGATTCCTGTGGAGATTAACAAAATGACAGAATAATGGAGTTGGAAGAGACCTTTGAGAGAATTGCTGGTAGTAGAACTGGTACAGTGGTAATCTTTGTCTCTTAGTATTTGGCACTAACAGATTTATTTACGTCTTAATTTATGAAGGCAACTCTGAGCAGCTTATACTGCATTAATGTAGCAATAAGATTAAAACAGGTTATAGAACAACATGACTAGCCATAATCACATAATCCCCGATGATGTCCAAACATCAGTTCTTCAGGAGCAATCAAAATTTACAAGCTCCCCAAGGATTCTCTGGAAGAGTCAACTTTTAATCACCTTCTGGAAGGCTAGTAAGCTTCCTTTATCTCAACAGTTACACTCCTGCAGAAGAGGGCAGTTACAACGGATCCTGGTGGCAATACTTCCTAATGGTTGGGAAGCATAGCAAGCCTTCTCTCCCAGATCTTAGCTAATAGGCAGATTCAACCTGGAGTATGTGGTCTGGAAGATACACAGGTCCTGAGCCTTTAAAATGTTAATCAGCACCTTGAGTGTACCTAGAAGGCTACTACTAGCAGTGCATCTCTTAAAGCAGATTCAACTGGTTTGGTGAAGTGATAGCAGCACTAGATGAGAAACCAGGAGACTGTGAGTTCTAGATCCACCTTGGCAGGGAAACCAGTTGGGTGACTTTGGGCCAATCACCAGGAGATTGGGAGTTCTAGTCCCACTTTGGCATGAAAGCCAGCTGAGTGACTTTGGGTCAGTCACTAGGAGATTGGGAGTCGTAGTTCTGCCTTAAGCATGAAAGCTGTCTGGGTGACTCTGGGCCAATCACCAGAAGATTGGGAATTCTAGTACCACCTTAGGCATGAAAGCAGCTGGGTGACTTTGGGCCAGTCTGTCTCTCTTTCAGCCCAACCCACTTGGTTATGTGAAAATAGGAGAAAGATGGAATATTATGTATGTTCAACGCCATGAGGTATTTATAAAAATAAGAAAGGTGAGATAAAAATAAATATACAGCACATCAGTGAAAGGAAGTATCAAGGATCTAACTATTGTTGTGAATATATATATATATATATATATATATATATATATATATATATATATATATATATATATATATATATATATATATATATTGTCACCAGCGCAGAACAGTAGGAAGACTGATACCAGGATGGGAATGGGATAATTAAATCAAGTAACGAGAACCCAGATTTGCAGTGAGGCTGTGTCTGTCATCAGACATGTTGTTGTGCACGATTTATTCCCTACGCAAGCTCTTGATAAAGAAAACATCTGTTACAAGTGGCACAAAAATGGGGGGGGAGATGAATATGAAAATACATGCTTTAAAATGGGCTTAAAACAGGGGAAAACAGGGAAAAAAATAGATTTTTCATGGATCTTTTCTCCTTTTCAGTATTCTGTCAATTGCTTCCAATAACCTGCAGCAATTCATTCAAACAGCTCTCCCGAAAATTGAGAAGCTTCGTAACCTGTCTGGTCAGAGAAAAGAGGGGGGAGATGAGTGGACCCCCTTTTTTCAATAAAAAAAAATGTCTTGACTGAATTTAAAACAACGGGTTCTGCTGCCATCGGCGAGGGCAGAGCAGACGGCCTTTCCTCTCTTCGTAGAGAGAAGGGAAGGAAAAGCGGCAGAGGAAATTTGAAGGAGCTGCTAATTATTCGGAGCAGTTTTAATTGCTTCTTGCTCTGAAGTTGGGCAGAGATGCAAGACAGTTGCACATGGGGAAAAACTAGCAGGTGATAACCTGGGCTGTCTCAAGCAGCACGCACCAATACACAGGCTTCTGGAAGAGGGAGAAGGGACGCCGCTAGAGAGGATTAGACGAGAACTCTAGAAGGACGACTTTGAGGTTGGAGAATGGAGGTCGGGAGTGGATATTCTCAGAGCGCTTTGAGGATCAAGATACATCTCGGGGCTGCTCGCTTGTGTCACAGTACCAATAGAAGAGAATATTTGTAGCCCAGGGTTGAACTGGTCTTTGGTTGTCTCCCATCTTAGCTGTTTTCTTGCAGATGTTTCATTACCCACATGGGTAACATCATCAGAGTAGCAGGGAGTGGGATCAGCTCTGATAACTGATGATGTTACCTAGTCAGGTAATGAAACGTTTGCAAGAAAACAGCTAAGCTCAGAGAGCACCAAGGACCCCATAGTCCTTCTCTACCTCCTCTCCACAAAACCCCACTCCCTTCTAGCACTGATGATGTTACCTAGTTGGGTCATGAAACATCTGCAAGAAAACAACCAAGCTCAGAGAGCACCAAGGACCCCACTGTCCTCCTCTTTCTTCTCCTCCTCTTTCTTCTCCTCCTCTTCCTCCTCTTCCTCTTCCTCCTCTTCTTCCTCTCCACAACCCCTCCTCCTTTCTAGCACTGATGATGTTACCTAGTTGGGTCATGAAACATCTGCAAGAAAACATCCAAGCTCAGAGAGCACCGAGGACCCCGGGGTCCCAGTTTGGGTGATTTTTTTCTTTTCCAATAAGGCTGTATTACAGGTAGTCCTCAATTTATAGCAACCGTTTAAAGTTGCAACAGCCCTGAAAAAAGGACTTACGGCCGGGCCTCACGCTTACCTAATTTTCTATTTTTAATTGAATATATAAAATACAAAGAAAAAAAATAGATATGGGAGATTAAGGGAAGGAAAAGGAAAGGGGAAGAGAAGGTGTGAGGTACAAAGGGGAAAAAAAGGTATTGACTTCCGACTCTTTATAGCACCAGGAAAAATAAAAGAATTCTAGCTTCAACGTTTTGTTTTTACACATTAATATATAACTAATATATGCCAGTCCCTTCAGTTAAAAGATAGGAGAGCTACACCCAGTGATGGGATTCATCCAGTTCACAGCAGTTTGGCAGAATTGGTAGCTAATATTTTTGTTGCCCAGGCCCAGAATGGACTTCGGGAAGTGGCATCCACACAGAGAACTGGTTGTTCACCTATTTGAATCCCACCACTGGCTACAGCCAGGGGGAAATCCTTCAGAGATCTCTCCCTGGGCATGTCACCCAGTTTGCCGTCTCCCCAGAAGGCTGTCTTCCTGGGCCTCACACTTATGACCATCGCAGCATCCCTACAAGATCAAAATCCGCACATTTGATAACCGGCATGTATTTATAATAGTCGCTGTGACCGTTGATTGCTCCTTTAGCAATCCCCTTGCTTAGCAGTGGAAATTCTGGCCCCAATTGCAGTCGTACGTTGAGGACTGCCTGCCCCTGATGATCCCTTCCCTATTTGTCTTTACCTAAATATTTATATTTCCCCCCCTCAATAGTGCCAGAAAAAGCACACTCTTCTGAAAGGGCCTCTCAATCTATCCTTCATTTACATTGACCACCAAAGCCAACAAATAGACAGTGCTTCTCACAATAGCTGGTGGGCTGGAAAAAAGACTCAAGAAGTTCCCCATCATGAACTTCAAACCAACTTTACATTTGCACTTTATGATTTGCTTCCGCAGAGATAAATTGTGAGCTGACAGCCTCCAGGGCCTTTTCTCAAAGAAGCCAAGAGCAGTTCCCAGTAAAGGCCAGAATACGGTTTGCACACACTCTTTTTCCAGGAGTTGAAGCTTGCAGTGATCTATAGCACCACACACCCAAGCATTTTAAAGTATAATAAATTGGATGGGTGGGCAGGTAGAGATGAAATTTGTCTCACTCATCAGAGTAGACAGCCAGAATTTATTGATAGGGCCTTTTTCAGTGCGGCTACTTGGCTGTGGATTTGCTGGTATTTTGAGCCATCTCCGGTCCATCACTGGTGAGACTGTTGGAGATTACTTTTAAGAGATCTTGGGGTTTCTTTAATGGGTGCTGCAAACTCTGGTAGATGTCAGCAGAATTGTGATGGATGCTGCTTATTTGACAACAGCCTATGTTAAGCTTTTGCCATCCATCATTGCAATGACATTTTCTCCCCAAAGATGACAAACTCAAGACAGGAGGAAGCTTCAGATCTTACTTCAGCCCTGCAGCCTGGGCATAAGGAGATTAAAAGCAGGGTAGTGGCAGAACAAAAGACCAGCTGATGAAAACTAATATTGTTTCTCAAGTATTTCTCTCCCCCCACCCCCAAAAAAAGAGGCTTCTGTTTCCTTCCTTATGCAAAAGAAGTTGGCTTTGGTTTAAAAGCCTATTTGTCGACAAACTACACAGGCTAGGCAAACACTTCATCTGTTTAATTTTGCAATATGAAATTTCCAGCAATTCCACAGTGCTCTTTCAGCAGTAACACGCTACTGGCAGGATTCTACAGAACGTTGAGATCCAGCCTTCAAGTGGGAATAAAATCTTCCTGAGTTTCGAAGCAAAGCTAGGATCTAGCAATAATTTTAAGAAATTCCCACCTACTCTTACCTTGCAACCAACCTTGGTTTGGAGGAATCCTGTAAGAATAGCCACAGGTTATAGTAATGCAAAAAAAAAGAGTGTTTCTTAAAATGGATTTCAACTCCAGTTTATTCTGTACTGTATTTCCCTGGCAAGGAGGATCATTAACTACAGTGTTCAGAGTGCAGTCATATAAATACTACTATAAATGGACATCAGTGCGAAAGAAAACTTTTGCTCTTCAGCACACCAGATTTTAAAATACTAGAGTCCCTGTCAGAATCCTATTATATTTCATCTCTAGTTATCCACTATGGAAAATCCCATTTCTGCCCTCTCTGGATTCTGTCATACGATGAAGGGGAAGGGGGTGAACAAAGGGGTTTTATGGCCCTCACTTCCTTCGGTACAACTTCAAAGGAATTGAATGTGGATACCACCCAAAGGATTAAATCATAAGAATGGGGCCATCAGCTTTCATCTACTCCTCTCTGAAGTCTCCCTTCCACCTGCAGTGAGGAAAAAGGGGGTAGAAATGTAACGCCTGGGATTGTCGCTGGAAGGATGGTGGGATGGGGCTGCTGGGGACCCCTTAAAACCTTGAACCGTAGGGCTTGGGCCCCAGGTCCTGTCTAGAATGCCTGCAACCATTTTCTCTTAATAAAGGATGCCTGTTGGAAGAAATATTCCAAGAGTTCTATCTTCTTAAGATGCAAAATGGGGTGGGTCCTTACAGTCCCACTTCCCACCTCATTGTATCTGTTTATAATCCAAGAGTAACAGATTATTTGAAACTCGTAGCAAAGTCATAATGGATATAATTAACCCGAGCCTGTCAGGAAACCTATAACAACCTCCTATGATTTGGTGACCTCAGAATAAATGCAATCTGGTGTCTCCTACTAGCCCTTTTTGATTCTCACAATCCTTTGCTGACTTATTAGCTGAAACTGATAGCCGAGAGCTAAAGCATATAAACATATAAGGTGGCCTACTCACAGTTTTTTTAAAAAAAAGTAGCAGATTGAGTGCTTTCATGGATCCGCTCCTCAGGGTTATAGTTACCTGGAGTTTGTATTAAGTAAAAAGAGGGGATGGATTAACAACATCATCAAGTATTGGGGGCCCAATTGGCAAAAGAAAACTCAGGAGCATATAGGTTGGAAACATGCAAAAGAGGCCTTCATCCTGCAATGGATAGACCAGGAGTCTTCAAACTTGGCCCTTTTATGACTTGTGGATTTCAACTCCCAGAATTCCTCAGCCAGTGTACCTGGCTGAGGAATTCTGGGAGTTGAAGTCCACAAGTCATAAAAGGGCCAGGTTTGAAGATCCCTCGGATAGACAATGGCCAAAATGATGCTGATGAATGATGAAATAGAGGGGAATCTTAAAAGGGAAGTTAGAAACCATGGACTGTTGTCAAAGTTTTCAAAATGTAATGTTTTACTGCTTTATTCTGCATCTAGGGGAAGCGGATCTCCAGAAACCAAATTTGCTACTTCTCCTACGGATTGTAATTTATCACAGGAAGCAATTGGACAGCCATAGATATCCTCTGTGATAGGAACTGGAGATTTTAAAGAAGAAACTAGACAATCACCTGTCTGAGATGGTATAGGTTCTCCTGCTTGAGCAGGGGGCTGGACTAGAAGACCTTCAAGATCCCTTCCAGCTCTATTCTATGTTCTCCTATCACACTTTCTGCCTGTTTACTTGTTCCCTTGCTATTTGTGATTTTTGACTTTCTCTCAGTTGCTCCCTGCTGACTTTTGATAGACTTGACCTCCGTTCTTGGCAATGGATGGATGGTTTCCAGCTAAGCCAAAAGAACAAGATTTTAAAGAACAGTTGGAAGAGTTGCATGCCTATAAGGGGAGAAAGGACATTTGCAGTGCCCTATGGTCATATGATAGTAATTTGCAATTGATTTGCAACTGGTTTATACTTCTGGTTCCTGACAAAGTCTGGCCCATAATGAACAATGGGCTCCCTTAATGACCACAGCATTCACTTTAGGACCACCATGAAAAAAGTTGTAAAATCAGGTCAGTTCATGCGATGACCAGCTTTATAACCGTCATGACTTAAGACTATAATTGTCAGACTCAATTGCAGTTGTAATTCGAGGACTACCTGTGTAATCTTATCTTATTCAACAGTCACAAAACTAGTTGCATTTTTTCCCCCACACCAACTCTGCTTCTATGTAGCTTTCCTTTCCCACCAATAATGCAAGCTTATTATTCAAGGACTTTCTCAAGTTGCAAGAATCGTATGAGTTAATAGCATCTCACTTTAACGTTTAATGTATTCGAAAGGGTTTGTTCAACAGCCTTTCAGAAAGAAAAAAAAAAGCTATTAGGGGGAAAAAACCAACAACAATTCCAGGCAGTTTAAAATGCCAACTTTAACAACTGTGTTTAAATTTGCAAGACATGTTAAGCCAAAGCACGGTTCGATTTTTGGCTTTAACATCCAGCACAAACCCAGCTTTTGCAACCTACAACTCAGTTTACAAGTGTGATTTCTAGACTTACTTACTAGTGGCTTAAAGCATGTTTTTGTTAAGCCTTGTAGGCAGGCAGTTGATTACTTTAGCTAGCTTATTTTAAAAAAATGCACGTTTCTAAACTCTAATACATCACACTTTAGCATTTCATAATTGTTAGCAAGCTACATTATTGAATGTGCAAGGCAGAAATGGTGAGAACTGACATTGCAAGCATCTAAAAGAATGTTTTAGTGACTGCAAAGAAAAATGTTATGCCAAAACTGCACATTTATATTTAAGAACCATTTATCAACAGTGTAAGAGAGTACAATGCTAAGTGTTTCTTGACTCAGCTGATGATAAAGATGTATCCTAGCCCTACCCCTATTACAAACTGTATCACATTAAACAAGCTTGCATAGAAAAACAGCATCAGATGAGGTTATCTAGTCTGGTAATGAAATGTCTGCAAGAAAGCAGCCCTGCTTAGAGGGCACCAAGGACCCCTCATTTCAACCCTGAGTTACAAATATCCTCCTTTATTGGTAAAAACAACATTGGAGAAGGACAGCATCACCATAAGCAAAAGAATAAAGAGACCTCACCATTCAAAAGCAGCCTGTAAAAACTTCTTTCCTAGTGTCGCCATTTCTTACCGCCTCTCATTAAGTACAATGCAACGGAGTCAGTCTAAATCTCCCCGGCTTGCAATACATTTGTTCCACCTGAGAAGTGTTCTTTCCCCTTTCTATTAGACAATCACATTTCCAGGTAGTGCCAGCTTCATTGGGCTTCAGTGGCTTGATTCAGCCCTGGTGATTTATGCAGCCCTTGATGAATGGCAGGGTGAGGTTAATTGGTTTGGAAGCTTTTCTAGCATACTGGATTAATTCTGAGAAATGCACCTTCGGTGGGAAATGAGAAATTGGCACATGAGTATTGCAGGACAAACAGGAACCTCCAGGATCATTCCCACCACATTGACAGGGCAAGCCACTAAAACAGGGGTGTCAAACTGCCGGCCCACGGGCCGGATGCATCATAGCGAAACTGCGCCCACCCCATTAGTCCTAGTGTTATTGTTGCAGTTTTAACTTTCCCTTGGTATTGTAATCTTTAAAATTACACTTTTGTGGGGGAGCCAATTTGATTGAGGAGTCTCAATACTTGGACCAACCGCTGGTTTTATCCGTCCCTTTGTTTCTTCTCCAGCTATAAAAAATAGAAGTAATACTGAGGATGATACTTTCCACTGCCAGTTGCTTATCTGTTGATTCAAATGAATTGTTTGAGCCAACTTTCTCCATGGGTCAAATAAACTCACCTTTTGCCAGCACAGCTCAGAAACTGAAAAAAATAAATACTTTGCAGACAAAAAACACAACAGCTTCTACTGCAGTTGACTTTAGATTTAACTCTGAGTCCCTGCTGCTCTAGCCTGACAGCCAACCCATAATACACCCTGTTCCTAATTTTGCACAATGTATTTTTTTCTAAACAAGGCTTATGTTGTTTCTCTGCAAGAAACGCATATAAAACAAAACCATGATAATTTATTGGAACCAATGAAACTAGGCCAGCAATATGCAGCACTGGGAAAGAGTAAGAAAAATGGAATGCCAATTTATTACAACTTAACTTCCAAGGAAGTACTAGAATAATCAGAATTGGTAGACGAATTCTAATCCTGAAATTAAGAAAGAAGATAGGAGTTAACACTGGCCTCCATTTATGTTCCAGATACAGATAAGGAACAATTCTAGGAAATATTTTTTTCCAGATGTTAACAGGAATTGTTAACAGGAGATATGGATGACGTGCTAGATTCAAGTTCAGAGAAAGTGTGATAGGGGAAGGAAGGAAGGAAGGAAGGAAGGAAGGAAGGAAGGAAGGAAGGAAGGAAGGAAGGAAGGAAGGAAGGAAGGAAGGAAGGAAAAGAAGTAAGTCTTCATCCTGGTTCATCCAAGCCGGGAATAAATAAGCAACATGGCGACTGCTTTGGGAAGATGGATACAGTTTATTGAAGAAGCAGAAAGAGCAGAGGAGAGAAGGACTGAGCACATGGGCTTGGGGTTTTTATACCCCCTCTAGCCTTTTGTTTGGAATAGTTTCCTGTTCCTGTGGCATGAACTTTGAGGCTATTTCCTATGTCACATATTCTGACCTGAGTTTAGGTGTGCCTCTATGGTATATTTGATGGTAATGGGTTAATTCTTTGTTGTTGTTAATTGCGAAGTCATGTCCGACCCATCGCGACCCCATGGACAACGTTCCTCCAGGTCTTCCTGTCCTCTACCATCTTCTGGAGTCCTGGGTTGGTCCTATTATATCCCAAAAGTCGTCTCTTGCTTCCCTGGGGCTGGGCTAATGACTCTTAAGAGTTTCTTTGCCTTGAGTTCCCTGGCTCCAACCTTCCTGATGGTTTTACATTTGCATTTGTATAGGGCTGGCTACTGCTTTGGGGCAGAGAGATGGATTTGGGGCCAGGTTTGGTTTCTGCTTTTTTTCTTTGAGGAAAAATATTTTTCTACCTTTTTAATATTTCCTTCTCTGGGCTAACTTCCCTCAGAAGGAAGGAGAGACAACTCTCAGGAAAGGTTTTTCAATCTAAAATATTGAAATACTGGTTTGGATGCTTTGGAGATTAAAGAATCTAAAAACAAAAGACTACGGTATACCTTTTTTTTTTCAGCAATTCATAGTATATTTTTGATTGTTGTTCTCTGAGTCATACACTGCACTTCAGCCAAAACCACAATGTAGCCTGGCCTTGTGATTTATAAACCACAGTTTATTGCTTTGTTCATGAAACAAACCCAGGCACTACTGGATTATTTGATTAACCATGATTAAGGAAATTGCAGCTTGGTGCAAGATTAAAGCCAATCTATTAACTACTTGCCTCTTCACAGCACTTTGTTTTTGCTCCTAAATAATCTTTAAACTCACTTCACAAGATCCATTGCCCTGGCTGACTGTGATAATCACAATCAGTGGATCTCCTTTGGCTACACGTCTCTTCCAAGCTGCAGAAGCTGAGCCAATAATTTGCGTCTGTTAAAAGGAAAACTGTTATAACGATTGCAGAGAAAAAGCTCCCTTTCTCTATTAGAGATGTGCCATGGATTTCTACCTGTCCAATTCCTAATTTATCTGCAGTTCTGTGGCTTTCAGAAGCAGAGATCCTGACATTGTTAGGCTGATTTTATCACCAAGCAATTGGCACAATTTAGAAGTGCCTCAAGGCATCGCTTTGCTCCTTTCCGCAGATCCATGCAGCTAAGAAACCTGTTCAGCCTGTAACCATGACAAAACCTTTCTTCCATCAGTAGATCTGGGTGAAATGTTGGGATTTTTTTTAAAAAAAAAAAATACCTAAAAGTTTATATTGCTGTCAGCAAAATGGGACTTCCAAACACTTCCTTAAGTGCTAGATTCAAACATTGGTCTACACACAATCTTCATTTAAGCATGGTTTGTCAGCCAAGCCATAGTTATTACATGCCACACTCACTTCAGATATAGTGGAGAATATGCTGGGCCAAAATCAGATTAAGTACCCCAATATCTGATAAGATAGCAAATCAGTCAGCTGCAGATATCATCTCTAGATAAACATTGCTGACATCCATCTTGGCTCCCTCTGTGTTGCTCTATTGCTTTTTAATAATTAAGATCAATCACTTTTGATGGGGAATGTCTTTTAAAATGACAAAGTAATACATCTATCTAGTTCACCTGAGGTTCTTCAGATGTTTTAGGCTTGAGATGTTTACAACTCCCGTAAACTCTTAACAAGAAGTTGTGAGCATTGTCCTCCAGCACACTAAGGATACCATCTTGCTAACCACAGGTTTAAGGTGATCAGATAGCAAGTAATCCAGATCTCTACTATTTATTTTTTTTAAATAGCTGGGCAGAAAAGGGACTTTTGGCAGATGAAGCTACACTTGAAATTCTCCCTTCCAACCTTAGACTAAGCCCGGATATTGTTAGCTAACATCTGTTGAACTTACTAGGCTGATTTCTGTGTGTGAGGAGAGATCACCTCTAATCAGTGGTGGGATTCAGCCGGTTCGCACCACTTCAGCAGAGCCAGTAGCTAATTTTTTGTTGCCCAGGCCCAGAATGGACTTCCAGAAACGGCATCCATGCAGAGAACCAGTTGTTCCCATATTTGAATCCCACCACTGCCTCTAATGGTTGAGTTTGCTCGGCCTGCAACTTCAAAAGCAAATCTGTTATGATTTAGCATTATGTGTAAACCAACATTTGGGAGAAGGCTTTCTAGAACCCGGAGCCTCTCTAAAAAACCTGGTTGTCATGATCTCATTTGAAGTCCTGAAGTTTATAGCTGCTTAATTCTGTTCAGGATTGTAGCCGTCAGCTCCTCTGTTGACAGAGGTTAAGGAGGTCATTTGGCTGTTCTTGTTAGAGGAAAATTGAATTGCCTTGATTTTTTTTATTATGAGCCTCAGCATTCCGTTCAACATTGCTCAAGGAGCTCCTGAGATCGAGACTTCAAAGAAAAACCAATCAAACAGGCTCCTGTGAAATATAGCTCCCATATAGGATATGCTTGGTCTCTTTATCAGTCAAGATAAGAGAGTTTCTAGGGAGAAATTAGTTCAAAATGAGTTACAGCCTCCCTTAATTCATCTCCCACAAGCCAGGCATATTTTATTAAAGCGATCCTAGGTTTACCTATCAAGAGCCTTAAGCATTTTCTAGCAAAAGGAGCAAGATTACTTTCAACATTTAGGTGTGTTAAATCAATAAGAGTAAAAAAAACATGTGTTATTTAATAAGTGCAACAAAAAGATCCAGCTTGAAAAAATTGGAAATTAGGCTAAGTCATATATCCACAATGGGGGAATGACTGGTGAAGATGATGGAACTTGCAAAGATGGCTAAATTAACTTTTTTTCATCAGTGAAAATATTCCTTTTATTTATGACCGACTTCAGACCTTTAGCGTGAAATAGAAAAAAAAACACTTATCATTTGTGGTTATGATGTGTCAGAAGTAAGTCTTCATCCTGGTTCATCCAAGCCAGGGATAAATAAACAACATGGCAACTGCTTTGGGAAGAAGGTTACAGTTTATTGAAGAAGCAGAAAGATGGTCCTTGCAAGAAAGAGCAGAGGAGAGGAAAGAGAGGTTGAGCACATGGGCAGTAGGTTTTTATACCCCCTCTAGCCTTGTTTGGAATAGTTTCCCCGTTCCTGTGGCATGAACCTTGAGGCTATTTCTGAGTGTTTTTCTAGGCCTTGATATCTGTGGTTTAATCCTATTATCATATCCTGCTTCCCAGGTGATGGGTCTAATGACTCCTAGAGTTTGGGTGGGGCATGCAGATTTTCTCTTTGTCTTCTTGAGTGCTCTGGCTTCAACTTTCTGATGGTTTTACATCTGCATTTGTATGGGGCTAGCTCTTGCTTGGGGCAGAGAGATAGATTTGGGGCCAGGTTTGGTTTTAAAAAATCCTTTTGAGGAAAAAATATATTTTTCTGCCCTTTTTAATATTTCTTTCTATGGCCTAACTTCCCTCAGATGATTAAGGAAAAAAAACCTGGATGACAAAAAGAGATAAATCATCAGAGCATAAGAGATGAATTTGTAAATTGTACTTATGTTTGCTGCAAAGGAAATCAGAAGCTGCTTTTTATTCTTTCTTTCTGAACTTTTGCTTTTTCGTTTCTTCATTCCTTGCTGCTGCTCTTTGTGAGTTTGTGTCTTTATGTTCCTTGCAAAACTGTTAATAAAACTTGCAAAAAGGAATTAGGCTAGGACACAGATTAGTCATTCATATTATCTGAGTCATGAGCAGCTGTAATTCCATCTTTATATTTATTAAACTTGCATGCCACCCGTCTTCTAAGTTACTAGGAAGCTACTGAAAACTACCTGGTTACATGGTACTATCACTATAGAACAGGGGTCTTCAAGCTTGGCTGCTTTAAGACTTGTGGACTTCAATTCCCAGAATTCCTCAGATAGCCATGCTGGCTGAGGAATTCTGGGAGTTGAAGTCCACAAGTCTTAAAACGCCCAAGTTTGGAGACCCCTGCTATAGAATGATAAGAACAGGACGTAATCCTATCTGGGCTGCAAAAATCCCCATGTGCAGTAGATGGCAGCAGAAGAGTGCTTATACCTCATTGCTATCATTAAATGATCTTTTGGATTGTTTGGTATGGCCAAATTTTTAAACCTAACCTCTCCCTCCTGTTTTTAGGATGATCATGGTTTATTTGGAAGGCAACTGTCCTGGTTCATCTCCCAACATCCTGAAAATTGCCTTTGGAGCCAATTCCAGGCAGTTCTAAGGACTGTAATCAAAATGATTTGTCCCCTTGAAATGCTGAAAAAAAGCACAAAGAAACAAGGTCAAGAGTGATCTTCAAGTTTGATAACAAAATTGGCATAGTTGTAGGGCCAAAATCCAGCCATTTCGCAGCTGTGTGCATTAGCAAGGTCATTGGTTGTTCACTCCTACAATAAACCATGGCTTGCAAGCCACAATGGCTAATCCAAAGCAAACCCAGCCAGGTTATGGTTCAACATCCTAGCCAGCAAAGGTTTCATTTCTCTGTGACCCAATATTGGAGAACAAAGGAAAAAAATTCCCATGGTTTGTTTTGGAAAAACATCTTTGACACTTTGGGAATTAATAAGTAACTGCTGAGTTTATGCGATGAAGAAACATAAACAAATGATCAAATCACCGTCTGTTGCTGTGTATATTTCCTCTGTATATTTATTTTGATACAATCCTATGTCACACTGTTGTTTCCCAAGTCACCTTTGCAACATACGGAACATATGCAGGAGGCTGTTGTGTAAGCTTGTTCAAACGTATCTCCTTTGTCTCTTTGTTGGGAATAGAATTCTAGAAGCAGACTTACCAAATGGTGGAACTTGAGCCAGCAACTACACCATCATGGCACCAGCCTCTGTGTACATCAATCTTGTGAAGCAGCTTTCTAGTAACTTGTTTCTATCCCTTTCTACTTAGAAAGGGAACCCTGAGCTGCTTCAAGAGTAATTCCCCAAAATCCAATTATGTATATTGCGCCAAGAAGAAATAACTTTAAATTTAACTTTAATAACTTTATTGTCGCTTTGAATGTACACTAATTGGCATACATTAAAATGAAATTTCATTGCATCCAGGAATGTCTATTGAGATTCTCAGTCATCCTGGTCAAGGTTGTCCCAAAGATGCTTTTTTTTTTTCAAGAGGCAGCTGGACTTTGTTTTTCCTTAAAGATGTTTCACTTCTCATCCAAGAAATTTCTTCAGTTCTGACTGAATGGTGGGCAATAGAAAGGTTTATATCCCTGCAGTCATGACTATATATCATCATCATTCTAGCCATGGTCTATCCACTGCAGGATGAAGGCCTCTTCCGCATGTTTCCAACCAAGATGGTCCTGAGCTTTCTTTTGCCAATTGGGCCCACCATACTTGCTGAAGCCATCAATCCATCTTGTTTTAGGTCTGTTTCGTGGAAGCTTTATATTAAGTGGGATCCATTCTATGACTGCTTTGGTCATATATATAAATCCTTCCAACCCCCACCATTCAGTCAGAGCTGAAGAAGCTTCTTGAAGCAAAACGTCTTCAAGGAAAAACAAAGTCCAGTTGTCTCTTGAAAAAGCACCTTTGGGACAATCCAGGAAGTGATTTCCCGCCCCCATCCTCTTTATTAAAATCCATTGGGGTGGAGATTGACTCAGAAAGATGTATGAACCTGAAGATAAGAGTGATTGGTGTACTATGGAGAGAGTTGAAGGAATCAGACGGGACAGATCTCCTGAGAGAAAGTCTATCTGTGTGGTCACTAACAGTCAGCACTGATTTGAAGGCACTCACTCACTCACTCACCCACTCACTCACTCACTCACTCACTCACTCTATCCTCCAATCTCCCATAATAGGGTTGATTTCAGAGTTGCTGTTTAGAACACAAGAGCATAATTGCCAGCTCAAAGTTTCCATTGTTCATCTCATCCTGCAGAATTAATTTCAGTTCATCTGAGACATGCAAATGAGCAACTGGAAATGGTAAATGAAGACAGGCCCCCCGAGATATTTGGCTGGCTGTTCCCCCCCCCCTGTGCTTCCAAGGAAACTTAATTTGCTTCTTGATTTGATTATGTGTAAAATGCTTGGTCGATTCCAAAGCCTGGGGGGGGGGGGAAACCAGCAAGGGAAAAAAAAAGAAACATGACACCCAAGAATGGATTTTGCTCACCTTGACCAAAGAGGACTTGAGGGACATTTCACTTGAGTTGACCTTAATTTTTTTTTAAAACCCTGTAGATTCAAATAAGTGCAGAAGAGCAACAAGGGAAAATTTGGAAGTTGTCAACTCATTGCTGTTGTGCACATCTACTGTACCTGTTTCAACAAGGTCAGAGATGGCCTCAATTGCTGGGGAGAAGGTGCTCTGGAGGACAATTAAAAATATGTTTTAAGATGTCCCAGCATATTTGCAGTTGCATCAACCATTACACACTGACAGAGGTTTTAATCTAATAGGGGAATAGAATTCCTCCTGCTCCCCTGATTATGAACGATCATGTTCTGTCTAATTAAGAAGTATTTTGCCCCCCTCCCTCCTTTGCTTCACAGGGTTTATAGTTCTGCAGCAATTTTCCTTTGCATGCAGCTGCAGAAAGTGCAACTTTTAAGACCTGTGGACTTCAACTCCCAGAATTCCCCAGCCAGAAGTATTAAGTATTAAGTTTGCCCAGGTTAGACACCCCTACTCTAGACAGATTCAGCCCTCTCTCCCCAAAGAATAGTAAGCAAAACTGCTCATCAGAGTTGCTGCCTACAATTGAAGGGAACGTTGCCAATATAATTTATTAATCTTTTATTGTTTAATATTGCTAAAAGCAGTTGGACATATTGTTTGCAGCTTGTTAAAATGATCATGTGCTTTTATTCAGCCTTATGCCAAGCTGAGATATGAGAAACGTCTGAGATTTTTCTTCCTGGTTTCCCAAAAACACCAATTTTCCAGAAAATAATCTAGCCTGTTTCTTGGCCCTCTTTCCAATATTCCAATTTTACCTCCTCATTTATCTTTTCTCCTTTCCTTCTCTAGTATAATGCCTGTTGTCACCTTTTCAAGAGCTTAAAATTCAGGAAGCTTTGGGGGGGGGGGAAGTTTGACAAAATTTTTGAACTGAGTTTTTGAATCAGCATCTGTTTGTTTGGTGAAGTGTTACTAAAACTGTGGGGAAAAAAGCAACGTCTCCATGCATCTTAAATAACCTGAACGCATCTTGCTGATGAAGTCAAAAACTCCTAAGTTGCGGTTACAAAATGGCACTTTATTGGCAGCCGACTACAAAACATTTCATCAAGAAAGACAATGCAGGAGCTTCTCCATAAATAATTAGAAAAATACTAATGGAGCTTATTTAAGTAGTAATATATTGGAATATCTATATCATAGTTTTAGGCACAACGGTAACCTAATAGGAGCAAAGCAGTGATGAGGACAAGGATGTATAGATTACATTTTGAAAAATGACAGCCAGATTTAAGAGCAGTCCTGTTTATTGCAGTGCTTCAGGATCCCGTCATTCGTCTCCTATGACTGCATCTGGGATATATTTCAGGACTTCTTGGACACAAGATGAAAAACTGAGCCACCTTAGAACCCAGAAAGGTCATTTCTAGCAGTCAGGGGAGCAGAAGAAAAGAAAAGTAACAATCCACATGTCAAGAACTCTTTAGCAAATTCAAGATCCTTCTGGGTCAGAAGAACCATCTATAGCAGGCTAGTTAGAGTCATTTCCAGAAGGCGGTGGAAGTAGAGGCTGTTCGTTGGGTGGCAGTTCCTCCTCAGGTGGAAGTTCCACTTCCTCTCCTGCTTCAGTTTCTTCTACTTTTTCATTTCCTTCTTGGACCATCGATGATTCCGGTTCTAGGTAGGGCATTTCAACTGGAACTTCAGCAATTGGACACAGGTCTTCTCCAGGATTAGAAACTTCAGGGATGGGTTCAGGACCATCGTTATTTGGTGGAAAGGCTTCTTCCTGAACGCTGGAGTATTCACACTTGCTTGTCTTGTCTCCCATTGCTCAATCAGCAGCAACACAACAGGCCAAGGAACCGATCTAGGATAGAAGTGGCAAGCAGCAGCCAAGTTGCAGCAAGAAATAACCTGGATGAGAACACCACAGTGAGTTATTGATATTTTATTAGGACCGTAATAAAAAAATTGCTCATTGAAACTACTAGGTGAAAAAAAAAAGAGGTATTGAATTTCAAGAGGAAGCATGATGTGTTTACTAATGTTGAATCAGAGGGCATTCAGCCAATAGTGCAGTAACAGGAAAGAGTTTGGTAGACAGAACTGGATCCAGAGACACCTGTGGTGCATCAACAGCAGACAATCTCTTCTCCCAGAAACATACTGGTAGAAAGAAGAGCATCTGCCTGTAGCATCCTAGTCCCCGCAGGCAATCTTAGAAAATGAAAATGATGGCCAAGCAGTCCAGTAATTTATCCAAACTGCATTTCTCTACACAGAGGGGGTGGGGGGAAATACCAGAGTAAGATAAGCTTGGATGGATGGAACAGCTCCATATTCCCTGACAAACTAGTGTTTGTGACATCAGATCACTGCGAGAATATCCAAGATATGTTCACAATGTCACAGAGAGGATAAATATGATATGTTTCCTGATCTTCAAGATGGATAGATTTTTTAAAAAAAACCCAACTTTGACCACCTCAGCCCTAATAGATCAGGGGCAAGTAATCAAATACCTCCAGATTTTAAATGTTTTTCCCCAGCTTAGCCAGCATTATCAGAGGCAAGGACTGTAGGAAATACTCCAAAATATCTAGAAAGCAGCAGATTCTCTCTCCCTTTGATAGAACCTCAATGGTCCCATCTAGAAGATACCTTCTCTATTTAGGTTCATGTGGACTGGCTGCCCTAGAAGAAGTACAAAGTCTGTTTTACAGGACCAGAATTGAACTTTGGAACCAAGAACAGATTTTGAAGCCAAGTCCATCTCCATTTTCATCACTTTGGCTTACATTCTCTGGCGGGAAACCAGCTTCAATACAGCAATTTGATTAATCTTGTTAATAGGAGGACATTCTGTAGTTTGAGGTGAAGGATAAATGATCTCTTCCATTTCCCTGTATACTTTCTGTATATGCAATAAAATAAACCATCTAAACTAGCTTAACTGGTTTTAGTTACCATAATGAAAGGCTGAGTTTAACATTGCCCCATGGTTTGTATCATAGCTGAAGGGTCCGTGATTTATTGAATAAATTCTTCAGTGGATAAATTTGAACAAACTTCTACTCTATAGAACAGGGGTTCCCAACCAGGGATGCTTGCACCCCCCTGGGGGTGCAAGACGATATTCCAGGGGGTGCAAAAACTTGGGTTTTCAAAATTATAGTGTATATCCATCATTTGTTGCTGTTATTTCAAACTTTTACAAAGGGGTGTGAGAATAAATCAGAAGTGTTCTAGAGGTGCAGGGTGTAGGAAAGGTTGGGAGCCACTGCTATAGAAGATTCTATAAAACCAAAGTAACTGGGTTCACACAGCCCACTGAGCAAGCTAACCACATTATGGCTTAGTATGTGTGAACTCAGACGCAGAGCTAAAAGAATTCTGGGCCTCAGTTTGCTCAGGCAGCAGCCGTTATCAGCACATTTGCTTGCCTGCTATTAACATCCCACCTTCCAAAGTCAAACACAGGCACACCAACAAGTCCTTGCCTTATTTGCAATTAGTTTAATAGAATGCCTGCCATTGACTGTACAAGCTAATGGTATAATTTACATACCATAAAGCTATAAAGGCGCAACCTTTATTGATAGCTACATACTTCCCTGCTGTAATCAATATCTTTTCGGAGGGGGAATATAACCCTTAGCCTAGTATTCTGCTTCATGCTTGTCAGTTCTATTAAGTATCTTCCTACCAAGAGTAAGTTTTTTCTTCTGCAAACACAACCCACACCAAAAAGAAAACTCACCAGCAGTGCTCTTCACCAAACAGTCTCATTTCCTCCTTTGCAGGAAGTACCTTTATAGTATCTGGGAGTCACACACCAAAAAAGGCTTTCCCATGAATCTCCAAATGCTAGTTCTGCTAAACTATCATTCCTCTGAGGGCTACAGCTATTGGCTGAGGCTACAGCCAATCTCTCAGCTGAAACCATGTCTGTATTCCAAGCCATCCTCACCCACACAAGCTAGTCAAATGAAATTTAACCTAACATACATCCCCAGCCATCTAGTTTATGTACGATGTTGAGTATGATATGCATTCAAGAATCACCCATAGTTGTTTTCTCCAAACACAATCACTGTGATTTTCCCCCCTATCCTCTATTACAGTTTTGAGTTAGGACTTTTTGTGGATGAAAAACTGATTCCATTTTAAAAGAAAAATGAGAGAGGAGGAATCCAGGTGCAAATAGTTTGGGCCCCTTTCATGAAGCTTCTAACTTTGAATTTGTCCTTGTGGGGTTCTATTAGCCTGTTTTCACAATTACAAATGATAGCCAAAGCTTTGAACTAGCAGAGGTGGATGCTGTAATCTATATACTACATGAAATACCCTTTTCTTGTGCTTAAATTGAGAATTTGAGCATGGGATAGATCATAATCCTTGGAAGTATACTGTAAAATCCTTGCTAAACTCTGGTAAATTGACTGGGAAAAAGTTCTTAGCAGGATAGATGTTTAGAACAAAGGGGACGGGATTTGGTTGCAATAAAGGAGAATATTTGCAGCTCAGGGTTGAAATGAGGGGTCCTTGGTGCTCTCTGAGCTTGGTTGTTTTCTTGCAGACGTTTTATGACCCAAACTGATATTATCACTGCTAAAAGGGAGTGCAGGAGGGAGGAGGAGAAGAAGGAGAAGGAGGAGGAGGAGAAGGAGAAGGAGGAGGAGAAGAGGAGGAGGAAGAGGAAGAGGAAGAGGAGGAGAAGTAGAAGTAGAAGTACTGTGGGATCCTTGGTGCTCTCTGAGCTTGGTTGTTTTCTTGCAGACGTTTTATGACCCAAACTGATATCATCAGTGCTAAAAGGGAGTGCAGGAGGAGGAGGAGGAGGAGAAGGAGAAGGAGAAGAGGAGGATGAAGAGGAAGAGGAGGAGGAGAAGTAGAAGTAGAAGTAGAAATAGAAGTAGAAGTACTGTGGGATCCTTGGTGCTCTCTGAGCTTGGTTGTTTTCATGACCCAAATTAGGTAAGATCATCAGTGCTAGATGATCAGGTGCTGCTACTGATGATGTTACCTAGTTGGGTAATGAAACGTCTGCAAGAAAACAACCAAGCTTAGAGAGCTCTAAAGACCCATCAGGGTTTGGGTCATTGGTGTTTTGTACAGCAATGTTTCTTAACCATGGCAGCTTAAAAGTCTGTGGACTTCAACTCCCAGAATTTCCCAGCCAGCATAGACAGTCTCCAATTGTGTAGCAAGAGAAGGGACATGTTCACCCCAGGAGGATGTTTGCATTTCTGGGGTCCTACAAGCTAAGCGTGGTAGTTACATGAGACGTCTATCTTAATTTTCCATATTTTTCATAACTATGGACAGAAAACAAAGGACATTTTAAAAAATGTTGAAAGTGGCAGAAAATGGACAAAAGGACGATTCAGTCTTTTGAGGTCCATTTCTCCTTTTTTTTTCTCCCTCCATTTCAGCTTGCAGAATTCCCTTTAGGTCAGACGCATTTAATGGTGGATGCTGGTTTTTTGTTCCCTGGCCAGAGAATAAAAGATACTGGAAAGCAGGCAACACTAGTGCCAATTTTTACTTCTTTTCCAACCGAAGCTTCTGAACTGTCATTTCCCTGGGATTGTTGGTAGACTGAGATAAAGAGCAGCCAATGCTAATAAGCCTCTAACAATGCAGGATTATTTCACAGACAACCGACTGTGTTTGCTTCCTGTCTTTTACGTGCCTTTGTTCCAAATTCCCCATCTTTATTTATTTATTTGCATACAGGGTTAAGTGCCTTTGCTCATGATACAGGATGCGCTGGGTGGCTCATACTGTTTGGCGTAGAAGGAAGATAGATTCAAAATTCTTTTAAGGTTTTTTTTTATTTATCTTCCTCCCCTCCCCTCTTTCTTTTTGAGTTC
The DNA here is from genome assembly GCF_016545835.1 of Crotalus tigris. Lineage (NCBI taxonomy): Eukaryota > Metazoa > Chordata > Lepidosauria > Squamata > Viperidae > Crotalus > Crotalus tigris. The sequence continues at coordinate 470,092 of NW_024098197.1, read as the reverse complement.
TCCATAGCATCTGAGAGCAGGACAAGAAGCAACTGGTTGAAGCTGCTCAGAGGGAGATCCAACTTGGAAATCAGGAGGGAAAACAAACAATCAGTGGAGGTTTTCAAGAAAAGATTGGACAACCACATTGTCCTGGATCCTTTAAGGATTCCTGTTTTGGGTAGGGGGGTTGAATTAGAAGGTCCCCCATGTTCCCTTCTAGCTCTATGATTTTGTGAATGCTTTGGAGAGATAGGCTTGTATTAAGCAGTTATATTGCTCATTTTAGGGTTATTTTTCCTTTGATGTACGAAAGGGACAAGACCCTCACCTGATGTGACCACCACCTACCCACCACTAGACCATCACCTGACATGACCCTCCCATCACAAGACCTTCACCTGATGTGACCCACACCTGACCCCTCACAAGACCACCACTAGACCCTCACCTGACATGACCCTCCCATCAGAAGACCTACTGACCACACAAAACCCTTTTAAGCAAAAGAACACCAAGACTGACATTCCCTAAATGCTGCTAAGGATGCTACCTTTCCTGGTAATGAAATATTAAGAAACCAACCCACAAGCACCTTCACTCTCATTCACCACTATTGTAGATTATCATCTAATGGTCATTTCTATATGGGTTGGCGATGACCCTGATCCTCAGAATGTTCTCTACGCTAATATATATTCAAGAATAGAATAGAGCTGGAAGGGACCTTGGAGATCTTCTAGACCAGCCCCCTGCTCAAGCAGGAGGATCTATACCATCCCAGACAGGTGATTGTCCAGTCTCTTTTTAAAAACTTCCAGCAATGGAGTGCCCACGATTTCTTGGGGCAAGCTGCTCCACTGGTTGATTGTCCTCACTGTCAGGAAGTTTCTCCTTAATTCCTGGTTGCTTGTCTCTTTGGTCAGTTTCCAACCATTCTTTCTCGTCATTCCCTCTGGTGCTCTGGTGAACAACCTGGCCCCCTCAGATACTGGAATACTGCTATCATGTCTCACCTATTTCTTCTTTTCTTTAGACTGGCCAAACCCAAGTTCCACAGCCGTTCTTCGTATGTTTTAGTGTCCAGACCTTTGATCATCTTAGTTCAGTGTTTCTCAACCTTGACAATTTTAAGGCATGTGGACTTCAACTCCCAGAATTCTACAGCCAGCATTGCTGGCTCTGGAATTCTGGGAGTTGAAGTCCACATGCCTTAAAATTGTCAAGGTTGAGAAACACTGTCTTAGCTGCTCTTCTCTGATTTTTTTCTGGACTCTCAACATCTTTTTTGTGATATGGTGACCAAAATTGGCTGCAGTATGCTAGGCGTGGTCATGCATTGTTTTGGTAGCTACAGAAAACCTCTCTTTTCATTTAGACCTTCTATGGAAAGCTAGATTTTATTTATTTGTATATTTGCATCTGTCCATCAATCTATCCACTCATCCAGCTATCTCCTGGAAGAAAGTAATGGCAAATTCTTTTGTGATGCTGCCAAAAAAATTGTATGGCTACCCTCAAGAGGAATCAAACTCAATTTATGAGCCTCTTCCAACTGCAAGAACCCACACATTGGCTAGTTGCATTTTAGAGAATCATTCTTCTCCTTTGGAAGGGGGAAAAAAATCAAAGGCAATATCTTTTCATAGTCCTGAATGAAAACGGTTTAAAAATAAAAGAGAAATATTAGGTAGAGCACTAATTAATAACAGCTTAAGTGCTCCATAAATGGCAGGGTTTAGTACTTCAGAGATGCTTTGGTAGAAACGTGCAAGAGATTTTTTCGGCTTGCCCGAGTGACAGGGAAGATTATGTATGAGGCACAGAACATCAGTGACCCAAGGAGATTTTAGCTAAGAGCCAGATTAAACAAAGATCACAGAAAGGCAATCATTACATTTAGCAAAATAAAAGATGGCAGAATAAGAGTTTCTTAATCAGTGTCAAGTGCTCTGCTGGCATCACAGCACAGAGGGGGGTTTAATTAAAGGTGAGACTGTAATTATCCAGAAGTGGTCATTCTTTATCAACTGAAAATAGTAGTGGTGGGTGGGGGAAGATGCTCTTTTGCAGATCAAGCTTTAAATCAGATGGGTGAGTTGGAGCTGAATGGTAGATAATGGAATGGTTTTCAGAAAATCAAAGAAATGAGTCATTCTCCAGTTCATTAGCGGTTCAATATCTCTTAAATTTGCCTTGGAGTAGAAAAAGCAAATAATGCAACAGGACTGCCTACCTTTGTGTTGGAAGGAAAAGAGGAAGAAAGGAACCAATTTGCATTAGAAAGAAAAGAGGAAGAGAGGACCCAATCAACTAATTTAAAATGTGTCTATTGGGAAAGGTGTCTATTTTGGGGGGGGAGGGGCTAGGAAGCATAAATATTTTCACACCACCAGTAGAAAGTTTCAAAGGTTAAACTGGAACAAGGACAGAAGCTTGGAGAGTTTCCCTCCCACCAGGAGCTGAACTGCACTCTTGCAGGATATTCGTTTCTAAAGATAACTTTGCGGAATCAGATTTTTTCCCCTCATTTTAATTATACGCTAACTATATATTTCCAAAATTAAAAAGAAGAGCCAGAGTCCTTGGCATTTTTAAATGCCCTTTTGGAAATGGTGCTTTCCATCTATCGGAAAAATATGGGTCAGGCCCAAAGAACTAAGAACAACACATGGAATTACTTCTGAGTAGTTTCTTTATCATTCGTCTACAAACAAGCAACTTCCTGCATGATTATAGATATACTCTGTGAATTGCTACGGAGGGTCTGTCCTTGGTCTCTTCCTGCCTACCAGAGACTCCAAGCTCTCTGCTGTTTCTTTGCCCTCTGGGGCAGAGCCCCCATCCTCCTGTGACTCCAGACTATATTCCACCACAATATGGCAAATAATTCCAAATAACAAACCTTAGCCGCTTTTACACAGATTTATTTCAACAAATATTGGCTGAACCGTTGTTTTTATAATCATGGTTTAGTGCAGTGGTGGCGAACCTATGGCACGGGTGCCAGAGGCGGCACTCAGAGTCCTCTCTGTGGGCACGTGCGCCGTCAGCCCAGTCCTAGGCCTTCAGCTGGGTTTTATAAAATCTTTTCGCTTTAAGCCTCCGCCGCCGTGTGCAAAAAAAAAAAAAAGTTCAATCAGTCAATTTCAACTTCTCGCAGGGGAAAAAAAAGATCTTGCAAAGTTGGAATTGATTGATTGAACTTTTTAGTCCGCCCAGTATGCTGTTACCACCACAGCCACGCCCACCCAATGGGCTACACCCACCCAATGGGCCATACCCACTCGGCACCTGACGATGCATAAGTGGGTTTTGGGTTGCAGTTTGGGCACTCGGTCTCTAAAAGGTTCGCCATCACTGGTTTAGTGGATGACCCGACTCAATTGACATTTGTGCTAAGCCACCTATAAGGATATAATTTCTTTCTAGATCATATTTAATGCATCCATTATATACTATGCTACATATTCTAATATGTCTGTTATCTTTAAGATGTTCCAAGATTGGTGCTCCAGTAATTAGCCCGCCATGTTTTAGGGTAGTATGCTATATGAACTCAGTCTGTGTGGTTTGTTTACAGTTGTGTAGATCATAGGATGCAAACACATTGTAGAAACATGGTTTCTTTGTCTTTTTTGTGCCTGAAGATTAATGCAATCAACCTAGAAATCCTTGCCATTCCTCTGCTTTGAAGACAGAATTTCCTCCCTTGAACTTCTAAGGGGGAAGTTTTCTTAAAGCAATAACTCCCTCTCAGGTCTATTGTGAGGTTTAAGAGATATATGATGCATTCTGAAGATATCTACAACAGTTTTGCTTTTAAAAAAAAGGAGAAATAGATGTGTGTCTACTAGGAGAATCTAAGAAATATGTCCAGGTGAACTTCTTTTAAGACAGGAATGTCCAGCCTTGGCAACTTTCCAGCCTGTGGATTTCAACTCCCAGAATTCCCCAGCCAGCATGTAATCATCTTTGGGGCTTCATATCTGTTTTGATCCCATCTCAGTTTGCATGATCTGTTTATTTCTGAAAAGAAACCAATAACACACAGACAGACACATACACCCACGGAGATTTTATGAGCTTCCAAGCTTCATCATATAAATGGCTGCCCTTGAGATTTCCTAGAACCACTTTTTTTTTTTTTGTTCCTGTGAGTGAAGCTACGATGATGGAGATGGAGTTAATTTATTTGCGTAGCTGCAGCGTGTCATTCTTTCTAGGATACATTGTGTGAAAGTAAAAAATAATTTCCAACTCATCCCCCCCCTACCCCACTTCTTGCTTTATTGCCAGAGTGCTAAGGTATAAGATATAAAATATACAGCTATCTGACGACATCGTAACCTTGAGATATGACTTTCTTCTTTTTTTTTGCTGGGCAAATTGGCAGGTATTCTAAGAGGGGGATAAATCAAGACAGCTACAGATCAAGGAGTCAACCACACTCTCCCTTTGTTTATTTGTTTCTGCAAATATCTCGGTGCATTGAAGGCAGGACACACACACACACACCCCAATGGCATATATCTGTGGCAGTAATTAAGCTGATTATTTGCCTTGGGTCTGAATTGTTTTGATAAGTATACATGTTGGAGAGTTGCCATGAAACTGAAAAACATTCTTGAGTACTAATGAGATCTAATGACTTTGCAATTAGAAGGCAAGGAATATTTTTTCCCGAATCTTTATGATATGAGTCCTGAGTCCTATGGATATCAGTGTGCCTATTTATACATTCCTTGATTCTGGCTAGGCTTCTTGGTTAACACTGATGATGTTACCTAGTTGAGTAATGAAATGTCTGCAAGAAAACAGCCAAACTCAGAGTACTAAGGCTTAAAGTTTAGTAAGGCTTCTAAATATGGGCTGCATAGCTCCATATGGTCACTAGATGGCAGCAGAGAGAGAAAGAAAAATCCAGTTCTTTGCTGCTATCTAGCAGTCATCCGAATTCCTGCAGCTCAGATATAGCAGAACTACCGTTGATGCGAACCAACTCAGTTCCTTGGTTCGTCTGACTTTAAAAAAAACAACAACAACAACAAAAAAAAAAAAACAGACGTGAACTGCAAAAGTATGAGAAAAGTTTGGCAAATTCTCCCCATGCCATCTATGGATCCAGATGAATTGCAGTGCCACACTCTGGACATCCAAAAGCTTTGGCTAAATCTTATGCATCTTTCAAATAGATGCAAACTTTCTCCAAATTAACCTTCTAAAAGAGATTTCCTATGAAGGTAGTACCTCAGCTGTACCAGTTACCTTCTGCTATGTGCCTGCTCCTGGCATTATTATTAAACTATATTAAGAAGTTATGACTGTTCGGTTGCCATGGTTATGATTGTCCCTCACCTCCTAATCCCTATGTTAACAGCTGAGAAGTCAAACAGCTTAGAAGAGGGTAAATTTGGCTTTTGGCTTTGAGTATTCATTTATTTATAGTCTTCACTGGATTCAATAAAAATGACTCCCTGTAGTTTACAACATAAAAGCAGAGGAAGGACCTATAAGCTAATAAAGATATAAACATATATTTATAAAGATATATTACAAAGCAGTAGTTCAATGGTGACCACTCATTGCTCCAAGGCCCTCTGGAACAATTCAGTTATCTTTAACAATTTCTGGAAGGCCAACAGTGAGGATGTCAATCTAAGCATAAGTAGCAAAGGAATCTGTAACATAGGGCTGCTACTGAGAAACATTGCTTGTTAGACTTTCTACCTTCACCTCCCAATGGAGGATAATTAAATGTTCCTGGCATATCCAGAACTGAGGGGTTCTTGGTGCTCTCTGAGCTTGCTTGTTTTCTTGCAGACATTTCATTACCCTAACTAGGTAACATCATCAGTGCTAGTAAGGAGTGTGGTTTACTCTCAGTTTATATTCTGGTGTCTTACCTGTCTGGGTGGGTGGGGGCAGTCTTAGGGATTCTTTGGTTGGGCTGTTTACTAATGGCTTTGTGGTAGTTTCTTGATTGGGGTCTTGCTTACTTGATTGTTGGTCTGAAGTTGACCCTAGAGTTAGTCTATGCTGATCTGAGTGCTGATTACTGGTGGAGAGGTACGGGAGTCTTTTTCTCGTTTGGGCTGGTGGATTGTCTCTTTTGCATAGTCTATAGATGTTGCTAATGTCTATGTGTCTGTGGATGGCTGATATCCAGAGCTCTTTACTGGATGAATTGGATGGAACTATCTCTGAAGCAGAAAACTATCTCTGATGCAAAAATATTTTGGTGCTAAGCTACCAAGGTCAAAACCTTGAATCACACTCAGAAACTTATTGGTAATCAGTGCAGCAATTGTGTTATCATGGCTATCATGACATCCTTTTTTTGGAATAACATTTTCTTGTATTTGTGAGAAAATGTTTAGTGCAGGATCCAATCTGGGTCAGCCACTGGGACCAGAAATTTAGTCATCCAAGCTTTCAGACTTCTGCTGGATCCCATCTTCAGAAGCTCTAGTCAACACACTCTGCTAGAGAGACATTCCCTGAGGATGGGATCCAGCACAAGTCTGAAAACTTGGATGAATAAATCTCTGGTCCCAGAGACTGACCCAAATTGGATCCTGCAACATTATCCTGGGACACGTATATTTGCCTTCATTCATAAAATGTTTAGTGTTGAAGATGATGATCTTCTATTCAATTATGCCCAAATCTTTGGAAATTGGACTATTTTTGAGAAGCTATGGTTACATTGGGCCTGGCTAAAGGAGTTATTTTGAGAAATTGGAAAAGTAGTAATATTCTTCTTAAAGATTGGATTTAAGAGATGTGCAACACCCACTTTTGAAAAGTCAATTTTATCTGCTAATCAATAAATGAGTCAGTGTGTTTTCCTGCGGCATAGTTTTTTTTTTTTAGGATATTTTGTAACGTTGATTGATCTGATGTGATCGCATAGATTTTCCTCCATTATGATCTCTCCCTAACTTTGCATTGTGAGATAATCATTAATTATTTTTCCTCCTAAGACAGATTTAAAAATCTATTTGACATTTGATTAATGTGTGTATACTACATATATACAGTCATTAATCAAACATCAACTATATATTGATAGTTTTCCCTTTTTCTGTTGTTCGAGTGGGTTGTTTGTTTGTGTAATTTTTCATTTATATCTTTTCTTTGTTTTTACACTTTTGCTAATAAATAGCAAAATAAAACAATTTAAAAATGACTATAGTGGTTTGCTAATATACAATGCATTGCAGTAACTCCAAAATGTGAGATTGATAGCTTGAATTATTGCGGCAAAGATCTTCCAACTCCAGTAGGGTTGCAATTATGAGGTTAGTAGGAGTTGAGTTTTACTTGACAAGTCTTTTTACATTTATTAATCTATCAGCATCATGATCTTTTCGTTTTTTTGGGGGGGGGGCTATTTATTTTGTGTGTGTTTTCGAGTTACTTTTGACTCCTAGGAAACTGTCTGGAAAATTCTTTGCAGTTTTCTGGTCAAGATTTTGGAAATGGTTTGTCATTGCTTCCTTCCTGGGGCTGAGAGAGAGGATCACCCAGTTGACTTTGTGCCTAAGGAGAGACTAGAACTCATTGTCTCCTGTTTTTTGAGCTTGCTGTCTTAATCTCTAGACTAGTGTTTCTCAACCTTGACTATTTTAAATCATGTGGACTTCAACTCCCAGAATTCCACAGCCAGCAAAGCTGGGTGTGGAATTTTGAGAGTTGAAGTCCACGTGCCTTAAAATGGTCAAGGTTGAGAAACACTGCTCTAGACCAAGCTTGGCTCTCTTGCTAAGGTGGTGATGGTGACCTAAAGGGCAAGAAAATGTCATTTTAAATTTGTAGTTGAATTAATTAAGCAATTCTTGGAGAGATGCTTCTGCTTCTGCTTGGAGAGTAGCCATCTGCTTCGGTCTTCACAACATCACCTCCAAAAATCCAAGGAATTCAAGAGGCTTAAACAAAATAGCAGGATCACAATTTCTTAGGGATCACATTTCCTTGGAGAGTTAGTGATGTCTCTGAGAGATGGCCCATGTTTACGTAAACAAAGACCGAAAATAATCAGGGTAAAGACTTTGACAATGCAATCTGTGCATCTCAGTTCCAAGGTTCTTAGTTCACCAACCCAATCTCAGTGGCAGGCAAGCACACCCCGCAGAGGGAAATAATTATTTCTGAACTAATTTGGAGAATGGATAGGATGTTGAGACTAAAAATCCCCACAGGGCAGTTTACGAGGTCACAGGGCACCAGACTTTGCAGAATAGTCAAAGTATTTGCTCCATCACACATCAAGTCAGGGTTGGCTCTCTCCAGGAGCAATTAAGAGCAATTACCACCAACGGAACCTCAAGGTAAAAGCTGACACAATGGACAACAGTTAAATGTGTCATTTGGCTTCTCAAAAGCAATCAGCCAAGCCCGCCATCACCAAACCCTTAGTGTGTTATTAGTCAGAAAATAAAGGTTCGTCGTGATGGCACACTGCAATAAATATGTCTGTCCTGTCAACATGGAAATAAATAAATAAAGCCTTTGGCTCAGGCCACGATTGCAGCAGTATGGTGGCTAACAGTAAATTCAGCAAGCTGAGAGGGTGCAAAAATTTGGAAAGCCCTGTCAACCTAATTTCAAAGCAATGCTACAAGAACACTGGGAAACGTATCCTCTGGATCTTTTCCCTTGGATTTAATGGAAGTGTGGCACCCAGGAGACCAGATACTAGTGGAGAATAACAGAATGAGTTGGAAGGGACCTTGGAGGTCTTCTAGTGCAACCCCCTGCTCAGGCAGGAAGCCCTATACCATTTCAGACAAATGGCTGTCCAATCTCTTCTTAAAAACTTCCAGTGTTGGAACATTCACAACTTCTGGAGGCAGATTGTTCCACTGATTAATTGTTCTCACTGTCAGGAAATTTCTCCTTAGTTCCAGGTTGGTTTTCTCCTTGATTAGTTTCCATCCATTGTTACTTGTCCTGCCTTCTGGTGCTTTGAAGAATAGGCTGACCCTCTCTTCTTTCTGGCAGCCCCTCAAATATAGGAACACTGCTATCATGTCACCCCTGTCATCACTTCTTTTCATTAACCTAGACATCTCCATTTCCTGCAACGTATATCTTCCTTCATATGTTTTAGCCTCCAGCCCCCTAATCATCCTTATTGCTCTTCTCTGCACTCTTTCCAGAGTCTCAACATCTTTTTTATATATCGTGGCAACCGAAAGTGGCGTGGTCTTATCATTATAAGTGAGGGTGATGCAATGAACCACATGCATTCCCACACCCCCATGGATACCACATTCTATCCACAGGAAAGTTCCCCCACCCCACCCCCAAGCCCAATTTTTTTTCTCCTTGGAAAGGATTTTTAAAGCAAATTCTCTTTCCTCTGGCAGAATATGAACGGATCGAAAGAAATACAGCCTGTTTATCTGCCAGCTATTTCATCCATCTTTCTCTAGCCTATCAGGAACTTTTGTTTACAAATAAATATTTCCCATGGGTGCAGATTACATCTTTTTGACAGGATGCTGGCTTCAGTGGTGGAATTTATGCCCTGTTTTTCAACTGGAAGGGAGATCTATGACTGGCAAAGTAGCCAGTCCTGCAAAGGGTGGCAAGCCAAACTGTTTAGGGAGGTTTGCAGCCATTCCACAGTGAAGATGATGGATGACTTGGAGACACAACTTCTAAAGTCAGCTCCAGAGCAAAGAGCATTGTCATCAAATTAGTTCTGTACTAATGATTTTCTCAAATTGGACAGAATAAACATTCCTTTGGCAACCTATAAATTCACTTTGATTTATTTCAGTTGGACTTAGGAGTTGCAGGTTTCTAATGTACCCTATCTAAGGAATGGGTATACAGTGTGTATTTTCATGTGGGCCTTTTTTCCAAATTCCACTTCTCCAGCCCACCATAGAGCAGAATTTGTCTTCCTCTGAACTCAACGCTGCTCTGGATTTTGCAACACAATGTATACACACCGTTAAAAAAATGATGGCTCCCCTCATGTGTTTTAGATAGATATACAGACCGAATATGTGTAGAAAAATCTACTTTAGGCAGGAAAATTGCTTGAGCCAAAGTGTATATTAGGAAATGTGCATTAAAAATGAATAATTTTAGAGAAATGTGGCCCAAATGTGTGCTTAGTATGTGTGTGTGTGTGTGTGTGTGGTTTAAAAGTTTTGCAAAAGTGAGAATGTTTCACTAATTTTGTTCAGAGATGGGTAACTGCAGTGCTTTTTTTCTAAAAAAAAAAAAAAAAAAGTGCTGGAACTCACACATGTCATATAACCCGCCTTGCCTACCCTATAAGGTTCCATCCAAAAAAGGTGCCGGAACTCCATTCTGGGCGTTCTGTGAGAAAAAAAGCCCTAGGTAACTATAAGTGCAGAAAATACTGTAAGCATGTTAATTATTTCTTTCTTATGGGAAGGGGATAAATGATGGTAGATACCTTGCAGGTTACGTCCTGTGATTTTAAATTTTTATTATTCAGCAATGTATAGCTTGCAGGTAAATGCACAAAATGTTTCCACTTAATTAGATGGTGCGGGAGACAGAATGGTGGGATCTAAAAGCTCTCTCCATAATCAATTAATCCAGGGGACTTCTTCATGTACTGCGAACTAAAGGTAGTCCTCAGCTTACGACCACAATTGAGGCCAAAATTTCTGTTAAGTGAGTCATTTGTTAAGTCCCTTCTAGCCCCTATGATTCTATGTTCTATACAATCCTTATATCGTCTTTCTCTGTGGCTGGATTTAGAGGTCCAGGAAATAGGTGACCATCTTGGTCACTGAGCCTGAAGGACATTTCTCAAGGATTGTCTATCATATTATCATTCATCAGGTGATCAAACAGAACTATGGTCCATACTAGACGTAAAGCTGTGAGGGACCCAGATAAGGTCTCCTAATGGGAGGAAAGTTCAGGAACCGAGCTCCTTCAGGCTGCAATCTCTCAGAGAGGAGCAGAAGGTGTCTCCCTTGGCTCCCTCTCACCACAACATCAGCAGACTTGAGCCTATAAGGTCCCCCATGGTCACCACAAAGTATTACTTCATTGACTGAGGAGATGACAAAGAGGTCAGTGGGAGTGATGCTACTGTGGACTGAGATGAGTTGGGGGCAGCAGCAACAAAGGAGGAGATGGCATAACATTATCCCTTCCTTCCTTCCTTCCTGATCTATTCCTTCCTCCCTCCTTCCACCTCCCTCCCTCCCTCTCTCCTTCCCTCCCTCCCTCCCTCCCTTCCTTCCTTCCTGTCATAGCTCCTGTTGAGGTTTTCTGCAGGCAAGAGTGGAGTTTTAAAGACATGGGATAAGGACTAAGCCATCCTGTCTTGTTGATCCAAAGGCAGCCATCTCCCCTGCCTTCATTATTCATACGTCTCTGGGCTACAAAGCTTTAAAATGGTGCTTTGCTTTGTTGAAGCTTCCTATGAAGCTTCCACATGAAGTGACGTCAGGAACGAATGCCATCTGCTTTGCTTCTTAAAGGCAAAACCCCCTGGCTCTTTTGCTCTAGTTCAACAGGTCCAATTGCTGGAAGACTCTCCCGCGCATCTTTTTCATCTTCCAGGCAGCTTGTAGAAATGATGATAGAGCTCCCTGTGTGAACACAGTGGCATCAGCTTCTTCGGGGTTTGGGAATTAGTGGCCAAGGCTTCAGGAGATGAGAAGAGCCTCATCAAGAAGAAATATGAAGTCTGTTTGCTTCAGTTCAGGTGCATTGCATTGCCTCACCTCCTTGAAACAAAGTGCTTTGTTGCCTCTCAACATCCCTAATAAATAGTGCCAGCAGCTTGCAGAGCAGAGAGGAATATAGATTTATAGACCCTAATGGGCAAAGGTGCCATTTTGTCTGATGGCTAAATCGTGCATGCAAATTGTGCATCCAGGATGTGAAATGGAATGCACATTTTTTTAAATGAAAAAGTCACCCAAAAGATTTACACGGGGAGAGATGAGCAATAAACTGTTTTCGGAGACCTTCTCATCAAGGGCAGGAAGAAGAGGACTTCTTGGGGCAGGGAGGTTTCTGAGGACTATATCTGGACGAAGGCCAAGAAGAAGGCAGAGCCAGAACTGAAATGGAACCTGATCTGCTTTAATTGGCATTTTAAAAATGATTAAACTTAAATGAATTGGTTTAACGCTCTGATATGTAGCATCATGTGAGAAATGACAGCCTAGGGGCTGAGGCCTTATGACAAAGGTCTCCAAACTTGGCAACTTGAAGGCTTGAAGACAATATCTTGAAGACTTGAAGACAATATCTCAGAGGTTGCCCCAAAGAAGAGGGACTCAAGCTATTCTCCAAAGCGCCTGAAGGCAGGACAAGAAGCAACAGATGGAAACTAACCAAGGAGAGAAGCAACCTGGAATTAAGGAGAAATTTCCTGACAGTTAAAACGATTAACCAGTGGAACAACCTGTCTCCAGAAGTTGTGAATGCTCCAACACTGGAAAATTTTAAGAAGAGACTGGACAGCCATTTCTCTGAAATGGTATAGGGGTTTCTGCCTGAGCAGGGGGTTGGACTAGATGACCTACAAAGTCTCTTCCAATATTATTATTGATCATCACACAGTCAGCCAGATGTTCAGACTGGATTTGGCATTTTGTCTACCTATCGAGTCCTTACCCAGGACCTGGGATAGGCAGACGTGGATGTTTGATGGTATTACAGGTATCGTCGCAGGATGGAAGCGGTTCCTAGTAAGCCGTCTTTTGCAATTGACTAATAGTGAATTTGTCAATGCCAATGGTGTTCAAGTGGTGGTGGTGGTGGTTGTTGTTGTTGTTATTATATCTGAAGTCCCTTCCAACTCGTGTATCCATGTTTTGATGAAAAAGGAGTAGTGTACTGTTATGTAAATCAAAGGGAGTTCCGGGTTCAATATTCCTGTAGTAGTCCAGTATGTACAGCTGGGGCGAGTACAGGTCAGGTTTTTCACCCTTGCTAAACTGTTCTATGCATCAGAGTCTCACTTCTTTTTCTTAGCAACTGGCTTTGCCCAAAGCACACTCAACAGCCAGCATTTAATTATCTTTGATTTATGGTATCGTATCTTCAGAAGTCCAGTGTGGTCTTTCTCTGAGCAAAGCAGGGGTTTTGATTGGAGCAAGAATCTTTGTGCCAAGTCTGACACTGTAAAGACAAATGGAAGAGGGGTGGAAAGGGAGCAAGGAAGGACTTTGGAGTATTTATCATCTGAAACCAGAAATACTTTGTTTTGTTTGTTTGGGGCTATGAAATCAGTAGACTAAAACATAGGAAGAACCGTTGCAGGAATTGGGTATGGCTAGTCTAGAGAAAAGGAGGACCAGGGGTGACATGACAGCAGTATTCCAATATTTGAGGGGCTGCCACAAAGAAGAGGGGGTCAAATTATTCTCCAAGGCACCAAAAGGCAAGACAAGAAACAATGGATGGAAACTAATCAAGGAGAGAAGCAACCTGGAACTAAGGAGAAACTTCCTAACAGTGAGAATGACTTGCCTTCAGAAGTTGTGAGTGCTCCATGACTGGAGGCTTTTAAGAAGAGACTGGACAGCCATTTGCCTGAAATGGTATAGGGTCTCCTGCTTGAAATATATGCATTTTTTTAACTTTAGAAAGTGACTAGTTTGTAGATTTCTTTTTGTTTTCATCCACTCATACTTATGATCATGGTAAAATGATTATAAGATAAGATAAGATGAGATGAGATAAGATAAGATGATAAGATGAAGATGATAAGATAAGATAAGATAAGATAAGATAAGATAAGATAACCTTTATGGGAGAAGTAGCAGCTTTTCTTTTCCTCCTACTTTTCCTCCTTGGACAAGTCTTCTTCCTGTTTTTAGGAGAAAAGTAGAAGGTAGAATGGAAGCCTGGTTAGCCTATGACTGAGACTTGGAGAGAAGATATCCTTCTCCCTCAAGAGCAGGGGTCTTCACACTTGGCCCTTTTATGACTTGTGGACTTCAACTCCTAGAATTCCTCAGTCAGGCACGCTGACTGAGAGAGATAGAGTATCACATGATTGGAGCAAGACTTTGGAAGTGATGAATTCAAGCTTTGCAAGAGCTGTGTGGAAACTCTGAGTGTTGATGGGATACTGTTGATTTTAGAGTTCAGGTGGAGTAGGTTTTGATTATATTGCTGATGTAGCTATTCTGACTTTTGATCTTGGACTGTTTGAATAGCCTTTTGGCTTGTATGAACGCTGGAGCAGGACATTGATCAAGAACAGTCTTTGAATTGATGTTACATCACGATGTAGCATCGATTCAAAGATTATTCTTGGTCAACATCCTGAAAATAAAAGTGTAAATCAGAATGAGGGGTGGGGGATGGGGGAAATCCTACCACCTTATTTTCAACATTTACTCAAAGTCAGAAGTCCACATACCTTCCAGGAAGAATAAATACTTCTTCAAAACAGCGAAAAGACTATACCTTAGTTGAGATGCATGCTACCTTTAATAATCTATATTCTAAAACTGTTGTGACCCTTACTACAAACTGGAAAATAAATATTTATTTGATTTAGGGGCAAGTTTCCAATTAGAATTTAATTATTTTCAAATTATGTATTACTGAGTCATCACAAGTTTCATTATAATAAGTTACATAACAGTGAACAAACAAACCCCAAGGATTAGGCTGCTAATTAGCTGTTTAATGTTAATATGGGGCTGTGACACTTTTTTGCATCCATAAAGCTACTATTCCACTTAGGTGCAAAGTGCTGTAAGCAACTGCCAATTTATTAGAAAATGATGGAGGCTAATCATGCTTATGAAATATAAGATGAAGAGAAAAAAATATGTTCCATGGTTTTCTGGAGTTAGGAATGCATATGTAAATTCAGCATTACTTTTAAGCTTCTCTGGTAGATGGAGAAGAATGATTAGCGTGTTCTTACAACATTTGGAGTGGATAGCTCAATGTTTCTTGGGATGATGGTTGCAGTGGGGGGTGGTTTGAATTGAGCAAGACTGGATTTTCTGAGTAATTTCCTCCCAGGGGTATTGAAGCCATTTTAGGAGCTGTTTTCAAGCTTGGATGAAGGCTACTGATCTCATCCCAGTAGGGAATAATATCCGAGTGACTTTGTTTGGACTCAGAAGTAAACCGTGTTGACCTTGATTAATATTTAGAAGGTTGATTCTTCTGATGGAGCTTCCTGTAGGCTAAATTGAAAATTTGTAAGCGCCATCCAGCAGAATGGCTTCAGTTCTGATTCATTGTCAAGAAAACTCCATGGCTGGGGCCATGAAGTCATCAGGGTTCAATTTAAGAGAACCTTGGGGCTACTTAAAGATGACCAAGAGTAATCTTCATGATGTAACCTCAATTCAAAGACTATTCTTGATCAATGTCGTGTCCCAGAGCTCACACAAGCCAAAAGGCTATTCAAATCATCCAAAATCAAAAGTCAGTATAGCTACATCAGACAATAAAATCAAAACCTTTTCATTCTTTTCCTACTACAAAGTGAGGAGAGACCATGATTTGGAGCCACTTATCTTGAAAGAAAAGGGACTGGAGTCACTAAGATCTTCTCTGCCATGCTTTCTTTGGCCCAGAGATGTGTACAGTTTCCACCCTGATGAAGTTCTACCAGGCATTGCAGATCTGGTGGCTGAGCCCCAGGAAGATGCTATTTTGTAGTACGTGCTCTTTCTGGATACACGTAATCTGTTTCTCTTTTACTATTCTGCTTTTTTATATATGTAAGGTACCCACGGTTATCTGGACTCAGATGGTTTTTTTAATCACACACATACATACCCTGCAACATCTGAGGACTACCTATGAACGCAATCAAAACAAGTACTGTGCAATATCTAGTTTTCTGCCTCGTACCAATACAGTCATCTTATTAGTAAATCTGCATCTTTCTTTCTGTGCCCCTCCAAATGAATCTGCCCAAGAAAATTCTGGTAGGAGACTGAGATAGACCAGCAGGAGAGTGTTTCCCTGACCACTGATAGGAACAGGACTCAGTGGTAAAGATAAACTGGTTATGAAGACCTCTGTGGTCCATCATCTCACTCAACCCCTTCCTTTAGCTTTTGCCCACATCTGGAAAGAAAGCAGCAATCACTTTTGAGACTTTCTTTGACATTCAAACAGATTTTTCCAATCTCTGAAATTGCCTTTGCATCTCTGGGAAGCCATGCAAAGGCACTTTATTTAATTCAACCTCCAACAGATTTGAAGGTTCAATTCAAAAGGGCTAATTTGATGCTGTCACTTTCAAATTGAATCATCCCTTTGAAGCTCCCGAGCATGTCACATGCCTTGAAGACCGTCAAAGAAATGCGGGAGCGGTTGGGTGTAATTTATGGAAATGGTGGGTGTCCTATTCTGATTCAGTCCTCCATTGTAGGAACTGTAGACAACAAGATGGAAGAATGAGTCCCTCACTGTTTGAAATTAGAATTAGATCAAAATATTAGATTTGAAACCATCTCCCCATGTACAATGCCATTACCGCTGGCCCTTTTGCTAAGTTTCCTGGGTTAAATTAGCATACTGTGCAGTTAACAATAAGTGTTCAATTATAAAGTGACCAATAAATTGCATTGCTAAATGCCAACCTTTTTTCTTGCACATCTTTTCTGGCTGTGGGGTATGTAATTATTAGCAAGTAGAACATTGAGTATCATTCTTAGTCCTATTCAGAGAGATGTGCCACATTATCTGCTTGCCTACGAAAAGCATTGGAGTTCTGCTACAAAAAGATTTGGTCACTTTCTGCAAAATATAATCTACTGACATGAGTGAGAGCCACTTTGAGGTAGTGGTGAAGACAGGATACAAACTGGGAGACCGTGAGTTCTAGTCCTGCCCTAAGGCATGAAAGCTGGCTAGGTGACCTGGGACCAATCTCTCTCACCAGCCCTAGGAAGGAGGCAATGGCAAAGCAATTCTGAAAAACCTTGCTCAAAAAACTGCAAAGATTTGTCTGATTGAATTGAAAATACAGAGAGAGAGAGAGAGAGAGAGAGAGAGAGAGAGAGAGAGAGAGAGAGAGAGAGCACTTGAATACCATCATCACTGACAAATTCACCACCAATAAATTGCAAAAGATAGCTTTACTCAGAGGTGGATAAAAATGCCAAATCCAGTCTGAACATCTGACTGATTGTGTGAGATCTATATCTATAGAAATCTATATCTAGATATAGATAGATAGATAGATAGATAGATAGATAGATAGATAGATAGATAGATAGATAGATAGATAGATTAGATATAGATGCCATCATTCATCATTCTAGCCATGGTCTATCCATGGCAGGATGAAGGCCTCTTCCACGTGTTTCCAACCAAGATGGTCTTGAGCTTTCTTTTGCCAATTGGGCCCACCATACTTGCTGATGTCGTTGATCCATCTTGTTTTCGGTCTCTATCGTGGACACTTTTGATCAAGTGGGATCCATTCTATGATTGCCTTGGTTCACCTGCCCTCAGTTCTTCTTGCTGTGTGACCAGCCCATTTCCATTTCCATGCTTTGACTCTTTTGACGACATCGTATGTTTTCATTTGTTCTCTAATCCATGTGCGGGTCTTTCTATCTTGTCTTGTGATGTCGAGCATGTCACTTTTTCCATGGCTCTTTGCATCACTCTTAGCTTTTGTGTCGATTGTGAGGTTAGTGTCCGTGTTTCGCCGGCATATATTAGAGCAGGTAGCACACCCTGATCGAAAACTTTTCTCTCCAGGCAAAGGGGGAGGCTGTTCTTGAAAATGAGGCTTAACTTGCTCAATTGGGGTTGTGGCAAGCACGTGGTTAGCAGATATGGATGTACATTTAGATATAGATACAGATATAGATGATGATGATATGATTTAGATTTAGATACAGAGATATAGAGATAGAGATAGACGAGTGAGTAACCTTAGGGCAGGGAATAAATGGCATTAGTGAAACATTTCCAAATAGTTGCCCAATTGCAAAGCAAAGGGACAGGTCCAATCCATTTCCTCCTCCATTTCTGTAGAAGGAGCCAGATTTTTCCTCTGTTAACATTTGCTGTAGATCGACCACTGATCCTCCCCAAAGCAAATGGGTTCAGCTCTGAGGCTTACCAAAGGCTAAAAAGGGTTGAAGATTTAGCCTGCAGGGATCCTACTTCTTCCCGGGTCCCTCTTCTCCTCTCCTCTTTCTTTGCAAATGATTCATGTTTTATTCCCTTTCAGCTTTTCTCTCCAGCCAAGCTATCGGATTGCTTGGCATTGCTCTGTCACGAATGTCTTTGGAACCTGTGCTAACCTGAACGTGAAGTCTCCACCATTTGGGAAGGCAATAACAGAAGCATTTGAACTCAAGATGAATGATCAGGCCATTAGCCTTTCAGCATCCTTATGTAAAATGCTTGTATGCAGAGGCAATTATATAGAACGGAGGTGGGGTACCTGGCACTTAAAATAAAATGCCAGGTAAATGCTTTAGTTAGTGTGCTTTCCTCCAAAACAGTTTTCAGCAGGCAGAATGTGAAGAGACTGGCACTCGGCATAAAAATAATTTAAAAAAAATACCCATTGCCATCTGCCAATGTCAAGACATTACTGATGGATGCCAGTTAGAGGAGGTGGTTCCATATCAGTGACTGCCACATACTCAAATTTCAATTAAAACACTGCACTCGGATGATCCAGACTCTGCTAAAAATAAAAAAAGGAGAGAATCAGTCCTGCAGTTTGCATGAATTATGGAAATATCCCATTCCTTTCTTTTTTCTCTTTTTTTAAAATGATGCAACAGGCAAAAGTGTTCAGAAAGCAAGTGTAGAAAGAACAAAGGAGTATATTTGTCTGTTTCTGTAAACTGGAACACACTGGGAAGAGTCCATATTCCTAGCTGACAAAGATGAAATATGTGCTTCTTATCAGGGAGAAAGGACACAGCTGTAGGTTGGAGAGAGAAAGAGAGAGAGAATCAGAGACAAACACACACACAGAGAGAGAGACAGAGAGAGAGAGAGACACAGAGAGAGAGACAGAGACTGAGGGTAGAGTCAAGAGAGTATTAAGCCTAGAGTTGTTATGTTCCCACAAACAGTCCAAGTCCAATCTCTCTTGAATTGTGTTAACTCTTATCTGATGCCAATTTACTGCTGACCTTTAGTTGACTAGATTTTTGTGTGTTGGCGTGAGCAATAAGTCATCTTAACTGGAACTTATGTGTGTTCCCAGTTCTTCATGCCTGAAATCTTTCAGTTCCCACTAAACCATAAACCATGCTGCCTACGCTTGGAGAAGTTTGAGTTAAGTTGTAGATTACCTTCCTCTATAATAAAATTATTATTATTATTATTATCGATCATCGCACAGTCAGCTAGATGTTCAGACTGGATTTGGCATTTTGTCTACCTATCGAGTCCTTACCCAGGACCTGGGATAGGCAGATGTGGATGTTTGATGGTATTACAGATATCGTCGCAGGATGGAAGCAGTTCCTAATAAGGCTGCCTTTTGCAACTGACTAATAGCGAATTTGTCTTGACTAATAGCGAATTTGTCTTGACTAATAGCGAATTTGTCATTATTATTACTATTATTATTATTATTATTATTATTATTATTATTATTATTATTATTATTATTATTATTATTACTGCCTCCTTGGTCTGTTGTTAGCATTACATGGTTTTATTTTCAGGGCAACTGCAGGTTCTATTTCACAGAGAATAGCTGTCTTTTTGAAGGCATCTTTACTTGAAGAACTGTCAAATCCAAGTCCGGTACCAAAATCAGTTCTCATAAAATGAAATTAATTGGGCTTTTCATTTCAATCACCAGGAGACCCTGAATTCTAATCCCGCCTTAGGCATGAAAGCTGACTAGATGACTCTGAGCCAACCACTAGGAGACGGTGACTTCTAGTCTTGCCTTAAGCATGAAGCCATCTGTGTGCCCTTGGGCCAGTCATTCTCTCTGAGCCCTAGGAAAAAGGGAATGTCAAACCACTTCTGAAATCTTGCGAAGAAAGCTGCAGGGACTTACCTAGGCAGTCACTGAAAGTCAGAAATGACTCAGAGGCACAAATAAATAAAATATAGTGCAATATTCATTAAATCACTTTTTATTAATTAATATTGTCTTTTGTTTTTAGTTTGGCTAATTACACGCATATATAGAAAAATCCAGGCCCCATAGTTTGATGAAAGTTAAACTGCACAGGAGAGGATTGGAGAGGGGGGGGAAAATGCTCATCTACCAGAGATATAGAGAACAAACTGATAAAGCACCAATTATTCAGATCACAGCAGCAATATAAAAGGCGTAACTTTTAGCTTAATAATCAAGTGGATAAGGTCCTTTATTCCAAGTACTCAGACGGTTCCACTTGAGAAATTTAATTTAAAGCCAAACAGTTCAATAAAGAAAGTTATTAAGAGAGTGGAAACTTACTGGTGTTTTGTTAAGTTCATTGAAAAATCAGAATCTAGAAGGGCTGAAATAAGGGTTGCTGATGTGAAAGGAGTAGTAAAGGAAAACTTACTACAGAAGGAGAAATTACATTAGGAGAGGCCATCTTTCCCCATTGTTGTTGTTAATTGTTAATTGCGGAGTCGTGTCCGACCCATCGCGGCCCCATGGACAATGTTCCTCCAGGTCTTCCTGTCCTCTACCATCTTCTGGAGTCCATTTAAGTTCACACCTACTGCTTCAGTGACTCCATCCAGCCATCTCATTCTCTGTCGTCCCCTTCTTCTATTGCCCTCAATCTTTCCCAGCATTAGGCTCTTCTCCAGTGAATCCTTCCTTCTCATTAGGTGGCCAAAGTACTTGAGTTTCAACTTCAGGATCTGGCCTTCTAAAGAGCAGTCGGGGTTGATCTCTTCTAGGACTGACCAGTTTGAACGCCTTGCAGTCCAGGGACTCGCAGGAGTCTTCTCCAGCACCATAGTTCAAAGGCCTCAATTCTTTGGTGCTCAGCCTTTCTTATGGTCCAACTTTCACAGCCATACATTGCAACTGGGAAAACCATGGCCTGGACTATACGCACTTTTGTTGGCAGGGTGATGTCTCTGCTTTTTAGTATGCTGTCTAGATTTGCCATAGCTTTCCTCCCCAGGAGCAAGCGTCTTTTAATTTCTTGGCTGCAGTCCCCATCTGAGGTGATCTTGGAGCCCAGAAAAATAAAATCTGTCACTACCTCCATTTCTTCCCCATCTATTTGCCAGGAATTGAGAGGGCTGGATGCCATGACTTTGGTTTTCTTAATGTTGAGTTTCAAGCCCACTTTTGCACTCTCCTTCTTCACATAAACGTCTTGACTTCTGGTTGGCCTTTGTAGGGAAATAAATATCAAGATGGTGGTTGTGACAGTGCAATCATGCTTATACAACCCTCCCCCCCCATCTCTCTACAACCTCCCCTGGACTCATGTTTAATAGCTTGATGGATGCAATAGGCCTTTAGCAGGGTCTAGTAGGGATCTTCTGTTCTTCCCTGATCCTGAGGGAAAGTTGAATCAAATAGCAGAATCATAGAGTTGGAAGGGACCTTGGAGGTCTTCTAGTACAACTCCTTATTCAAGCAGGAAACCCTATACCATTCCAGACAATGACTATCTGATCTCTTCTTAAAAACCTCCAGTGATGGAGCACCCATAACTTCTGGAAGCATGCAATTCCACTGATAATTGTACTTTCAGGAAATTTCTCCTTACTTCTACGTTGGATCTGTCTTTAATGATCTTCCATTCATTACTTCTTCTCCTGCTGTCAGGTGCTTTGGAGAATAGGTTGACCACCTTTCCTTTGTGGTAGCCCCTTAGATATTAGAAGACTGCTATCATGTCATCCCTGGTCCATCTCATTGCTGAAGTAGACATACCCACTTCCTGCAACTGTTCATGGGTTAGAAGCTTCACCCTCTTTAGCATTGGGACAGATGTCCTTTTATTAACAGTACTGTTGCATCTGTGCCTTAGCATAAATAGGAATAAACTCCTATCAACCTTCTCTCTCCACCACCCTACCTCTCTCCTCTACATGTTTGTGATTTTCTGTGAATGAAATAACACCATCTCAGACTTCACGAAGGAAGAACAGTTTATACATTCTTGGAAAACGGCATTTTCAGCTAAGCAAGGGATTAGTGAAAGGCAATAATTTATTCATTAAAAATATCTTGCAAAAAGGAAAGCACCCCAACAAATAGCAGCATATTGTATAGAATATAGCTTTGAAATTCATCTCCTGTTTTCTCTTATTTTTTGGGGGGGAGGGATGCCTAATTGTTATCAAATAATACAGATTACTTTATGATGTGGCAAGGAACATTGGTTGCAATTATCGGCAATGCATGATCCTTATGGAGTTAAAAATGCCATACTTTATTGAAAAAGGGATATTTTTAGCCGAGTAAAGCTATATATGTCAATTGCAACCATGAATGATAGTGCTGTGATCTTTCTCTTATACAGTCTTTGAAGCACATAACAGAATGTGAGATTCTGTTATCCAATACGGCATTCAAAAGCTGAACAAAATGTGCTGCAGTTAATGGAATTCTCAGAATTCTTCTTTGTATATATTGATGGATGTTTTTTTTTTTTTTCAGATTTTCTGTGAAGAAACTTGTTGGCCAATGAAACACCATCACGTAGATCAGCTTTGGCTTAATGTGGTAGGTGAATCCACCACTTATATTGCTTTAGCCAGGTCATATAAACCTTCTGTCTAATGGTTGCATTCGTATGTCATGCAAAGCTCCAGAAAACATTCAATGGGAGTCTTCTGTTCCTTTGAAGAGACAAGCTAAAGAACTATTCTTTAAAATCAAAACATCATGTGATGGTTGTCTCTGGGTTGCTCTAACAACAGACAACGATCTTCTCTGGGGTTAACACACCGCAGAAGTAATAGTGGTATACCATCCAACTAGTCCATGGATAACCAATTCCCTTCTCATATGGCTCAGGGTGATACCTGAATGTGCTCAGTGAATCTAATTTGCAATCATTCTCTAGGCAATAAAAGAGGCAACCTAGCATTTCAGTCACAGTGATCTTAAAAAAAAATCCTTGTCTACCTTTAAAAGTCAACAAACTTAAATTGCACGTCGTAATTCAACGCATGGCTTAGAATACCATTTTCTTCTAGACTTTGTCTTTCTCTCAATGCCGTGACGTTCACTGTTTGCTGGAGAATGAAGTCGCACGTTGCATCCCCAATTGGTGATTTTAGCATAAAGTGCTTGCCCTGTAACTCTTTAAAACCTGCAAACACTTTTGTTAAGAGGGCTGATATATGATCCCATTATCTGCCACGACTTTCCCTCACTCTTTTTCCCCTTTTCGCCCCCCCTTCCAATCTGTCACACGGAACCCAATTAAATCATTCTCTAATCTATAATGTATTAAGATAATAATGAGAGATGAAGTCAGCCCTGACAGTGCTAGAGAAGGTGTCTTGATGCACTCATTTGATTAGGCCTTCAGGGTAGCCTGGTGAACATGAGAAAAATGAAGAATACTGCATTATTAACAAGGTGACCAGGTGCTCAGGAAGAAAGCAGCTTTTTAATAGTGCTAGTGAAGACAGAATTTCAGTCAACCGTATCTCCCCTCTCTCTACAGAGGTCCCTCTTCACTACCATTTCATATTTATTCACAGAAGGCCAGGAAATTGGCTGTTGTAAGTAGAACCCCTTATGTGATAAAACTAGACCAGATGCTTTCTTGAGATGCATCCACATTCAAAAAAGATGTTGAGAGTAACAAAAAAGATGTTGAGAGTTTGGGAAAAATTCAGAGATGATCAAAGGCCTGGAGACTAAAACATACAAAGAACGGCTGCAGGACTTGGGTTTGGCTAATCTAAAGAAAAAAAGAAATAGGGAGACATGATAGCAGTATTCCAGTATTTGAGGGGCTGCCACCAAGAAGAAGGGGTCACGTTATTCTCCAAAGCACCAAAGGACAGGACGAGAAACGATGGAAATTGATCAAAGAGAGAAGCAACCTGGAATTAAGGAGAAACTTCCTGACAGTGAGGACAATTAACCGGTGGAACAGCTTGCCTCCAAAAATCGTGGGCACCCCATCACTGGAGATTTTTAAGAAGAGGCTAGACAGTCACTTGTCTGAGATGGTATAGGTCCTCCTGCTTGAGCAGGGGGCAGGACTAGAAGACCTCCAAGGTCCCTTCCAACTCTATTCTATTCAATCCAACAGCACTCTTGAAAACTTCTCCATCATACAGAGGATCCATCTTAAAGCTTTGGGCCACCAAAGGTTGCTGGAAATCTTGCGTCCATGCTTCAAAAGATGTATATAATAAATAGGTAGCTGGAAAGGAGTGTTATAGACGCTTTGAATTGTGCATGCTTAGAAAAAAAAATTCAGAAAAAGTGCTTTGGTCCTTGGGTGAATGCAACTCCAATGTCAAGCTTGGCTTTTGCTCTAAACAGCAACTAATTATTTTTCAAGTTTGATTCTCACAGAAGCTTTTTAGCAAGACATATTGAGAAGGAAGGGAGGGATTGCCAGACTATCAGCAACTGAGATATTTTTCATCTAGGATCAATACATATATATCTCTGCATACATTACAGCAGATACTTTTGGATTTTCTTCCTAATTGCCTTCCTGTGATGTTGACTGCTTTTTCATAGATAATAGAGAAACTTGCAGCTAGCTGTTTACTTAACTGTCTCCTGGTTCTTTTTCAGCTTGGGAGTGAACTCTGACAGGCTGTTCATTATTTCTTAAAGCAAAGCAACATTTTTAAATCAAAAACCTAATGACGCTGCTTTAAGAGTCCCATTAATATTAACAAGTGGATTAACACTGATGTGGTTAGTAAAAATGTTTAGAAACGTATCTAGCAACTTTTGGAAATGTAGACAAAAACCAGGCACTTGTTACCATCTTTGGTGGACATGCCCCAAAGCAAAAGACTCTGGTCAAAAATACACATATGGTTAGAGAAAATGACTAAAAAACATATAGATTTTAAATCAGAATTATTTTTGTTAGGCATAATTGTAGGAAATTATGAGAAAGAGTGTGTATATCTAATGTTACATGTATTAACTGCAGCGAGAATTGTATTCCCCCAACATTGGAAAAATGAAGATTTACCAACGGAGGAAGAGTTAATTAAAAAATTTTTAGATTGTGCAGAAATGGATAGATTGACATTGAAAATGAAAGAGAAAGAAGATTCAGTATACTTTAGAACATGAGACACCTTTTATCAATGGCTAGAAAAACTAGGTAGAGAGAAAGGAATTTAACACGTATTAGTAAGTTAAATTATAAAATATTAAGCATTTGTGACTATATATATGTGTGGATTCCTTAAAACCACCACCACCTCCTCCTCCTCCTCCTCCTCCTCCTTCTTCTTCTTCTTCTTTTTCTTCTTCTTCTTCTTCTTCCCCTCCTCTCATCAGCTGAGTCTTACAATCTAGAATTGCTGAGCAGATTGCTGTATTATGGTTAGATGTTGTTGTTTGCTTGTTCCCTTCTCTCCTCATCTGTTAGCCATAAGGAAAAATAAACACACACAAAACCTGTCAGAGAAGTTGGATTTTAAAAAAAAAAAAAAACCAACATTAAAAAGAATTAATTCCTTGACACCTTTGAATGCATTTTCCTTCCCACATTCTATATGCATTGTTGTGATATGTTAAAACCAGAACCGATGTTAAAATGGCAATATCCAAGGAAGTCTTTCCTATCCTCCACCTTTTCACATACAGATTTGAAACGCTGCAATCTGTAGGGCTATTGTGACAGTCAGCATTATATTGCTATCTGCGGGAGCTTGCAGAAATACTGGGAAACCTGTCACATTCTCCTAACAACAACTACAAGCAATAATAAAATGCTCAGCAGCTACAGAAAGAAAAGATTCTACTTTTTTTTAAAAATAAAATAAAGCTAGTAAAAATAATGTGGAGATAAGGGGGGGGGGGACAGGAAGACATTGAAAGTGGTGCTTTCTCCAAACTTGCAGAATTTAAGACAAACTAACTGCAAGTGTTGGCAAACCACATCATACGTACAATGTTGTTCTTCAGCCTATTAACAATTTTTTCCAAGAAATTTTATAAGAGTATATTATAATATAAAATTCAAATTAAAACCAAGATCGGGAAAAAAAGGGGGAGGAGAAGGTGTGGGAGAAAAAAAAAGGGCAAAGGACTCCTGACTCTTTTCAGTAAATACAATAAATACAATTAAGAGCCTCACCTTTTTACTCGGTATTTCTAATAACCAGAAGCCATTTCTATAAGTACAAGATTAATCCACCCCCCCTTGTAACCATTTTTAATTTGAATTAAAAGTTTTATCCCACCAGAAAATAAATAGTTTTATTGATGGCCTTTTTTTGCTTTGGTGGCATATCTGACAAGTGACACATATGCAGCCTAATGTTCGAGTATGTCTGAAAGCAAAAACCTTGCAGGAAACATTGTTTTAAAATGCCATGAAGCTGAGTCAAAATGGGCAGTTTCCAGAAGCTCTTCACATCCCTTCGAAAGGTATTCAGGAGTAAGCATGCTAATCTGCAATTCTGCCATGTCTGCGCTGAAAACAAATAAGCAAAAATATTCTTCCCATTAGCTTATAAACAAAACTCCCTGTTGTTTCTTCATCAGAATTTTCTGACACAACAATGATAATTGCTATTGCACCTCCATCCTGTGGCTAATCAAAGGCAATAATATTTAATTATCTTCGGTGGCTGAAGCGGCCTTCTTTCCCGAAAGCTTCCACAATTGTGTCAAGGAGGTGAAGCAGAGACATAAAAAGATTCCCAGAGGATTTGGTGCCTCTCATTCTCAACCACCAGGAAAATCTAGCTCAACTAGTTACTAGTGAAAGGGTCAGTTCATTCATAAGAATTCCTTGCTCTTAACGAATGAAGAATTCACATCCATTCATAAGAATGTTTCTCCAAGGATACAGGAAGGGGTCACCCTTAGGGCAGCCATCTCTTTAAAGGAGCTGCTTTTTCTTCAGGAAAAAAAAAATATTAAAATCCCACCCCTTATCTCTGGAGGAGCCATCTATCTGCCTTTCTCAAGAGTGCCCCTATCTGCAGTGTCTGTTTATTATTCATTAAATGAAGAAGAACTCGCGAGGTTAGAATGCTGGCCTGATGATTGGCAGCCGCACGTTCGAGATCCATTGCTGCTGCGGGGCAGAGTAAGTTCCTGTCACATGCTCTCGCTCACTCAGTGGTTCAAAAGCAGTCAACTGCAAGTAGGTAAGTGGGTACCACTTTGTTGGGTAACTTCTTGGGATGCAAAAGGAGTCCCCGACTGGGCATACCCCGGGCTACAGTGATGTCACCAGCAAATCCTTTCACCATAGAAGTACTTTAGTGCTTCCAACCTGGAAATATTAGTATTCATTAAATTTATATGATGCCCACCTCACTATTGAGAATGACTCTTAGTGACTTACAATATAATGTCTTACATAGGATTTTCTGGCCCAAGACCATCATATCCACCAAAGTCCAATCTGGGATGGCAAATGAAATTTACCAAAAAAAAAAAAAAAAACTTTAAAAAGGAGAAAGAACCCCTGGCCGCCAACAGGTCCCATGTACAAAGGTGAAATCGCTAATTTTCCAAATGTGCAAATTCGCTGTGCTGACAAATCTTTTCAAATGCAGGTACACCCTTCTTTAAAGCTCTACCAATAATGTGCATCCTGTAGATCCCATGTTTCTCTTCTATTTCTGCAAGCAAATAAGGCTTGGGAGTTCTTAACCATGGCTTGCTTTTCTGTTCATTGAATGAATGTTTATTGCCAAGATACATAAACGTACAAAGTCATCGTCCGTGCTTCTGATGTCCAAAATGACAACTTCCATATGACAAACTAATTTAAGCCAAGCATGCTGTGACTGAGTACAACAGGTGAGCCAAGTTGATGAGACTTTCTTGGTCAATGTGTTTCCCACTGCAAATAAATCAATGTTCAAGGCCATAACGCAGAGATACACTAATGATGTACTGTGTTGTAAGATGGGAACTAACTCTTTAGGAGATCATGCTTAAAGACCTCAGTGTCATTTCTGCCTAAGAAAAACAACACCTTTGTTGAGGAAGAGTCATAGAGGTTAGATAGCTCAGCACTTGGTACCTGACCAAAGACCAATAGAAATCCTTCTATTTCTCTTTCCTGTTGTTGTGCTGAAGATGCTAGAGGTAGAAACCAGCAGATGCTCTTTTGCATCAATTCTCTTTCTCTCTTTGCCATGTCGGACTCTTTTTTGCACTTGGAGAAAGTTGATAGAAAGGCCTTTTCCATTAGGTTTCTATGGAAACTGTTCACTTTCCCGCTGGTTCTCCCAAGGATGCTAACTATGGAAGCCTCCTAGCAAATTAGCACACTTGCACACTTTCCAATTAAGTCCATGGATACCAACCAATCTGGTTATTGTAGTAGTCGTTGTTATCTGCCTGGGAAACTGCAATCTTCACATTAATGCTAAACTACAAGATCCATCTTGTGGGCTTCCAGCTGTGAAATGTAATATCCACAGCAGTGCCCTTGGAGTCCAGTGGATCTTCGCTGATGCACATCTGGACAAGATGGTTCAGTTATGATATGATGGCTATCATTGTCACTTTCTTGTCGTTACTAGCAGAAATGCCTTCCACTTCTACGAGCCGTGTTGAAGATCAATGATGCTTGTCTGTCTCAATGAGGAGATATGGTAGAACTGACAAGTGATCAGGAAGGATGGATTCAGGCCTCCTTGTTTCAAAACCAGATGTGAATTTCCATCTTCTCCCCTTCTTAAACCTCTGAGATGAATTCAAGGCCTTCTTCTCCACCATTATTCTGCTAAGCTTTTTCTTCTAATCATCTCTATCAATGATCCTTCATTCCTCTAGGCCAGATTTAGAAAATATGCGAGTCTCCAAATAAAACTACACAACTGAGGATTACAGTTCAACACAATCTTGAAGACTGCAGGTACTAAGTGCTTCAAGAAAACATTTTCTAAACATTTTCAAAAGGAACAGCCAGCCCTTTTTTTAAAACCAAAGCATATATTCTGTTTCTGACTGATGCAAAACCATTAACATAGCACAAGAAGAAGAGAAGTCATCAGCTTGCTCTTTGGGCAAAGAAATTTCTTCAATCCTTACCACAAACATCTAGCTCTCTTGCATAGGCTTAGGAATCTTCTGTATGATGGAAAATATTTTTAAATGGAGAGAGCAAGTTTAGCAAAGGACTTGAGCTGACCCCACCTTCACTGTAATTAATTCACTCTTCTCTTCTTTCATTAAATTAAATTTGAACACATCTTTCAACAACAGTCCAAACTTTTGAAGACTGCCCCAAGATGTCATCTCTATGTGACGAAAACATGGTAGAGGTTAGCAGAAGGTGAAAATGCAGAGGTTAGCAGACGTGCAGCTTTTGAGGGCTTTCTCTCTTAGGAAACTAGAAACTAAAACACATGAAGAATGATTGCAGGAATTAGGTGTGTCTAGTTTAATGAAAAGAAGAACTAAGCAGTGCTCCAATAGTTGAGGGGCTCCTACAAAGAGAAGGGGGGTCAATCAATTTTCCAAAACATGAAGGCAGGACAAGAAGCAACGGATGGAAACTAATCAAGGAGAGAAGCAACCTAGAACTAAGGAGGAATTTCCTGACAGTGAGAACAATGACTCAGTGGAATGACTTGTCTCTAGAAATTGTTGGTGCTCCAACAATGGAGGTTTCTAAGAAGAGACTGGACAGCCATTTGTCTGAAATGGTATAGGGTTTCCTGCCTGAGCAGGGGGTTGGACTAGGACAGGGGTAGGCAACCTTTGCTCTTTTATGACTTCTGGACTTCAACTCCCAGAATTCCTGAGTCAGCCATGCTGAGGGGAAAGGGAGAGGTTTCCAAGCTGAGCCATGTTGGCTGAGGAATTCTGGGAGTTGAAGTCCACGAGTCATAAAAGAGCCAAGGTTGCCTACCCCTGGACTAGGATCTCCAAGGTCTCTTCCAACTCTGTTATTTTGAAAAACATTTCAGTGGAGGCTGTCGTGTGAATTCCTATTAGATCCTGTGTCGCTGATTGCGTCACCGTGGACTTCAGAAATACTCCTGCTTGTCTTTTCCATAGCCAGACAGTGGCAGGGCCCATTAATTTTTAATTTAGCCCTCTCCACACTGCACTGCCCTGGTATTTTATGGGCCCATTATCCCAAAATGAAGGCTTGTAAAACAAAGAATTTTCAGGTTCAAAACGGGAGGGGAGGGAGGGTGGTGGAAGAGGACACTCATTACACCTAATCAGAATAGCAAATAGGCAACGAACACCAATTTATGGCTGGTGCTCATTATTATTATTATTGATCATCGCACAGTCAGCCAGATGTTCAGACTGGATTTGGCATTTTGTCTACCTATCGAGTCCTTACCCAGGACCTGGGATAGGCGGATGTGGATGTTTGATGGTATTACAGATATCGTCGCAGGATGGAAGCAGTTCCTAATAAGGCCGCCTTTTGCAATTGACTAATAGCGAATTTGTCAATGCCAATGGTGTTCAAGTGGTGCTCCAGTGTTTTGGGATTGCACCTAAGGAGCCTATTACTATTGGTACTACCCTTGCTTGCTTTTGCCACAGTCTTTCTATTTCTATTTGTAGGTCTTTTTATTTTGTTATCTTCTCCAGTTCTTTCTCTTCTATTCTGCTATCTCCAGGCACTGCCACGTCCACTATCCAGACTTTTTTGTCTTTCTTATCGACAATTGTTAAGTCTGGGGTGTTATGTTGCAGGTGCTTGTCTGTTTGAATTCTGAAGTCCCAGAGCAGTTTAATTTTATCATTTTCTATGACTTTCTCTATTTTATGATCCCACCAGTTTTTGTTTACAGGCAAATGATATTTTTGCAGATCTTCCAATGCACCATTGTTGCTACTTTGTCATGCCGCTGCTTGTAGTCAGTCTGTGCAATCTTCTTGCAACACTTACCACGTGGTCCACTGTTTCTTCAGCTTCTTTGCATAGGCGGCACTTACTGTCTGTTGCTGTCTTCTCAATTTTGACTTTGTATGCATTTGTCCTTAAGGCTTGGTTTTGTTGTTATTATTATTATTATTATTATTATTATTGTTGTTGTTGTTGTTGTTGTTGTTGTTGTTGTTGTTGTTGTTATTTTATTGTGCCTGAATTTATAACTTGGCTCAAAGCAGGGGGAAAAAACTTAGATTTTTTTGTTTTTTTGTTTTTGTTTTGTTTTTTTTAAAAAACAAACAAACTCAAAAGTTCCTTATCCACAGATATAGGTCAGGGGGTTATTAGAAATCTCAGTTTTTGCCCCACATTAAGGAATCTTCCTCTCTTCCTTCAGCTAGCCTTCTCCTGCCTTGCCCCAAACCCCTTTCCCCCCCCCATCTGTAATTGTGTTCCCATTCTGTCAGTCACACTCCGCGCAGATGCTGAAACTGAAAATATCTCTGCATTTGTTTCTCCCATGCAAAAAAAAGAAAAGAAAAGCAGGGCTGGAGCCGATCCCTTCTTCTTTCCATCCGTCTAGTGTGCGGCAAGGGTGGGGTAGATGGGGAGAAGCAAAGAGGAATGAATGCTCTTGAAATGTGGGCATT
This sequence comes from Crotalus tigris, assembly GCF_016545835.1. Lineage (NCBI taxonomy): Eukaryota > Metazoa > Chordata > Lepidosauria > Squamata > Viperidae > Crotalus > Crotalus tigris. The sequence continues at coordinate 438,522 of NW_024098197.1, read as the reverse complement.
TTCTACATTAGATGGCAAAACAAACTCTCTTAAAGCATTGTGGGTTAGAAGTCTGAAACTGTACCTGTAATTCTCAGATCAGAAGCTAGGTTGTTCTGCTGTTACCGGAAGCATGCTGATGCATCCTTCACTGTTAATTTTGCCTTCAAAGGGAACAGGTAAAGATGGGGGAATTTCAACAATGCTTGTAGGGAAGTGAGAAGGTTCTTTCAGAAAAGTCTACGGAGTTCCTCCATCATCTAAGTCAGGGTTATACCAAAGGTGCTTTTTCAAGAGGCAACTGGACTTTCTTGTTATACTTTCAGCAGTTCCAAGAAGGCTCCACACCCATTTGCTCTACTCAGGTGACCCTGAAGACACAGGTAAACCTCCAAGTGGCCTCAGCAGCTCTCTAAAAGAAGGAAAATGACCAGCTGTCTACAAGGAGTATAAATCCTCCTGTTCCCCACCATCCAACCAGATCTGAGGAAGCTTCTTGGATGACAAGTGAAACGTCTTCGAAGTATAACAAGAAAGTCCAGTTGCCTCTTGAAAAAGCACCTTTTGGTTTGTTTCAAAATAGGAATCTATCACTTCCTGCAATCCATGTCTCTGTTTCCATAATGAGCTCAGTTGTAAAATGATGAGGATGTTACCCATACAGATGTTATCCATTTCTTCTGATCTTGTGCTGCTTCTTTGCTCTGGCTGGTGTCAGCTTTGATGGGGTCCAGGCACTGTGTTCTTCGATGGCCTGGCTTCCATTTACTGCTAACCCTTCCAACATAATTGCTTTCTCCAGTGAATTCCCTCGCACGACATGGCCAAAGTAAGTGAGATGCATTTTTGTGATTTTGCCTTCTAGTGACATGTCTGGTGTTAGGCGCTCCAGTATTTGCTTGTTAGTCAACTTTGCTGTCCAAGGAATGTGTAGGAGCAGTTGTAAAAAGGACCCTCTTATATGGCAAACCATCTGCCCGTGAAGCAGAACTACGGACCATAATCATAAGTGGGGCTATCAAGATGTCTTCTTGCACGTCCTTCCAACGAGTTAGGGACTATCGTGGCAATATGGAGGACCATTGTTATTCCAAGGTGTGACATATTTTGATTTCTTCTTCATATTAAGAAATGTCTGCAAGTTTATTCCAGGCTAGCCTGCATGTTTTCTACTCTTCTTTGCTGAATAGTAATAATAATAAAAAAGGGTTTGTGTGTGTGTGTCTTCACATAGCTGCAAACCTATTAAAATCTCTGGCTTTTGGTTCCCATCCCAAAGTCATGTGCTAGTTTGTGGAAAGTTTATTTCTGCATCGCAATAAAGGGGAGAGAGAGAGAAGGCAGGATCATTATGTATTACAAAGTACAATTGTCAGATTCGTGGTTCTTTCACTGAACATAAAGAGCTCAATCAACACTTCTCCTCTCATTGAAGGAAACTCCCCATCCAGCAGCACAGAGGCAGGATAAATATCTCATTATAAATGTTTATATGACCATACTGGTTCAAGAGAAAAGTAGAGTTGCAGGTTTTAAAGAAAATAAGAGGAGCTCTGGCCACTTGGGCAACATAATCTATCAAGCTTAACTGCAAATGTCCTCCTTTTGTCCCAGTAAAGGCTCTTCAGAGGAAAAAGGGAGGCTCTGCCACCTGGAAGTAACAGCAGTGGAGTAGTTTTGAAACTCCTTGGTCCTTTCTCTCTGAAACCACCAATCCAACCAGTCCACATACCCCAAGAGTCGCTTGGTTTTAAGTGCTAGTTGTTAACGAAAAGAAAAAAAGAAAGAAAGAAATACAAGCCACAGTGTTTCAAATTCATTTCAGAGTGTCTTCTGTGAGTTTTGCCAGGAGCCTAACATCCGTCTGCTGTTCATTGCCCCTTTGATGGAAGGGCTGTTTTGAAGGAACGGTTTATCTCCTTCAACTCCATGTGGCTGGCTGAAAATAAAACCTTCAGGGGAATCAGAGACAATAAAAATCAAAATTGCCCACCTTTAAAAACGTTACTAGGAAAGTCAGTTTGATGGAGTCGTAGTAAAGGCACCATCCAGAAACCGGAAGCCCACTTTAGACACAAAATCAGTGTGCCGCCTTAAGCATGAAAACTGGCTGGGTGATTTTGGGCCCATCACCAGGAGATGGTGAGTTCTAGTCTCGCCTTAAGCATGAAAGCCAACTGGGTGACTGCAGGCTGGTCGCTTCGAAAAAACCTTGCTAAGAAAACCACCTGGACTACCGTATATACTAAAGGTGGGAAAACAGAATAAGACGACTTTTGAGAGCGCTGAAACAGGCTCTGAATTCAGGGGTCGTCTTATATGCCGAGTCATCTTATACGCCGGAAACAAAGTAGTTTCCAGCATATAAGACGACTTTCTAGGCATGTGACTCGGCGTTGATCGTCTTATACGCCGGAAATAACGTAGTTTCTGGCATATAAGATGACTTTCTAGGCATGCGACTCGGCGTCGATCGTCTTGCGACCCAGCGTCGAACTCGGGGGTCGTCTTTTACGCCGGGTCGCCCTATACGCCGGAATATATGGTACTCTTTTCTTAGCAATCCATAAATATTCAAGACCTTTGCAATTTCTTTAATGTGGACACTTCTTCTGAGCAATACTATACTACGAGATAAATAAATCTTTTTACTTAGATAAGCCACAGGAGAAATGGTGTTATTGTTTTCTGAGCTTTCTTTAAAAACAAACCAACAATTTTTCTCGTCATATATAAGCTCTGATGTTTCATCTCCAGGATTGCTCAAACTATTCTTAGAATGAGTACATTTTGTGCAGAGGAGAATAACAGACCTGCCAAAATTTTGGAGAGTACAGCTTCTCCATACGAGTATAAAATGAAGGCAAACCCAAATACATCGTACATGGCAAAACCATGTCTTGAGGGCTTTTCGAAAGGCTATCAAGATGAGGGCCAATTTTGTTTCTGCAGGGATGATGTTCCACATGGAGGGAACCACCATGGAGAAGGCTCCCACTAGATGGACATCCTTAAGAGAGGGGACCCATAACTCACCCTACCATTATCTAGGCAAAAGGTACTGAAACATTTTTTTAAAAGTCCAAAACAATGAGATAACATTCAGAAAAGGCTCCAGCAGACACCATTCTAATTCAGTGTGTATAAGAAGGGGAGGAGACACAGCACAATTAGATTTGCAAGTTTCTGTTATTATAGCTAACCTTGATAAAAGTCATTTTAACCTTCCTGAGGAGTAATTTTCTGCTCTGGTCTATCCAACGGGGTTGATACTACCACTTTCTCCGAGTTGTAACATATAACCCAGAGGATTGCACAAATTCATTTATCATTGCAGAGATCTCTAAAATGCAACCATTAAGAACCTACTTGATGCTCTTCAGAAGACTCCCCATCTCCACATTGCAGCAAATCATGGCATCAATGTTCAGCAACTGTACTTAAAGGAGGTGCCAGGAGCAGAATAAAGATTTGGGATGCCCGTGACTGTAGGGCACCATGTTATCCATCCTTGACTGAAAGTACCATCATGTCAATCTTCCCACCAGGGTGTAGAGGGACATCTAAAACAAAGCTCTTAAAATTCACCCCTTTTATATTTTGTAGTCAGCAGAGAGAAATTTCTCCTGCAGAGAAAATGTGTCCTAAGTGCAAGCACTTGTATTTGTAGCAAAACATGTCATCACTCCCAGCTATGTATATTTTATTGAGGTCATTCGCAATATCAGACAATTTCTGTTTTCCCACCTTTAGTATGATAGAATTTTGTGTAGCTGACATCTCTTAGCTCTGTGACATTGGAAACATAAATGTGTCTCTGGATGCCTCTGTGCATGTTGGTGTGTGTGTGTGTTTGTGTGGCCAATTAGATGAGGAAGAAAGAGCCAGAAGATTTTATTAAGTGGTGGGCAGATGGCTCAATAAGAAGATGATTAAACAAGAACAACCTACTGTAGATCAGCTGCCTTGCTCTAAAACAACCTCCTCTCTCTTTCTGCAGCCCTTGCCTATGATAATTTAACTTTTTTAGGAATATGGAAAATAAAAGCTCATTTCCATCTGGCTGCTTTCGATCTAGTAAGGTAATGGGATCAAGTTGCCAGCAAGCTGGCAAGATTCTGTCCATTAGGTGTAGCAAACAATTGGAAATGGACTTAATTGGATTTCACTGTGTTGTATTTGGGCTTGTGCCTGACATCAGTCTTACCAGACTAAAGTTATAACCTTCTAACCTAATAGATATACCCCAAGACATTCTATAGTGTGGGCTTCTTGATGTTCTCTGAGCTTGGTTGTTTTCTTGCAGTTGTTTCATTACCCAACTAGATAACAACATCCGTGCGAGAAGGGAGTGGGGTCTGTAGGAGAGGAGGAGGAGAAGGAGAAGGAGAAAGAGAAGGAGAAGGAGGAGGAGAAGGAGAAGGAGAAGGAGGAGGACAACTGTGGGATCCTTGGTGCTCTCTGAGCTTGGTTGTTTTTCAGATGTTGCATTACCCAACTAGGTAACACCATCAATACTAGAAGGGAGTGGGGTTTGTAGACTTCAGGAGGAGGACTGTGAGGGTCCTTGATGCTCTCTAAGCTTGGTTGTTTTCTTGCAGATGTTTCATTACCCAATTTGGTAACATCATCAGTGCTAGAAGGGATTGAGGTGTGCTCCTTTCTAGCACTGATAATCCAACATTTCAACCCCAAGCTTCAAATACTAAGTAATAGGCAGGATAAAAATCTAAACAATAAAATCATGCCACAAACTCCCCTCCTTTTGTTCATGGGTGTGGCTTCACAATGCATATAGAAAAAAGTTGGAACTTGTGGTCCAGCTATGTCAGTTGCTTTCATGGTTTGACTCCAACCTTTGACCTTTGTTTTGATTGCTGCTGCTAGGCCCCATCTCCTCCCCAGGAAGAGTGCTATATTATTCATGCTGCACGATACTGCAGATGTCAGGCTCATTACTATTTCATGCTTGAAAGCTGTGTACCCAAGGAGGATCCACTGTGCAAAACAGATGGTGCGATACTCCTTTCTTTCTTTCTTTCTTTCTTTCTTTCTTTCTTTCTTTCTTTCTTTCTTTCTTTCTTTCTTTTTTTAAAATCTGCCATCAGCTCCAATGCTCCATCAGACGTGTGGTTCGGGATAATTTTCATTCCGGCTGCCTTGCCGTTATTTATCTATTTATCATTGGCAGAACATGCCAGTGAGGAATGAAAAAGGAAAAAAAATGTCAAAGAACAAATTAAAGTCAGAAGACAAAAGTTAACGGTGAAGGGGGAAAAAAAGAAAAAGACACTAGATAAAAACATGAGATAGATTGTATTTTGCCAAAAATGGCATTTGGACACTGATTAATTCTAATTTTCAAATTAAACCCTGGGAATCATCTAGACCCAGGATGGGGCAGGGGTGAGTCCATCCTTGCTAAGTTGTGTCCAACTTTTTGCAACTCCATGGATCTCCCCCAACCCCCATTCTCCTCCATCCCAGAGTTTGTCCAAATTCATGTTCGTTGCATTGATGATGCTATCTAACCATCTTATCCTCTGCCGATCCCTTTCTCCTTTTGCCTACCATCTTTCCCAACATAAAGATCTTCTCCAATTAGTCTTTTCTTCTCATTAGGTGGCCAAACTATTTGAGGTTCAGCTTCTGTAACTGTCTTTCCAAGAAATAGTCAGGATTGACTTCCTTTAGGATTGACTGATTGGATTTCCTTGCAGTCCAAGGGACTCTCAAGAGTCTTCTCCAACATCACACTTCAAAAACAGTGTCCATCCTAGGTGCACACAATAATGGGAAGGGTTGCCAAAGAAGACAAGGAAGCTAGCAGCAGATGTAGAATCAGGTTGCTATTGCCAATATGCCAATCAGCTGCTGGCTGTCGGCAGGTACAGGAAAAAAATGTGCCTTCAAGCTAGTTGTGGATTTTTGAGTATTGATGTTTTTGAACTCTGGTTTTGGAGAAGACTCTGGAGAATACTATGGACAGCCAAGTAAAACAAAAATGATGGATCATCAAACAAATCAACTCAGAGTTTTCAGTCACAGCACAAATAACTAGGCTCAAATTACCCTACTTCTGACATGTTAGGTAAAGATCTATCTGGAGAAGACCCCAATGCTTGGAAAGGTGGAAGGAAATGGAAGAGCATGACTAGCAGCAAGGCGGATGGACTCAGTTACAGTGGTGAGGAATGGAGTGTTGGAAGTCCTGAAGGATCAGGTTATCAAGTCAAAAACAACTTGATGGCACATAATCAAGTCTACAACCATCCCTTGCATTTACGTTGGCATCCTTTTTGAAAGTGGCTTGCCATTGCCTCTTTCCCAGGGCTGAGAGAGCATGACTGGCTTAAAATTACCCACCTGGTTTTTGTGCCTGCTGGTTTCTACCCTGATGCTTTCACCATCACACCAAACTAACTCTTGGCAATGTAGGAGGAAGAATGTTAAAAATGATCCATTCAGGGTGTCAAATATGTGAGGTAAGCTACCGCCTCATCTAACATGTTGAGATTGTAGGGGGAAATGCTTGGGGCTTCCAGATATTGTTAGAATTCGGTGCCTCATGCTGCACGGAGGGGGGAGAAAGAGGAGGTGGGCTTGTCCATTGCCCTGCCTATAAATCAGGGGTTCTCAACCTTGGCAACTTTAAGACTTGTGGACTTCCCAGAATTCCTCAGCCAGCAAAGCCACAAGTCTTAAAGTTGCCAAAGTTGAGAACCCCTGCTATAAATGTTCTGCAGCTCCAAATGACACACAAGAAAATGTAAATAAATCTTTCCATGTTCTTGGTCTTCAATACTGGCAAACCTCAACACAGGAATGGAGATCAAGAGCAACCACTTCACTAATGCCTTGCTATTTTCCAGAAAAAAAGACCTCCTAGCTTCCCTCAGAATGGATAAAACAACGCCTAACCCCCAAATAACCAATACCTTATGACCTCCTTCCCAACCTTCCCCTCCCCTTCTGTCTGACCCCATGCTACAAGGCTCAATTAGCCAGCTAACATCTCTTGGGCCTTATTGCTACCCATAGAGGAGCCGTGGTTACCATGACAACATTAGCACAGTTACAGATGGGGAGGGGGAGGAGGAGAGCAGCAGCTGTGATTAAACAATTGAGGATCAGTCATGTGTTTGGGGGGGGGCTCTTCTCACTCCCCCTTTCCCTTCTTATAGATTTTTCTTGCCGTATCAGGAAATCCTGCTCTAGGCAGGAAAGGAAAATGTTGATCTTCCAAGACATCTTTCAGCGTGATTCATGTGAAAGTCAACTGCCCAATGATTGGTTATTTTCTACTATTTGCGGAGAAGAGTCTTCCTATATGCATCTGGTTCTCCTATGTACATTTAAACAGAATTGCATTCCTCTGGGTCTCATGACTCAGAATTGAATGTCTCTGTGGCAACAACTTTTACAAATATCAAACCACGTACCAGATCTCACACATACTTACGCAGAAGTAAACTGGGACCAATAAAGCTAATCTCCAAAGAAATGTGTCCAGGTGTGGCGGAATGCAGTCTGGATTCCCAGGAGGGAGAGTCTGCATTCCAGAGGAGAATCAAGAGATAGCAAAGTTTAGATCGTTTGGTTGGGTGAAAGAGAGTTAAGGCAGCTCCTCGCTAAGCATTTTCAGAGTTGTCAGATGCGAGAAACTAGAAACAATATAAGGCCGAGGTCCCCAACCTTTGGGGCACCAGGGACCGGTTCCATGGAGACAGACGGATCAGAGGGTGTATGGTTTTTGTGTGCTGCCTGCATCTTGCAGATGGGGCTTTGCTTGTTTGTGCAGACTGGTTGCCAGCATGCCACGACCTGGTACTGGTCCACGGACCAGGGGTTGAAGACCCCTGACATAAGGAGCTGATCAGAATGGTATGCTTATTGCTGTTCGCCAACATACAGGAAACTCACTATACCAAAGCACTCACTTTACAATTACTAGATTAACACTGCAAAGTTTGGGGGAGGGTCTCCTTTCAGCTGCTTCCTGCTGATTCGGTGACTCAAGGCTAGCAGGCCTTTTCATTCCTCCCCCCAACTCAGCTTCAGATTCCAACACATCAATAGAGATCAAGTACCATATATGCTGGTGTATAAGGCGACTTCCGCAAGCATTAAAATCGGCGCCAAAGACGGGGGTCGTCTTATACGCCGAGTCATCGTATACGCCGGAAATACTGGTAGTTTCCAGCGTATAAGACGACGTTCTAGGAATGTGACTTGGTGACAAAGACAGGGGTCATCTTATACGCCGGGTCGCCTTGTACGCTGGCATATACGGTAGTTTGCTTTTATTTGGCAAGATTTCTGTCTATGGGCAAGGAGCAATATAGAAAACTGCTTAGAAGAACTTCTGTGTGTCTCTCTTGGTTTTTGAAGCCTAACACCCACGGCCCACAACTTTGGAGACTCTTTGTTGCATCACAGCTCATTAGTTAGAGGTGAAGGGATTAACCTGTGTCTCATTGTTCTATGAGCAAAGTATTAAAATCAGAAAAATTAGAACAAAGGGGCTGCTGTGTACGCCACCTTGACTCCTTGGAAGGCCATTGGGTTTAATTCTACAAATAGGCCAATAATAAACAATAGAATGGTTGGGACGTTTTTTAAGTTTGAAAAGGAGCACCTGGGAGGAATATGATTAAAGTGTGCAAAATGATGCATAGTGTGGATGAAACATACGGGGAGAAAGCAGAATATACAAGTTGAGAGGCTGTCCTGTAAAGGAGATTAGAAGAAGAATTAGAAGATTGAAAAAAAAAGAGTTCTTTACACACCCCTAATTAACATATGGAATATGTGACCATAGGATGTTGTGATAGCCATTAATCCTGAGGCCATTAAAAGGAGGGACTGGGTAGGGGAGAAATCTGTTAAAGAGCATTGATTTCAGTGGAACGTGGGGTCCTTGGTGCTCTCTGAGCTTGGTTGTTTTCTTGCAAATGTTTCATTACCAAACTAGGTAACATCATCAGTGCTCAGTGGAATGCCCTGCCTGGGGACAGCACAGCTCCAAATACCATGAAGTGGGGGAACTATGGCCCAAGTGAGGTAAGATGATGCCACCTCCTGTTTGAGAGCACCCCAAGAGGCATGTGGCTGGCCACTGCAAGAAGCAAAATACTAGACTAGAATGAACTTTGACCTGATCCTGTATGGCTATTCTCATGTTCTAAAGCAGGGGTGTCCAACCTTGGCTACTTTAAGAACTGTGGACTTCAACTCCAGACAACCATGCTGCTGGGTAATTCTGGGAGTTGAAATCCACAGTCCCAAAGTGGCAAGATTGGACATCTCTTGTTCTAATGAATGGGAGCCAGACTTGGCTTCATCTTTTGATTCATTCCTAAGTCTGTAGAAGAGATAAATGGGGAAACACAACTTTGCTGAATGTATACTCTCTCTCTCTCTCTCTCTCTCTCTCTCTCTCTCTCTCCCTCCCTCCCTCAGTCCCTCTCTCTCTCCCTTCCTCTCTCTCTCTCCTTTCCTCTCCCCTCTCTCTCTCTCTCCCTTCCCTCTCTCCCTCCTCTCTCTCTTTCTTTTTCTCTTTCTCTTTCTCTCTGTGTGTGTATTTTGGAGTAAGGAACAAATGGTTTGCTGTTGGGCATAGTACCAGGCTGTCATTATTCATTTTTTTTCCTCATACAAAATGGTGATGAGTTTGTTATTGCTCATTTACTTGGAAAGGCTGAAACATTTGTCTTGAGGTCATTTTTTTCTTTTTGTTTTAGATTTCACCAGTCAAAGCTTTGTAATACACTTTGCAACATTCCAAATATGTGGAGAACACGTATCTTAAGAACTGTCTTCTCCTATCTTAAGGTGAAGTGCCACAAAAAATAAGTATTAAGGCAAAAGATACATTGCACATGTAATAAAAGCATTCCTTCCAAGAAATATATGTTTGTACAAGTTTTCAATATTTTCCTTTTCTGTTTCTTGGTGGTGGTGGGGAGAAAACTGATGCTGAAATGAAGACAGACAGATACTGCCCACAATCCAGCCACTATCCTTTAATCCATACCTTTTGTGAGACAGCTATGAGAAAACAAAATGGCATGCGAGACACACAGATTGATGCATAATCAGAAATCTTGCAAAATTAGAAGAAAGAAGGAAAGAAGGAAGGAAGGAAGGAAGGAAGGAAGGAAGGAAGGAAGGAAGGAAGGAATAGCATGAAGAAGGAAGGAAGGAAGGAAGGAAGGAAGGAAGGAAGGAAGGAAGGAAGGAAGGAAGGAAGGAAGGAAGGAAGGAAGGAAGGAAGGTAGGTTACCCCCAGAAATCGTGGGCACTCCATCACTGGAGATTTTTAAGAAGAGACTAAACATTCACCTGTCTGTGATGGTATAGATTCTCCTACTTGAGCAGGGGGCTGGACTAGAAGACCTCCAAGGTCCCTTCCAGCTCTATTCTATTCTAAAGAAGGAAGGAAGGAATGGAAGCAGGGAGGGAGGATCCTCTCTGATTGTCCCTCCTATATCTTTCTAGACATGCTAGATCAGTGGTTCTCAACCTTTTTAATGCCGCGACCCCCAACCGGTCGTAAATCGAGGACTACTCAGCCGGTCGTAAGTCGAGGACTACTCAACTGGTGCAGCACCGTTTGCAGAATGGGACTTTTGGCAGGCTCAGCAGGGCAGAGACAGCCTGGACAATTCCTATTGGCTTTTGAAAGCCAATAGAATTAGACTCGATTCAAGAGAGTCTATTCTATTGGCTTTCAAAAGCCAATAGAATAAAAGGGAGTAGCACAGCTAAGGAAAAGGGGGGGGGGAAATGGCGGACTGCGTTGTTTGGCAACCCCCGTGAAATGGTCGTTCGACCCCAAATGGGGTCCCGACCCACAGGTTGAGAACCACTGTGCTAGATTATTTTGTCATACCATATCTGAGTTCCCAGACTCTGGGTAACCACTACTCCGGTATTTCTCAACCTCAGCCACCTTAAGATGCATGGGCTTCATGCTGGCTGGGCACACAAATCTTAAGTTGCCAAGGTTGAGAAACACTGGTCTAACTGTTGCAGGGACTACTTAGCCCCACCTTTGCAACCCAGTTTATTGGACAATAAATCACTGGCTATACATTCAGGGAGATGTTATCCTATGATAACTATCTCTAGGTTGCCCAAATTCATACCCCGACTAGATGTCAGCAAAGACACACAGAAAATTCAAATTCTTTCTCACCATCTAGTGGCATTTAGATGTTTTCCAGCCAAGAAAGTAGTCCTAATAGTCCAATTGTACATTCAGAAAGTCAACTTGGAAGAATTTACAGCGTTTCCAAAGTAGCACCGTGACATTTTAGAAGCCTCCCACAGTGGAAGTTAACATGAATAAAATGTGTTATGAATAGAAGAAACATTAAGAATTGTCCTGATAGCAACAGACCCGTGTTAGCTCACTACCCATTTTTAAAGTTTATGCTGTTCTTAAATAAAAAAAGAAAAATAAGAGTATTGTATTCCCTCAGGGGGTTTTCAACATTTTTTTTTCCCATTGGTTGGGAAAGATATAATAAAACACCTACTCTATTGCTATTTTTATACTACTTGCATTGTGCTTAAACTATAAAGGTGATCGACATTTGGATATTTAAAATGGTTAATATAATTTTTGACAAATTTCAAACTAATCCACAATAGGCTTGCAAGCAAAATGTCCTTTTTCAGATGGTTTTGCTTTATCTTACCTTTTTTAAATTAGAAGACGTGAATCTTTAACATGCTGGGCCACAAAACAAACAAACTTGCACATTCTTTGGGGCAGGAAGGGAACTTGGGTTTTCAAAAGGGGCTCGCGTGCCAGTTTTAAGATCAGGGGTCTCCAACCTTGGCAATTTTTTAAGACTTGTAGACTTCATCAAAGGCCTGGAGACTAAAACATACAAAGAACGGCTGCAGGGTTTGGGTTTGGCCAGTCTAAAGAAAAGAAGGACTAGGGGTGACATGATAGCAGTATTCCAGTATTTGAAGGGCTGCCACAAAAAGAAGGGGGGTCAACTTATTCTCCAAAGCACCAGAAGGCAAGACAAGAAACAATGGATGGAAATTAATCAAGGAGAGAAGCAACCTAGAATTAAGGAGAAAGTTCCTAACAGTGAGGATGATTAACCGTGGAACGGCTTGCCTCCAGATGTTGTGGGTGCTCCATCACTGGAGGTTTTTAAGAAGAGACCAGACAGTCACTTGTCTGAGATGGTATAGGTTCTCCTGCTTGAGCAGGGGGCTAGACTAGAAGACCTCCAAGGTCCCTTCCAGCTCTGTTCTGTTCTCTTCTAATTCGTAGAACATCACTGAATTCCTAATCTTTGTATCTGTGCTCCTGCATTTGCCATGATTTAAAGACTCTTGATTTTATAGTCCTCTTTTTTGGACGTTAATTTGCTTTTGTTTATGACAGATGTAGAAAGTGGAGCCCCTGCAAACAGCAAGTACAACCTCAAGAGTTGTATAAAGTTTGTGACTAAATTAAAACTTTTTAATGTGACCGGTGTGGAAAATGATGAAACTTGTCGACTCTACTTAGTTTTAATTAAATGCAAATGACTTCATTATAGGTTTAGTTTGTTTGCTCTGACAGCACCCATGACTTTTTGAAAAGCAGCCCCTGTTTTTATAGACCACATACAGACCACAAAACAATTGCATACCCGCTCAGTCATGGGCTATTAAATTCAGGGGGTTTCTGCCCTGTGATCCTTTTCAAAGTGAAGAAATGCCACCTACGCTTCTAAAATAAATACAGCAGTCAATAAATAAATTGCCAAATATCCCCTACCACTAAAATAAATACAGTGTTCCCTTAATGTTATGGAACTTTATTAAGCAAATTCCCTAACCATTGTTAAACGTGGGCTTACAATCAAAACCAGCCCTGGTTAATTCAGGAAGTTGGTTTGGGTGAGAGCTTGCATTGATTCATTCAGACTGCAGAATGGACATTTCAGTAGTAAAGTTTTAGTAATTTTCATAGTAAAAAAATATAGATTTTTTTTTCTAGGCAAAAGGTTACCTGGTGTCAGAATCCATTTATATTTCATTTCAATCTATCTCCTCTGATCTAAAATCAAATCTCACCTCCCCCTGGATTCTGCCATACTCCCAAGGGAGAGGGGGCATATGCCTGCGGGGTTATGACTTTCACTTCCTCTATTCACTACAATGTAACCTTTTGTTTATTGCCTCTGGGTCTGCTGCCCGTTACAATGTAACAAATTGCCTCCTGCACTATGCATCTCTCTGAACTTTCTTCTCCCTAACCGGGCAGTTAGGAAGGGGGGGGGGAGATATACAAACATCTGGAACCTGGCTTATTTCTCGAATCTAAAAATGAGGTGTGAAGAGCTGTGGAACATCATGCTACAAATGAGGCCGGACTGATGTTATCTTCCCTTTCCCATGATGGACTAAACACCTAGGGATTGGCCGATCTGAACCGTCTGGATGAACTGTGGGGTGGGGTTTGCTTAGGGACCCTTTAAAGTATCAATCTGTAAAGAATCCCTCAGATCCTGTCTATTATGCCTGCTATCAACTACTCTTAATAAAAGTTCCTGTTGGAAGAAATTGTTTCCAAGAGTTCTGCTTTCTTAAGATGTGGGATTGAAGTGGGTCCTTACACCTGGCTAAATTGAAGACAAGTTTTATATTTGTGTTAGAAGATCCTGATCTAATAAATTTTAACTAACAATTTAGGTTAGACAAGCTATCATACCGAACCTTTTCAATCACTGTTAATGAATCTGATCAAATCATAACTACGTGTTAATTTTTAATTTGTTGGTAAGGCATAGATAACTACTGATTGCTTCAATTTTTTGAACTGCCTTCTAAAAAAGATCAATCCATGCTTATGTATGTGCCTTATATCTTCTGCAGAAAGACAGAGGCAATCAATTTATTCCTCAGTATTCATATACTTGTTTGGTATCCTTCAATATTCTTGTCATCTAATTGCTTCCTCTGTTAGTTTTCCATCCAATACTTTAAAAGGAAAAGGGGAATACATAAACATGTTGACATAGCTCTGATAGCTAAATGCTTTCAATCAAAGAAGCAGATAAGTTCACCAATCTTTTGAATCTAATTCTCCAATTGATGTTCATGAAAATTAACATGCCCTAAAGCAGTGATGGTGAACCTTTTAGAGACTGATTGACCAAACTGCAACCCAAAACCCACTTATGAATCGTCGAGTGCCAGGTGGGTGTGGCCCATTGGGTGGGTGTGGCCCATTGGGTGGGCATGGCTGTGGTGGTAATGGCAGACTGGGTGGGACTAAAAAGTTCAATCAATCAATTCCAACTTTGCAAGATCTTTTTTTTTTCCGCGAGAAGTTGAAATTGACTGATTGAACCTTTTTTTTTTGCACATGGCGGCAGAGGCCTAAAGCGAAAAGGTTTTATAAAACCCAGCTGAAAGCCTAGGACTGGGGCGATGATGCACGTGCCCACAGAGAAGGCTCTGAGTGCCACCTCTGGCACCCGTATCATAGGTTCGCCACCCCTGCCCTAAAGTCATGGAGTTGCAGCTAACTGGGATAACTTATTGCCAACTTCAGTTGAGGATGTGAAAGCTTGATTTGAGTCCAATGTGACTCGTGAGAAGGAGAGTAGCTGTTTCAAGAAAAGAGGAGTAATAAAGATGAAAGACTGGGAGGTGGAAATAAGAGAATAAAGCAGCCGCTGATTCGAATTTTGCTTAGTTCCCGAGTTCCATTGCAAATTCGACATGATCTTTCCCTACTCTTTCAGGTCAAGTTGTCAAAAGCACTTTTTCAGGTACATTCAGTGGTTCAGGAAAGCTGCAGCAGGTCTGGCTAAGAAGAATGTGCTGTTGAGTCAAAGTTGCAATCTTGCAGAGAAGATTTGCTCCTGTTTCAGGAGCCGGTGGATGGGGAAGCTATCTTTTTTAATATTAACATCTGAGATTCACTGCAAGAGAATGGTAACAGAGGGGGAAAACTCTGAGTTTCAAGAAAATATTATTTTCCCTTTTGGTTGGAGATGAATACTTGGATAAAGATGTCACTGTCCCTAAGTAGTCGCTTAATTGGAATATGGAATAACTTCCTTAATCCATGCTGTGGTAGGGCTGGGAGCACCTTTTAACAAGAACACAGGTGTTTTTGCTTGTCTGCTTTGTCTTTTGGGTTTCAGCTCTGGAAAATGAGGAAGGAAAGAGAGAAGAAGCTTGTGTCAATTGTGAGAAAAGCATCAGGAACTGCAGTTCAGTTCTTATTCAAAATAGTGGATTTCCTATGTTAGGGACAGGAAGAACTGGGACAAAAGACACAAATACTGGAAACAAACTCAGTTAAATTGCCCTTTCCTTCATTATCTTTGTCTAAATAAGCTGAAAAAACATTCAGATTCAAATAAGTTTATGGCGATCATTAACCAGCAGAAAGAAAAAGAGAGAGAAGAAAATAGTTTTTGAATATCCAGAACATTCAATAATAAATAAAGAGGAACAATACATTAAAAAGGGCTAAAAAAAACATCAGGAAAATGATTTGTTTATTTATGCAGAAGATTTATCTCTTTTTGGTAATTTTTTCCCTTAAATTTAAAAATGCATTCTAATTTCAAATAAGTACTGCAAAATCAAAGCTAAAGGTACAATATATCAAATTAGTAAAAGAGTATATTTCCTAGGGAAAGTAGGAAATAACAGCAATTTAGCATAAAACCCATATAACTGAGAGGGAGGAGAGAGAATCAACAAAAAATTAAAAACACTGGCATTCTTTGTAAGCCTCCAAGGGTTATTGTATGGGTTTCTTAGAAATTTATATAATAAATGATCATTTAAGGAAGGACAGTCAGTATTACTGGAGTTGTCTTCAATGTAAAACAGGTTTAGTTCAGATCTTGGCCTCTCCAGATAAAATTGAAAAAATTCTGGTCAGAAAGTCTTAGAAAATTCTGGGTCGTTGATATCAATATTCCTAGGTTACATGGAGCAGACATAAGAGTATGATATAATAGCATCTTATAGCTCTAAATTTCAAAACCAGCACTTAAAATGGAATACTAAATGCTTCCAGACTATAATCCTGTTTAGTACTGTAGTTCTTCATATAATATTCTGACTTTCAAGATGAAGTTACTCAAAAAAGAACCTCTAATGGTGAGCTTAGCAATTTCAGATGAATAAACTGAAAAACAAAAATTCAGAATTTGGAGCCATTTGCCTTTCCTTATCCAATATTAACAAGACTCACGCTGGTATTACACTAATGTAAATATCGGAGGAAGGCTTAATCTGTCGCATTATTTGAAACTATGGTTTCCTAACTGTGGTTTATAGCTTAGCATAATATATAAAGCAGGCTATTATGGCTTGTTTAAGCAATTATGGTTGAAATCTTGGTTTAGTTTTAGTGGGCTTGCGGAGTTTATGAATTTACATGCTCCAGACACATAACTTACCCTCATCCATTTGTCACTGCACTCCCTTGCTCCTAAAGCAAACGATGCAATTAGTTGTTTGATTACCAGAAGCAAAGGAGAGGATTTGTAATGGGTTCTGACAAGTGAGTTGAGATTAATGATCAATTGTCTCACAATGTAGCAGGGATCTTACCTTGGGAATAGCCAGGAATAGTACCAACTGAACTGAAGGAACTGTCCGTGGTACTTAAATTGGGTGAAGTTATCCTTCTTTGATGGGTACAGTAGATTGATCCCTAGGCTCTGACATCTTCACTGTGATGGGGAGGGGGGAACATACAAGCAAGATACAAGATAGAGTTGTTTGCCTCAAGGAGCAAAGCAGTTTCAATCTGCTGTTTCCCCTTGCTACAATGGCATAAGGTTTCCCCTTGAATATTTATGGATAGTTAATGAATTCATTAAATCTTTGGCTGTGTGTACTGTTCCTTATTAGTTTTTCCCCAAAAATGTAATCATAGTAATTAAATTTATCTTGTTCAAGTTGGCTTTCCTGCCTGCATGCAAAACTGGGGCAGGAACTAAAATGTGTTTCCCTCTTCCTCTATGTTTTAATGCTTTTAGTGCACTCACACCACCACCACCAACAAAAAACATTCCACAGTAACTTATGATAAAGAAATTGCCAAGGTCAGAAGGGAACCTAAATTTTAATTTAAATTAGATGCCTGGACTAGAATGAATGCATTTCCTCTCCAAGCATTTAATATATTCTTTCTGCCAAGTTAGGACATTACAATTCAGGGAAGGATTCTGACAGCCATATACAACAGTTTTGAGAGACCACAGGCAATTGTGAACTTAGCTAGCTATCTGTTATGTGCAAGCAGCCATCGCCTCTTGTGAATAGCCAAAGTGAGTAACTTTATTGTCTGCCACACATATTACAGGAGGGTCTAGGAAAACTCACCATGGTCAGCTTGCTACAGTCAACTCGCCATGGCACAATTCAATGTTGTGTTAATTGTTTCATTCAGTTACTTTTATTATTAGTGAGCATGTTTTCTCTGAAATTATTGTAACTCTTGTATTTCTGGATTGACTTTATTATTATTGGCCATGGTTCCATCGAAATTAATTTAACTTTTGTATTTGGTGAATTGTCCCATGGTGAGTTGGCCATGGCAAGTTGGCTGCAGTGAGAATTTCACCTTAACTGCTCTCTCTCTAACCGATATACTCTGGGAGATTGTAGGGAGTGGCTATCCTAACTCTTCCTATGACTTCTATCCAGCTCCAGACTGTGCTACCTCTTGTCTTGCTTTCCCCTCCAGAGAAACTGTCAGTTCACTGTAATCCATCACGTCTCCATCTGCCCCTCTGTAGGCATCTTTTCTCACATTTGCTTTTTTAGTGCTGCTATAAGTTCAAGGAATTACCAAACAGGACAGTAGTTAAGTGGAGGTCTTCCTGTAGTTTTTCATCAGGGCTGATCCCCAGCATCCTACTATTTCCATAACTTGCATCCTGTATCCTGCACTATTATTGGTATCAGCCTGTGCTCCTTGTGCATCTTGCTACATCATAAGAAGCTCAGGTTGTGCAAAGATGCAAAGATGGAAATCAAGAGAGGGTGATTTTTTTTAATCAAGGCATTGTGGGATCACCCAGCTGGCAGATTCATTATTTTCCTGAATGATACATTGATTTTATCAGAAAGGCCAAAAGGAAGAGTGTTTTAGATCAAGTCCATGACTTGTCAACTAGCAATATTGCCTGTGTCTACAGGAATGCACATTTCATAATAAAAGTAAATCTAACAACCCAAAAAAATCTCACATTAGCATTATACGCTGCTCTTTAGCTTTAATTCTTGCTGTTATTTAGGGTTATACCATAATTTACAAATTGGAGTTGGAAAAAGAAACAATGAAAATAGCAATGGCAATAGCCCTTAGACTTATATACCGCTTCACAGTGCTTTACAGCCCTCTCTAAGCGGATTACAGAGTCAGGATATTGCTCCCCAACAATCTGCGTCCTCATTTTACCGACCTCGGAAGGATGGAAGGCTGAGTCAACCTTGAGCCGGTCAGCATCAAACTCTTGGAGTGAGCACTGAGTTAGCCTGCGGTGCTTCATTCTAATCACCACCACATCTCTTATCTAACAGGAGTTACACTTTCATAAAAAAAATTGCAATGTGCTGAAGGGAATCAACAGCTCAGTTGCAGAGAAGTGAGAGTTAAAACCTGGAACACCATAATGTTATGTACCACATCTTTTTTTTTTTTTTAAATGTCCGTTGAGTCCAATAGCCTTTATTTCCAAAGACATAGTGATAGCATTACAACCTTAGGTTTTTTTTGCCCCCCTGATATGTACCCAAAGAGAGAAGGATCAATGAATCCTGTTCCCACTGAATTATTTAGCATGTAGGCTAGATGTCTAAACAGAAGTCTATTGTACAGCAACAACAGAACTGTCTCCCACACGGTGCTATGCAGTTTTACAAGAAACACAAGTTTCTGCCTCTTTTTTCTGACTGGTCAACTGTTAAGATCAAATGCATTTCCCAGTTACAGGAATGAGGCTTAAGAAAAGTTTTTGGAAAGAAAACCTGCAAAGACAAATGTTCAGTTATGTTTTTGTTTTGGTTAACTTTTATAAATAAATAATTACATTTATTTTTTTTTTTTTGCATCAGGGAAAGATGCTGTATTTTTTTTAGTCTTTAATGTATATAAAGATATACCCACCCATCTACTAGTGGGCTTATTGTTTTTTTTTTTGGACTTGTTATTTGTCTGTTTCATCTCCTTCCCCTTTATTATTTGTAGTTTACACTGAATTGTTCTTGAACTGAATTCCTTCCTTACAGTTAATTTTTGTGAGAGCTGTTTTGTAAAAGGAAATGCCGTTAAGAACAGAGATCTGGGAAGGATTTTTTTCTTTCCTCTGACAATGGTGCAAATCATTTACCATCCTTTGCCGTTCTCAGCAGATTCAAATGTCAGCTATTAAACCTCTGCCAAATTGATGATCAACTACCACAAATTCCTTTCCATATTTAGTATTTGATCATTTGGTTACTGGATGTGAAACTCGGTTGGCAAAAAAACCCCTTCTTTGAATACTGAAAAAATATTTAATAATTGTTGAGCATCAAGTATGGGGAATCTGGAGAGGAGAAACCAGTTGATTTCAACTGTGCAATGGTCACATCAGTCTGAAGGTTGAGACATGGCAACTGGACTTATTTTCTTGTTAGTTTGACATGTTTCACTGCTTCATCTGTGGCCAGTTGACCATGGCGAGTTGTCCTAGACCAGTGGTTCTCAACCTGTGGGTCGGGACCCCATTTGGGGTCGAACGACCATTTCACGGGGGTCGCCAAACAACGCAGTCCGCCATTTTTTCCCCTTTTCCTTAGCTGTACTACTCCCTTTTATTCTATTGGCTTTTGAAAGCCAATAGAATAGACTCTCTTGAATAGAGTCTAATTCTATTGGCTTTCAAAAGCCAATAGGAATTGTCTAGGCTGTCTCTGCCCTGCTGAGCCCGCTAAAAGTCCCATTCTGCAAATGGTGCTGCACCAGTTGAGTAGTCCTCAACTTACGACCGGTTGAGTAGTCCTCGACTTGCGACTGGTTGGGTGTCACGGCATTAAAAAGGTTGAGAACCACTGTCCTAGACCCTAGACCAGGGGTCCCCAACCGTGGCAACTTTAAGACTTGTGGACTTCAACTCCCAGAATTAGTTAGTTAGGCAGAGAGTCACTGGAATGTACCAACTCCTCCTACACCAACTTCAGGGGTTCCTTCCATTCTCGGAAGACCAGCGAGTATGTGTATATATGTGTGTATATATATATATATTAGAAATGTATATGATGTCACAGTTGTGACTGCTGCCTGTGGATGGCTCTAGTTTGAGCTGATACAAGGCAAAAGATTTCTCTCTCCCATATTTGGGTTAACACGGTGTAACATACAGCATTGAGAAACACCGTTCTATTGTGTGTGAGATGGGAAGAAGGTTTTGAATATTTGTTGAGGCAAAATGCAAACATTTGTAAGGCCGCATTTGATCTGCTCTCTGGTTTAGAATGGGGCAACTCGCTGTGGCCAAAATTCGCCACAGCCAACTCTCCAGTGGGACAATTCAGCAATTTAGTTTAATTACTTAAAATAGTGAAAACAATATTTTCATTTTTAGTGATCCACATTTCATTTTGTCCCCCCCCCTTTTGCATCCTTTTTTTTTTTTTAAAAAAATGATTCTATTCCACCGTTTCTTTGATATTAGTGTAACTCTGTCTCATGATGAGTTCTCCTGTGACAAGTTGACCATGGTGAATTGTCCTAGACCCTAGACCAGGGGTCCCCGACCTTGGCAACTTTAAGACTTGTGGACTTCAACTCACAGCATTCCCCAGCCAGCCATGCTGGCTGGGGAATGCTGGGAGTTGAAGTCCACAGGTCTTAAAGTTGCCAAGGTTGGAGACCCCTGCCCTAGACTTCAAAGTATCAGTGGAGAGATAGAGTCCATAATTTATATAAACACTAGAAAACAAGAGATAACAGAGATTAATTTGTTGCCCTGCTAGAAATATATGTAACCTGTAAAAAAAAGGATGATTTCTTTTGTCTTACAAAATGACCCTTTTAATATTCATTCATTCATTCATTCATTCATTCATTCATTCATTCATTCATTCATAACAATGCTTTATAAAAGAAAGTATTGGGGGGTGACAGCAAAAACCCTGTATTTGTGTTTTAAATCTGAGAACAGAAACAATTAATTTTGATATGGAGTAGATATAATATAAACTTTCGGACTGAATTATATCGATACTAATAGACATTATATGGATCTTTTCTCTCTCTTTTCCTGTTAATTACTCTTTTTAAATCACATTTAATTTATGCTAATTAACATAATACGTCTAAGGGTTTTTTTCCCCACTGCATAAATACTATTTATCTTTTCTTATTAATGGTCTTGGTAGCCCTATTTTCTATCTTTACTGATGTACAGAACCAGGGTAAGCATTTTGCAGTGAACTCGGTGGAAGTGTTAGAAAGTCAGATTTCCATACTTTAGGAGGTTCATTGGGAAGAACTGCGGAAGAAAATTGAATTTGGGATCACATTATTGTGTACATGTATGTGAGCACGCTTAAGCAAACACACCATGGTACTGACTGAATGACTGTTGAAATAAATAATCACAGTTTTAAATATGCATGGATCAATAATATTTTTACGTAAATACTCATGCTTATAACTGTCCTGCATTGACTGTCCGCACATTGGAGAAAGATGAAGAAGTAGCCATGATATTTGTTTTCTCCTCTCCTCTCTTCTCCTCTCCTCTCCTCCCCTTGCTTCCCCTTCCTTCCTTCTTCCATTTCCTCTCCTTCCTTCCTTCCTTCCTTCCTTCCTTCCTTCCTTCCTTCCTTCTTCACAGGATATGGTGAAACAAGTAAAGATGGTGACCATGGCACCATCAAAGTTGTGCTAATTTTTTAATGTGTTGCATTCATGTAGAGATTTGATTATAGTTTCATGGCTTAACCTTTCCTTCTCCTTTTCATTAACATTTTAAATATTCATGAGTAGGATTTATATGATTAATGCACTTCTTCTCCACAACTTGGTGGATCTTTTACATAGTCCTGGGGAAGAGGTTACGGTACACACAAGATTTTGAAAGACCACAGGATTGAAAATGATGTGTAGGAATGATATCCATTTAGAGAGGCAGAAAATATATATGCTCAGCATTTTGGTGCTTACAAAAGACAATTGGATACACCTGGCATATTCACAAGTACAAAACTGAGAATCTCTCTCCCATTATAGTCCCATTTTAGGGCATGTTGTTGTTGTTTGATAGACCGATCTTCCATGAATATATATTACTCCCTTTCTACTATGATAGAATTCCTTCCTTCCTTCCTTCCTTCCTTCCTTCCTCCCTCCCTCCCTCCCTCCCTCCCTCCCTCCCTCCCTTCCTTCCTTCCTTCCTTCCTTCCTATCCTTTTTGTTCTAAATCTTCTAACCTCAATCACCCTTTTTCAAGGTAAAAGAATCCCAAACATTCTAGATTCATTCAAGAAACATTTTTCTCATAAGAAAAGTGCATATAGACTGATCTATGCATATCTGCTGATGAGTATGCTTTACGCACATCTAATGTGATTATACATTACCCAGAACAATAATGTATATGTGCGCAGAATGGATGGATGGATGTACTATACAGTATGTATGTATGTATGTATGTATGTATGTATGTATGTATGGAGATAAATATACTGGTTCACATGTTCCTTCATCTGTGGATATATACATACATATGTAATAAAAAGTAAATAATTTGCGATCACCAGGAGGATCCAAGTAAGGAAATACTTTACTAAAACCAAGCTTTCGTTGGGAACTTCCAACATAGTCAAGGTTAAAAGCCAGTTAACAAAGATGACTTAAATAGGGTTAGCTAACATTTGCACTCGGCTCCTAGACTGCGTCACCGGCCCTAAATTATCTACTTTTTATTATAATTATGCCCAGGAGTCGTATTTTTACAGATATTATCCACGTACATATGTATGTATATGGTAAATGACCATATGAAACAGAGCTTTCCTCTGTCCTTTAGTGATACCATCACCCACCATTTCTGGATTGGGGACCATTAACTTCAAAAATAATGATAGATCCATCTCACTGCAAAAAATAAAATGGCCAAGGCTTCATCAATTAACCTCTTGAAGAGCAGTTTTACTGCCGAATAATTCAATTTACATTACATAAAATGAGTTGAAGGTATGGTAGAGAAATGTGGAATTGAAGTCAACCAATACCAATTCCAAAATCTATCATTCTGCTACAGGTCTTCCATCTCTCTGTTCTTCCAGAATGTAAATCCAGTTAATTATGAAGTTCCATTTCTTCCCTATCTTCTATTTGCATATGGAATAAAAGAGCCTCCTAAATCCATTGCTTTTCATAATACATTAGTCTACTGGACAATGTTAAAAAAAAATAAGAGGGAATAAAATATGAAATCTGTAGAGGACTTAGTGAGTAGGTTCTTTTTGGTCCTATATTGCCAGAGACTTCCCAGAGTAAATAAGTCACAATTTTATGAAACCCTTTCCTTAACATTTTGAAATAAGGAAATAATAGCCAGATCTGGAATTTTATGGACAGCTGCAGTTAAGCCCATTAATTTTTATAGCGCTGGGCTCATGGCATTCTCCTGCCAAAATCTCGCCTGCCTCTGATGGACAGGGAGCCAGTGAAAACTTCTCATTGCTTTGGTTTATTCTCCAGATAGCAGATCTTTTGCATTGCCTCTGAGAGCAGCTGGCTGAATTCCAGAGTTTTATGTCAAGCAAATAAGCTGGTGGAAGATAATTCATATTTAATACCTTCTCACCTTTTGTCCTCAGGGGCTGCTCAGGAGAAGAGGCGATACAAACATGTTGAAAAGATAGATGCAAATAGAAAATAGGCTTGCAAACTTCTTTGCACGTACTTTCCTTTAGGTGAAAAGGTTTGAAGGTGATAGGAATTAAACTGGCAAAGCAGGGGATAAATTTAGGAACCTGGTATACTTCAAATAAAGGTAGGTTTGTAAGAGAGTATAATTGGCAATCTGCCCAGCAGAGGAGATCAAGAAAATAAATACACAAATGTGATTGATGAACACTTCCGCTCAACAGCAGAGTTAGAAGTCACGTCCTACTTCTGTTGGGAGATACTTCTTGCAAAAACACAGGTATCAGCAAGATCCAGGAACACAAGAAAGGATGTGAATATTTCCGTAGATTTCCAACGTTTCTAGAAAATTGCACTAATAACAATAATAATAAGGTCAAAACAAAGGCCAATTTTATGTAAACACTGGTGATAGTTAATTATGGTGGAATCTGCTTTCTATAATGAGTCAATCAGTCCAATAGGCCACACACAGCGGATGGTTGACAATGGAGCCAAAATAAAACAACAATGTGTTGCTGAGCTGACAAAGCACTTCTGTATATGCTAAAATATGGATGAAAACTACTCTGCCAAATGTTTTTCCATTAATAAGTTTGTTTGTGAGTCTGCCATTTTTGAAAATTCCAGCAAAACCAATGGAACAGGAACAATTAAATAAAGAAAGAATGGTTGCTGGAATTGGGTATGTCTAGTTTAATGAAAAGAAGGACAAGGGGCTGACATGATAGCAGTCTTCCAATATCTCAGGGGCTTCCCCAAAGAAGAGGGAGTCAAGCTATTCTCCAAAGCGCCTGAAGGCAGGACAAGAAGCAACAGATGGAAATTAATCAAGGAGGGAAGCAACCTAGAACCGAGGAGAAATTTCCTGAAAGTGAGGACAATTAATCAGTGGAACAACCTGCCTTCAGAAGCTGTGAATGCTCCAACACTGGAAGTTTTTAAGAAGAGACTGGACAGCCATTTGTCTGAAATGGTATAGGGTTTCCTGCCTGAGTAGGAGGTTGGACTAGATGACCTCCAAGATCCCTTCCAACTCTGTTATTCTGTTATGTGGGCAATTGGTTACCCTTTATAGCTGAGTAAAATAGATGGCTAAAATGGATGGACGGGGGTTTTTTGCACATTTTTTTAAGGGAAAGACACACCCTTCCACTATTTCTCACCCCTACCTCTTAGTAGTAGAAAACACACACACACACACACACACACACAAACATCAAAACAGTGTTTTCAAGATGCTTCCCCTTGAGACTGAATGAAATCTCAAGGAAGCTGTTGACTAGAGAATGAAGTGTACGTTCAAGGATAGGACGTTCACACATGTCCCTTGGACATCTCATAACTAAAAACCCCACTCCATGCCTGGAGAGGTGATCTTCTTAAAGCAAGCTCCCTTTCATCAGACTCCAGAAATGGAAGAAATACAAAATGTAGGCTAATTTTTCTTAACTGCTCCCTAGTTTTCTTCCCTCAAAATAATTCTTCGCTATGAAAGGAAAAAAAAAAACAGGTAAATAACATGGGGCTTAAGTCTCATTTGACATGCACATGAGTGCGTCGGGCTTTTCCAAAACTAAACTAAAATAAAAACTCTCCACGGTTGTATCTTCCATTGCAAGGAGATTTGGAAAACTTGGACAACTATTTTCACTTTGAGTTGCCCTTCCCCTCTCCCCCCTCCCCCACCCTCTTTCAATCATGCCAAATCACAGGTGCCCTGATCAGATTTCCTTTTTCATTACCTAGCAAGGGAAACATTCAAAGCTGCTTTTTTTTTTCTCCCCCTCCTGGTGACCTTTTTTCTTTAATTTTGTAAACAAAATTAATAACAAAACATTTGGGAATTGCCAGTAAAGGCATTTTACAGAAACATTTTTATTATGCAAATGTCTAAATGAGTTACATGCATTTGCATCTGATTAAAGGCACCACGGAAGGCGTTGCAAGTCAGTGTTATAATCTGATTACAAGGGGGAGTAAGTGTTTTCTCTTGAAGATAACATGTTCAAAATCCAACCAGAGAACCACATGAAGGGGTGTGTGTGTGTGTTGAAAACAAGCCATCTAGATCTCTACTAGATTGATTTTACTATCGATGTCCTGAATTGGGTTCTGTTGTGTGGTGAATCTCTAAATGAAAGCTATACAAAAAAAAAATTACCCTGGATTGTTTGCCTATTATAGAAGAATGGACGCTTAAAGTCTCAAATTTAGCAGAAATGGCTAAGATTTCTGCTTATTTGAAGGATCATTCACAAGAAAGATACATTTCGGTTTGGAGAAGATGGATAGATTATATTCAGAATAAATACGGGACTAAAAAGTTCCATTTACTTTATGAGTAAATTTTAGAGTATTATTATTATTAATAGTTTACTATAGTGGAATTTTTATTAGTTTTATTATTATTTTTAGTATTAATATTGTTTAACAATTTGGATATTGTATTGTTCAAGAATTAGGATATTAACTTGTTTATATTATTATGTTTATTTTTAATTTGTTTATTTTTATGTTAAAGGGGAGTTAAAGTGCATTATGGACTTGGTTATTTACATAGTTGGTTAATGTTAGTTAGAGTATGATTATTATATTTGTTACCCTGTACTCAGCTCTGGGAAGTGGGGGAGGGAGAGGGGGAGTTTAGGGTGGGTGGGTTTTGGGGTGTATATTGTAACTTTTATAAAACTTTTCAATTAAAAAAAAAATTACCCTCTCCAGATCTTTAGAATCATCCCTTCACTGTGAAAGGGTGGGTAGTACTGACTATCAGCTTAGTTTCGAAATAACTTTAGTCTCTTGTACCATTGCATATACCAGCTGTGCTGGGTGAAACTAAAGGTCTAATTCTTTCAGAATGTTCCTCCCACAGTGGTCACCAAATGCCTTTGGTCAGTCAACCCAGAAAATGTGGAGATGGAAGCAATTTCGGGCTTCTAATCCCTGAAGCTTGCATAGTCTGGAGAGGCATCTTGCTTTCTGTGTTGAACATGCAGACCTGGTTATGATTTATTAGATGTATAGCCTGCAATTTATCCAGCAGCTCAAGGTGGCCTCACTCTCCTCTCTCCTATTTTTTTCCCCAAAATAGCAATTCGATGAATTGGGGTAAGAGAGAGTGGTCACCCAGAAAGTTTCCATATCTATGCCTGGATCAAACATGGATGCTGCTGTTCTGACATCTTAACTACTATTCTACAATGGCTCTAAATCATGGTTAGTAGTCACTGGTGGACAAGGGCATACAGAACCTGTAGCTCATAGCATTGTATGGGTATGTGTGTGTTTGAGTCAGTGGTGACTTCTGGTGATTGCCTGGGCAAGTCCCTGTAGTTTTCTTAGCAATGTTTTTCAGAAACGGTTTTGCCATTGCCTTCTTTGTAGGGCCGAGAGAGAGGGACTGGCCCAAAGTCACCCAGCTGACTTTTATGCCTCAGGTGGAACTAGAACTCACAGTCATCCAATTTCTACCCTAAACTGACTCACAAAATCTCTTTAGACATTTTTGTTTTGTGGTAGTGCAGTTTCTCAGTCAATTGCTATTTAAAAAGTACTTTTTTAAAGCTGGATCAGAAGAGAGAGGGAGGGAGGGAGGGAGGGAGGGAGGGAGGGAGGGAGAGAGAGAGAGATAGAGAGAGAGAGAGAGACTAATTTTTCTATTTATATCCATTACTCAAAATAGCCAATATTATAATTGTTTCACTACAGCTTCTAAGCTCTAATCTTTTTACACATATAGCTACATCTCAGCCTACTTGTTGAAGTCTTTTGCACTGCTGAGCTAGTTAGTAAGTTCACAAACATTCCCACAAACTTCAGCAGGGAAATCACCAACTTGAGAGATTTCATTTCCATCAGCCGGGGAGGACCAGCTGCTCACAGCTAAAAGTCACATCTGAAATTAACACCAGGGTTTGTTTTCTTCTTGAGTTTGTTCAGTCACTTGGGGACCATTTGAAGAGAAGCAAACAAAAAGCCCCACCACGATTTATGCATTGTGCGATTTTATTTTCCCCAAACATAAGTACTATCTCAAAGGGTTATGTAGTGTTAGTTTTAACTTCTGCAAACAGATATAAATAGTGGATATAGTTGTAATCTTTGTATACAATGATTTGGCTGGGTTTTTTTTAGAAGCATCAGTAACCAAGATAAAGCAGCAGATCTTGAATTGAGTTTGTCATTATATATATATATATATATATATATATATATATATATATATATATATATATATGTGTGTGTGTGTGTGTGTGTGTGTGTGTGTGTGTGTGTGTGTGTGTGTGTGTGTGTGTGTTAGCAATGCATTGCCTAAGTTGTATTTACAAATCGCCTTCAGTGTATTTTTTGTTTAGAATGGATAAAATGATTGCTGTAACTATTTCACATATTCCATCTATTTTACCATGCAACTTTTTTTAAAAAAAAGTAGTATGATGTTCCCAGACTGCCTATTATGTGCATCAGACTCAAACCTACTTTATATTTCATGGACAAAAATGTGTTTTATAAGATAAGGAGCCTAGCTACATTTCCCCCATACCTATCAGAATAAATGAATGTAAATGGACAATTAAACTGGAAGCTCCATGTATCACAAAAGAAATTGTTTAGCATTTGGGATGACTGTAAGCCATCAGGATTACGAAAATGTCAACAGGATACCTTGATGTTTGAGTTATTAATTCAGTAACTGCCACATTTATGCAGAAAGCATCCCTCCACTGTGACTTTGTAACTAGAGGAGAACCAACACTACACAGCAGTCATTTTTCAGAGAAAGTTTGAGTTTCCTTCCCTTGTACACAAACATGCAATTTTATGCATTTTCCCTTTTCACTGTGTGGCAGATGTGCCATCCCTTCCCTTATGATGTGGCTGGGCAACTATGGCCCCTTTATGACTTGTGGACTTCAACTCCCAAAATGCCTGGCTTAGGAATTCTGGGAGTTGAAGTCCACAGGTTATAAAGGAGCCATGGTTGCTCAACCCTGCCTTATGCTTTCCTTACATAAAGCTAAAGCAACATGTCTTTGACTTTACCTTTGTAGCTTGCATTGCTCTCCTAATTTAATGGTGAGTTTCCTGCCAACAAACCAACCTGAGAAAAATCCAGGGAAATTTGATGAGCTGGGAACCCCATGTAATTATCTACCCATAAAATCAGATGAAGATGCTTTTTCTTGAAGTCATTTGAGCCCAGGTCTTTTTATGACACCCTTTTGCTTACAGAATCCAAGAGCAACTTGTGGAAGCAACTTTTGAAATGAGGAAGACTCAACAGAAATATGGAGAACCTTTCATAGCTAGAAAGGAACATTTCTGGTCAACAGGTAGTGGGTTAGGGTTTAGGGTTAGGGTTTAGGGTTAGGACAGGGGTAGGCAATCTTGGCTCTTTTATAACTGGTGGACTTCAATTCCCAGAATTCCTGAGCCAGCATGCCTCAGCTTGGAAACTTCTCCCTTTTCCCTCAGTGTGGCTGGCTCAGGAATTCTGGGAGTTGAAGTCCACGAGTCATAAAAGATCCAAGGTTGCCTACCCCTGGGTTAGGGGTTAGGGTTTAAGGGTTAGGATTAGGGTAGGTAGGAAAACAGTTTTGCCTGCCTTAAACCCCAGGCTAAGCCAGGGGTAGGCAACCTTGACTCTTTTATGACTCTTGGACTTCAGCTCCCAGAATTCTGGGAGTTGAAGTCCACGAGTCATAAAAAAGCCAAGGTTGCTTACCCCTGGGCTGAGCAAATGTCTATGCTTGTTGTCAGAAATGAAGTTGGTGAACCAGAAACCAGAATGAAAGTGGAGACTGCTCTGAAGTTATTTCTTCCCACAACTTGGTGCCAGTTTTCTTCTCTTTGCCTCCAACATCCTTGCCATCATTTGCCCTTAATGCTACTGCAACCCATGAAGTGTTTGTTTTGAGGTCCAGTTGTTGAGTTCACGACATCATCAGCAAAACTATGTGAGTTTTCCCAGTTTATAGCAATGAGCAGTCAAGAGGGGAAATGAATCTGAGGATAATGAAAGTAAGGTAGGACCTGTGAAGTCAACAAAAAATGCACAAATGGTTGAAAATGAGAGGTTTTTTTTTTTTACCCTTGCAGTGGTGCATAGCCTCATCTCATCTATCTCTACAAAAACTGCCTCTGAGTGACACAACCTTAAAAAGATGGCCTTCTTGTCTGATGGAGACCAAGATAATTTCACACACCGGAAAAAATAAATAAAAACCTGAGCCATAGCTAACAAGCCTCCATTAGATCCATCTCTAGCGAGTGCTATCATCTCTCCCTTTCTTGAACACGCAATTATTTTTGTTAAAGCCAAGAGCATTTAATAGGATAACGAGTGAAACTAAATTGATGCATTAGCGCTGGGATTTTCACAAGGCTATTCTCACTGCACATCAGAAAAAGATTGTCGAGAGCTTTTGCAAAGACGATAGATTCTGCTAGGGTAAGAGATGCAACAGGCTCTGTTAGACATAGCTTATTTGTACAGATCTCTGTAAATTAAAAGACAATGGAAACATTTGCTCCAGGTTATACATGTCAATACTTGACATTTCTAACAATCACAGTTATTAACTTTGCTTTGGATATTATAACAATTGTTCAGAAATGTGAGGAAGCTACAATAAAGCTCAGTTCATAGATCAAATGATGATCTTGCGGCCAAGTGATGAGTTGTACGCGCGGTTGAGTCATCACAGATTCACCCCCAGAGGTGAAATATTTCTGATTTCTACATACAAAAATTATCTAGGTTTAGTCGTGCTTAAAGCAAATCCAATGTAATCATATGGGGCAGTTTCATAATTCTTAAGTTCTATTCATTTCAGTGGATCTGTTGTTGTTCAGTCTCTAAGTCATGCCTGACTCTTTGTGATTCTATGGACCACAGCACGCCAGGCTCCCCTGCCCTTCACTGTCTCCCAGAAATTGCCCAAATTCATGTTCATTGTGTTGATGAAACTATCTAGCTATCTTCTTTTCTGCCGTCTCCCTCCTCTTTTTGCCTCCCATCTTTTCCCTTCTCATTGATTTCCTTTAGGATTGACTGATTTGATCTCCTTGCAGTCCAAAGGTTTCTTTTGAGTGATCCTACCCTTGTTAGACACTTTAAAAACATAAGAGGGCACCTTCTCCATATCATGCATACAAGACCGGCAGCTGAAGCCAATTTGAACACTAACAACGTTTGTATAAGAAACATCTAGTGAGTGCCTACAACTGACTGCTCAAACCAGTTCTTCAACCTGTGTAATTATAGGGTGAATCTGACAATATCATGCATGTAGGAGTTGGCCAAAAGGAAGAAACAACCTGCTTTCTCATTCAGTATATTGTGCAAACCCAACCAACTATGGCAGGGGTCTTCAAACTTGGCCCTTTTGTGACTTGTGGCCTAGCTGAGAAATTCTGGGAGTTGAAGTCCACAAGTCATAAAAGGGCCAAGTTTGAAGACCCCTGAACTATGGTGTATTCAATTAATTGCAGTAACAGAAAAGATGGTAATATCTTTATATCTTCTTCTGCCCTCTTAAGAATGAATGCAACTCCATGCCAACTTCTTATCTCTCAACTCCCAAGTCTGAAACCAATGGTAAACCTAAGTCCTGATGATCCAGATACGCTGTTCATCCAAGCAACATGACTTCACCCCAACTACCAGTTTTCAAGGGGGAGCATACATTTGATAGTCCAGCTGCCAACTATTAGCAATGACAAATGCTTGCTTTGCTAGTGATATACAACGTAAGCTGGTAATAAGATTGTCAGAGAAATCCCATTATCAAGTGATGGGTTTAAGGGAAGATATCCACATATATGATTCCTTCATATTTCAGCCCTGAGAGTTGTAATTCTTTCTGAGACTTTTATGAACTCTGTCCACGAGTGATATTAATGGTAGATGCCATGCTGTGTAACAGCAGCAATACCCTGCGTTATTTATCTTACCAGAAATGTCTACAAAGCAGTCATAAATTTGACTTCTTATTTAGAGGGTAACTTGCTTTTAATTGGGCTTCATTAAAACCTCTTAAATAAGTGTGATTTTTTTATAAGAATTAAGCCATTTTGGTATCCACTCTGCTGGGTGAAGGACATTTTAAGTGAAAACCTCAGAAATCAGATGGACCTTCTAAACAACACCAGATGGCTCTGGAGCACTTTACATTCCTTTTCTACGGAGATAAGAATGACAAAGAGATTCTGTTTTCATTCTCTTATCACCATGATGTGATCCTTAATAAAGGCTCTTACTGGACTGGTCAGATCCATTCTTCATTTCCCTCTTCTGCAATTCATCTTCCAGAATTCTTCTGAAACCAGGTTGCTCTCTAGCCAGCTATCATCTATCTAATCCAGGGGTCTTCAAACTTGGCAACTTTAAGACTTTTGAACTTCAACTCCCTGGCTGAGGAATTCTGGGAGTTCAAGTCTACAAGTCTTAAAGTTGCCAAGTTTGAAGATCCCTGATATAATCTCTCTCTCTCTCTCTCTCTTTCTCCTTCTATCTATATCTATCTATCTACTACCTCTCTCTCTCTCTCTCTCTCTCTCTCTCTCTCTCTCTCTCTCTCTCTCTCATCTCTCTGTCTGTCTGTCTGTCTGTCTCTTTCTATCTATCTATCTATCTATCTATCTATCTATCTATCTATCTATCTATCTATCTATCTATGTAGGTCTTTGGTTGTTCGGGTTTTCTCCCGCGTAAAATTGGAACTTCAACTCCCTGGCTGAGGAATTCTGGGAGTTCAAGTCTACAAGTCTTAAAGTTGCCAAGTTTGAAGACCCCTGATATAATCTCTCTCTCTCTCTCTCTCTCTCTTTCTCTCTGATCTCTCTGTCTCTTTCTATCTATATCTATCTATCTACTACCTCTCTCTCTCTCTCTCATCTCTCTCTCTCTGATCTCTCTGTCTGTTTGTCTGTCTGTCTGTCTCTTTCTTTCTATCTATCTATCTATCTATCTATCTATCTATCTATCTACTACCTCTCTCTCTCTCTCTCTCTCTCTCTTTCTCTCTGATCTCTCTGTCTCTTTCTATCTATATCTATCTATCTACTACCTCTCTCTCTCTCTCTCTCTCTCATCTCTCTCTGTCTCTCTCTCTCTGTTCTGGAAAAATAGAAAGCTTGCAATTACAAACTCCAATTAACTCCTCCTCAACTGGGTTTGGTATAAGTCGAAGTAGGGAAGGTTTTTGGCAGGCTTCCAAGATTCTGGTACAATACCCTAACTGCCTTGGAATAGTCTCTGTGCAGCCTGGCCTTCCTCAAAGGGCTGATAAGTGCCCTTTTTTCCCCCTTTCAGAGGAAAGTTTTATGTGGATAAAAAGAGGGCTGATAAAGTGGGTGGGATGTGTATGTGTGTGTGCGTGCACTGAAGCAAATATAATTGTAAAACTTGGAATCCTGCACTGAAAATTGAACATAGAGGCCTCTTTAGTAGTAAGCCAAAATTATATCCTTTTTGGCCTGTTTTTTTTTTTTCTATCTGCCCCCTGCTAGAAAAAGTTATTTTATCTACCTCTCTTCCTGCCCTTTCCTTCATTTCATTACTCATAATGGTTGTGAAAGGTTATTTTTTCTTTCACACTGCCACAGAGAGTTCTGGATTGCAAGGAAGTGGTTGGAACCTGATTTCTTGCTAACAAAAGGAATGCAATTTCTGTAACATAAGAAGGAGGAAAAAAAGAAGGAGCATCAGAACAAAGTGGTTGCATTAGCCTTGTGCTAACAATTCTCTTTGTCAGCTTCACACGTTCACCCTGAGCCATGGATGTTTAATCCTCCTTTCTTTTTCTTTTCCTTTTCCTTTTTCTTTTAAACAAACCACAGTTGGCTGAGCTTATAGTAACATTAAGATGAAAATTGTGACTTACACAATACAATGACTAGATGCACACAATACACTCTGCTGAAAGTAAAACAAACATCTTATGACTGAGACTAATATGCAAATAAGTCCAGAGTTAGTTCCTTGTTATTCCATTCCATCAAACAATCTACAGTTTCCAAACTGGGCTTGAAAAATGGAATTTGCTTTCCTTCCATCGTTCAAGAGGTGAACAGACATGATGTTCGGTCAACAATTCATGATAGAAGATCATTTCAGCCACTCATTCACTTCTCTTGGTTGGTTTTGACTCTGACTACTATTCCTTCCTTCCTTCCTTCCTTCCTTCCTTCCTTCCTTCCTTCCTTCCTTCCTTCCTTCCTTCCTTCCTTCCTCCCTCCCTCCCTCCCTCCCTCCCTCCCTCCCTTCCAGCAATATATTTCAGAAACCATACACTTTCTTAGAATATAGTTGAAAAAAAGAGAAAGCTATGATATATTTTAATTTAGTTGGTTTTTGACACAATGGGAAGCGGTGTTTTCCCTTTTTCGCACTAGATGAGTGATTCAAAAACAGAATAGGCATTCTACAGCAAATGCCTGCTAGCTTCACCCCTCTGTAATGTAACAGCATAGATTTCCTCATGTTTAGCCATAGCTGGGACCAAAGTTGGATGCAAACTCAACCAAAAACATCTCAGGTCTATGGATCATCCATCCTAAGGTCCTTCCTTATTGAGACGTGCTTCTCAGGGATCAACAGTGCTCTGCCTCAGCTAAGCCACAAGTTCATTTTAACTTGTCATTTCTTATGATTTAGCTACCGTTCCACCATTTCTTCTCTCTTTGCAGTCATATCTGCTTCGAGTTGACAGGATGTTCATTTGCATTTCCATGGTGTGGTGAGTCGATTCTTGCTATTTGTGATAAAAAAGAGTAACAGAATAACAGAGTTGGAAGGGACCTTGCACATCTTCTAGGCCAACCCCCTGCTAAGGCAGGAAACCCTATACCATTTCAGACAAATGCTTGTCCAGTCTCTTCTTAAAATCCTCCAGTGTTGGAGCATCCACAACTTCTGGAGGCAAGTCATCCCACTGATTCATTGTATTGTCAGGAAATATCTCCTTAGTTCTAGGTTGGCTCTCTCCTTGATTAGTTTCTATCCATATTAGTGTCCAAAGAATAAACATATTTGGAATGGTTAAAAAAAAAATAGAAGTGTATGAGTTAATGTTGTCTGACTAGTGCGATTTCAGATTTTAAGCCAGAATACCACTTGCAATTGTATCCGGTTTATATAATGCTTTGCACTTCACGTGTGTTTTGTCTCCCCACAAACTACCAGCTGTTCAGATTTCAGGTCTAAATGGTTGTTTGCCATCTAGCTAATTTCAAACCCTTTTATCAATGTCTGTCATCAAGCCATAGCACATAATGTTGTGATGAATCTAATCTTGACAATCCAAAATGATTTATGGCCTAACATGTTGCATATACCAGGCCATTGATTTTTAGTAAAAATGGCATTAAATCAATCACAGGTGAACACAGCTGGTTGTGATTTATTTATTAAACCATGGGTTGTTATCATGGTATGTGAGAAAGACCTTGAGAGACAGGACAAGGAAACACAGCCTAGAGAATGTTCAAGTAAGAGAGGACATAGCCCACAGCTGCCTAATGGAAGGAGAAAGAGACTGAGAAGGAACCCTCCATAGCTTCTCAGACTGTTAAAGAAACAGTGAGAGATTTGTACTTTCAAACTTGCAAGAATCTGTTAATGTAGCTTTACAATAAAGAAGAATTAGTCCTCTGGTGATGTTTCTTGTCTGGTTTACCTGGTAAGGCTGACATCAATCTTGCAAGTCTCAAAGTTCAAATCTCTCACCCTGTCCTTAACAGCTTGAGAAGCTAGGGAGAGTCTTTTCTAAGCCTCTTTCTCCACCCATTATTCAGCTGTGGGCTATACCCTCTCTTATCTGACCGTTCCTTAGGCAATATTTCTTCACCACATCTGTCAAAGTCTTTCTCACGTACCATTATAGTTAGCTTCGTGCATGGCCGACTGGCGAATACTGGGAGTCCATACATCTTCAAATTATCAAGGTTGAGAAATGCTACTTTAGACTTATAAGCAGGTGGTCCAGACCAGGGGAGCTTCTGGGAGCAGATTTCCTAACCCTACTGTGAATTCCTAGGGGAAGGTCTTGCCATCTGGCTGAGATCTGTCTTCCCAGTGTGACTGTAGACCCTGGAAGAAGACTTGCAATAATTCAACGATAAATCTCCTTCTCGTTCTTTGTCATGAAAAATCCCAGCATGTTTTATGCCTTTTTGGCTGACATTTAATATCTGAAAACCCAGCTGTTACTCTGATACTATCAGCCTGAGACAGATCAAAACACTTACTGATGTCTGCCTGGTGTGATATCAGCACAAAGCAATTACATCTCTGAAATTCTAGATAGTCTCCTCCAGAGGGAAGAGAGGGCAAAGATCTCACCATTCCTCCAGATTTTTTTCTGGATCGTACGTTGAATCAGTTACGTTCTCATAGGAGCTATAGTTTGGAGTGAGCCAGGAGTAAAACTGTCAAGAACATTGACGCTAACTAGTGATTTAATCTCCTTCCAACTGATTTTCGACTGTGGCCATTGATTCATATAACAAAAATCAAATTCAGATTAGTATGGTTTGCAGTGATACTGTGTAGACTCACATCCCTTAAAAAATAATAGTGGAATTGAGATACAAAGGATTTTCCTCCAAGCAATTCATCTCAAATGATGATTTATCCAATGACCATTTCTCATTTTAATACAACCGAGTTCCATAATTACTAAACGCTCTTTTGATGGGACGTGAGGTCATTGCAATGTATTTTCCTTTCTGGCTCTGTCATTATAAAACATTTTCATTAAATTTAATTCCGTTTTCATTATATTGGGAGAGGACTGGATTCTGTTTCTCCCTTTTCTTCCACTTAATCATATCTAGATTAGAATAGTTGCCCAACAAAAGTGATTTCCACTTCTTTGGCAATATATCTGACTATACATTTAAGCAAAACAATGTAAAGACTCTCTCACATTGATCCCTTGTCTATGTACATGTTGGTTTTGGGGAAGCAGTACAGAAATGACTTATTCATTTATTTATATCCCACCTTTATTATTTTTATAAATAACTCAAGGTGGTAAACACACACGATATTCCTTCCTCCTACCTATTTTTCCCCACAACAAACCTGTTGGCTTTCATGTTCAAGGTGGGACTAGAATTCCAAATCTCCTGATGATTGGCCTAAAGCCATCCAGCTGGCTTTCATGCCCAAGGTGGGACTAGAATTCATCTTCTCCTAGTTTCTGGCCTGATGCCTTAACAGCAGTGATGGGATTCAAATATGTGAACAACCGGTTCTCTGTGTGGATGCCGCTTCCAGAAGTCCATTCTGGGCCTGGGCAAAAAGAAATTAGCTACCGGTTCTGCTGAAGTGGTACGAACTGGCTGAATCCCACCACTGCTTAACAGTAGACCAAACTGGTTCTCTTTTACAGTTTACTTCTTCCCAGTGTTTGTTTTACTTTCCCCATCTTGGAATTTTTTGTTTGTTTATTTGTTTCCTAGTCCATATCTAAAATCTAAAGATATCCAGCTCTGCAGATCTTTTGGGATCCTTCAAGGTCAACTAGGTTCTGCCACTTGCTATAAGGCAGTGGTTCTCAACCTTTTTAATGCCGCGACCCCCAACCGGTCGTACGTCGAAGACTACTCAACCGGTCGTAAGTCGAGGACTACTCAACTGGTGCAGCACCGTTTGCAGAATGGGACTTTTGGCGGGCTCAGCAGGGCAGAGACAGCCTGGACAATTCCTATTGGCTTTAGAAAGCCAATAGAATTAGACTCTATTCAAGAGAGTCTATTCTATTGGCTTTCAAAAGCCAATAGAATAAAAGGGAGTAGCACAGCTAAGGAAAAGGGGGAAAAAAAGGCAGACTGCATTGTTTGGCGACCCCCGTGAAATGGTTGTTCGACCCCAAATGGGGTCCCGACCCACAGGTTGAGAACCACTGCTATAAGGCAAGGATCAAGCAGGCAGGGCTTATCAATATCCTGATATTTCTGCTTTGTTCTACAGAAAGAGATAACCTCCTTTTCCCAACTGCCTATAATTGGTCCTCTTTTTGTTTCTATAGTTCCCAGCATTTAGCAAGTCTTTATCCCTCTCTGAAGTTTTCAGAGATAAAAGCCACGGGAACAACTTGGAAAGGAACAGAATAACATCTGTCTGTCACCCTAAAAGAAACTTCAGAATACAAACAACCGACCCATTATTTTTCTTGGGGAGATTATTCTCCAATGGTAGCCATTCTTCAGAATTGCCATTAGGACAAATTCGTTTTGCTTTTTTTTTTTTTTCATTTTGCTACCTTTTTTTTTTCAAAAAAGGGAGGAAGAAATCACTCTGTTGCCTAGCAACATCTTTCTCCAGTACATTGTCAAGAGGCCAGTATAGTATTAATCGTTAGAAAAAAAAACTTGTGGAGAGGTATTCCTATTTAGGCTTCTTTTTTTTTTTTTTGTCTAAGAATAACTATGTTTTAGAAGAGGCCGTTGCAGAGAAAAATCAGACTTTTCTGCACGTCTTTGCATATTTGAGATTAAGGCTGTTGTCAACCTCTTTCTCTCTAGACCTTATTTTTCAACTGCTGTCATATTACTTTCTCCATAGTTACATTTCATTCTGAATCCATCTTCTCTTCCCGGTCTTTTGTCAATAACATTGTGAATTAATACTGTACAAGAATCTTACTTGCAAATCCTCAAATATTTCCTTCCACTGGAGAAAAAAATGCCGGGGTATTTTTTTTTTTTTTTTATCTGATACTCAGGATGCTTAAAATTTTCTTTAAATTTCTCTTGATGGAATTTTTGAGTTGGAGGATGCTGTCAGTGATCTTCCTCTGAGCAGACAAGGGCACAAGAGGCAAAATGGGAACAAAATTCAGTTTTCCAGGCTTAAAGATCCATGCGAAACTTACTAAAACTCAAAATAAAATGGCTGGATTTTCTAGGAGGAAAAGTACACTTCCTGGGCCTGCTTATTCCTCTCCACAACACACAAAAGCAGAATAACCCGAGCAATAGAGAAATCCAGAATGACGCAAAGCAAAACCTTACATATTATTGCTTATGTTGCATCATCTACCCCAGAATCTTTAACCAGTAACCTCAAGGCTTCTTCCAGATGACCCAAAAGAGTGACATGATTGAAAACATGAAAAATAGCCCTGTGAGTTATATTTAATGAATTGATCAATTGCCTTTAAAATTAATTCGAATCAAATCACATGTATGGCTGCGTTCTTCTATGTTCAGGCTGTGCGGTAAATCACAGTTATAAAGCCAGGGCTTTTTTTTCTCATAGAACACCCAGAACGGAGTTCTGGCACCTTTTTTGGATGGAACCTTGTAGGGTAGGCAAGGCAGGTTGTATGACATGTGTGAGTTCCGGCACCTTTTTTTTTTTTTGAGAAAAAAAGCACTGTATAAAGCATATGAATTTTGGTAATACGACTTGGAAATATATTCCCGCAAAGTCTGACAGGCTTCCCTGTCTCATCAGGCTAGAAGTATAGAAGCCTTTGGGTGGACAATTTTCCTTTCCAGCACATCAACTGAGCAAAGCTTTTCAGGTAGAAAATGTCTGAATTAGGAAAGCTGTTTCATTCTCGTTCAGTAAATGAAAGTTTGCTCCCAATCTGACTCTTGTAAACACTTCAGAAAAAAGCCCATTTAGGCTCAGAGAAATTAAGCAGTGACACTTTGGGGAAATTGATAACAAATAGTCACACAACCGCTGCTTTTTAACCTCAGCAGCATATTAAGACAAAGTAAACATCAGGGAGATTGCAAGGAAAGAGGCAGTTTTAGTGGCAGGAGAGAATATTCAGTATGCAGAGCAAATGCAGCATCAATCTACATGCTGCTAATGGGGAACACTTCTTGGAAGTACCATCCAGGCTGAATATTAAGTGCAATAAACAGGAATCATAACAAAAGGCTTTTTTTTTTCACTGGCAGGGAAGATATTACAGGACACAAAACAAAGGTGATCCCGTCATCCTTCAAGACATAGATTAACAGGAAGGCTATAAGGTAGTAAGTTAGAAACATTGTTCATTCAAAACACATCTCAGTGTTCAACTCTCACTGATTAGTTGGACACCAGGGTCCTTACAAAATTCCTTCCTAGATTCATAGGCCAAGAAATGGGAAGGAAAGATTTCTTTGAATTATTCCAGGGAGTGGAGAATTTTTATTTATTTACAGCAACCCATGGCCTGGGACCGAGACCAGTCCATAGCCTGTTCGGAACAGGGCTGTACAGCTGGAGGTTATGTGCTCCTCCTCCCCTCCTACTCAGTCCGTAGAAGAATTGTCCTCCACAAAACTGGTCCCTGATGCCAAAAAGGTTGGGAACTGCTGATTTACAGGACCAGGATGATTAAGATGATATCCCACTTTTTGGATAGTCTTATCTTTTCGGACATCCCAGCCACCACCACCACTTTGCCATGGGTTCCAACCTCCGAGACCAGTGATGGCGAACCTTTTAGAGACTGAGTGCCCAAACTGCAACCCAAAACCCACTTATGCATCGTCGAGTGCTGGGTGGGTGTGGCCAATTGGGTGGGCATGGCTATGGTGGTAACAGCAGAATGGGTGGGACTAAAAAGTTCAATCAATCAATTCCAACTTTGCAAGATCTTTTCTTCCTGCAAGAAGTTGAAATTGACTGATTGATTGAACCGTTTTGGTGTTTTTTGCATATGGCGGCAGAGGCCTAAAGCGAAAAGGTTTTATAAAATCAGATGAAGGCCTAGGACTGGGGCAACAGCGCGCGTGCCCACAGAGAGCGCTCTGAGTGCCACCTCTGGCACCCATGCCATAGGTTTGCCACCACTGTCCAAGACACAAGAGTGTCAACAAAACCCCAGTGGTCCCAAAGCAACACACTCAAAGGCTAGTAGTCCCAAAAGTGTTTTTCAAAAGACAATTAGACTTTTTTTCCCCTTGAAAACATTTCGCTTCTCATCCAATAAGCTTCTTCAATTCTTCACTTCTTTGATAAAAAGTGAAACATTTTCAAGGAAAAAACAAGAACCAAGAATGTTCAGTTGCCTTTTGAAAAGCACCTTTGGGACAACCATGACCTGGATGACTGAGAATCTCCATAGTCAAAGGCTAGTACTCACTGCTTACTACTCTACTCTTTCCCACTTCTACTAATCTTCTCCCACTACTCCTCCAACTACTACTATTACTTCTTAGAGTCCTACTACTGGGAATAGTATCTCTTTCTACCTGCTTGAGGAACACACATCACCACCACCACACCCAGCTGCTTCTCTGCTCATCTTTAATAGCCAACGGTGTTGATGGGTTGGCTAGGGACAGGCCTAATGGGCACTAGCAGCACAAGCATAGGGCATTTTGTAGGCAGCCCATCCTCTCACTGGAAGCCACATCCTTCTTCTACAAAGTAGACATGATATGGGGGTAAGACTAGTGGTGGGGTTCAGCCAGTTTGCACCACTTCGGCAGAACTGGTAACTAATTTTTTGTTGCCTAGACCCAGAATGGACTTCTGGAAGTGGCATCCACACAGAGAACCGGTTGTTCACGTGTTTGAATCCCACTACTGGGTAGGACTTATTTCTAACCCCATTGAAATCCCCATAAAAATTCTAGGGATGCTAATTGGTGGTTTTAAGTTGCTTGTGTGCTTTCATGGGGAAAAAAAACCATGTTAAATAATAGATATGTAAAAGAGGGGGGAAGTAAACTCTACCAAGTAAGTAGGACCATCTGCCACTTTACAATAAATTAGGCTTCAAAACACCACCAAACGAATTTATGAAATCACTCTTGAGCAGCCTGAGAATTCAATAGAAAAGAAAAAGCCTCTCTTGTGAGATGGGGGAAGATTTTCTGGAAATGGGAACACAGATTTGAATGCAGAAATATTCAACCATTGGGCTTTCTTGTTCTCCTGAGGCTCGTCCCACAGTTGTTTCAAATGGGATCTGGGGTTCTTACATCTAAGCCTAACTTTGAAGGAGCCGTGGTGAGGACCACGTAGGAGTGAGATTCTCCAGTGGTGATATATGTTATAGCGGCCTCTTTACCGAGACTCAGGGACTACATTCTTCAGGGTTGTTTCATTTCTTCACAAGGGAAAGATATCACAGAATTTAGATAATCAGGTGTGAATTCATCCA
Organism: Crotalus tigris; assembly: GCF_016545835.1. Classification (NCBI taxonomy): domain Eukaryota; kingdom Metazoa; phylum Chordata; class Lepidosauria; order Squamata; family Viperidae; genus Crotalus; species Crotalus tigris. Next base: position 396,489 of record NW_024098197.1, on the reverse strand, counting down.
ATTTTCAGGATCACACAATGCCTAGCTTGAAAATGTTCAGAGATCTTCTTGCAAGACAGTCAGCTCTGCTCCAGTAAGGGCAAAATCGTAGTCTGAATCTATGCTTTGCCTGTTACAGAACAACAGAATAACAATGTCACGGTTCCGATAGATGAAACACTTAAACACTTCAATTCAGTTGTCACAGTGCTGACAAACAGGGTTAGAAGTGACCTTGGAGGTCTCCTTAGTCCAACGCCCTGCTCAAGCAGGAGACCCTATACCAATCTCTTCTTTAAAAAAACTCCAATGTTGGAGCACCCACAGCTTCTGAAGGCAGCTTCTGTTCCACTGGTTAATTGTCCTCATTGTTAGAAAGAGTTCTAGGCTGCTTCTCCTTGATTAGCTTCCATTCATTGTTTCTTGTCTTGCCTTCTGGTGCTTTGGAAAATAGGCTGTCCCCTTCTTCTTTGCGGCAGCCCCTTAGATATTGGAACACTGTTATCATGTCACCCCTAGTCCTTTCTTTTCACTAGACTTGACCCACCCAACTCCCTCAACCGTTCATCATATGTTTTAGCCTCCAGCCCCCTAATCATCCTTGTTGCTCTTCTCTTTCCAGAATCTCCACATCTTTTTTATATCATGGCAACCAAACCTGGATGCAGTGTTCCAAGTGTGGATTACCAAGGCATTATAAAGGGGCAAGAGGAATTGGGTTATCCTCATAGAGATAGCTTGTGTATGTCCTGAGAGCTGCTATTTCATGCAGAGGGATGAGAAAAATGATGCTTCAGACAAGATTTTAGCTCTTTAGCTTATTGCTATGGGCTCAGTCTCTTTTTTTTCCCCAGTTTAGTTGTGTTTATTTATGTTCACTTGCTTGCACCTTGTTTAGCAGATGCAGAAGAATTTCAAATAAATGCCTTGAGTGATTTGAAATGTTATGGTACCTTCTTATAAATAAAAAACTTTAAAAAAAAGAAATGTTATGATGCCTTCTACAGTGTTCTGATACCATCGTGCTAAACTCCTGCTGGAGCCAATTTGACTGCCTTTCAACAGTTCAACGAAAAAAAAAACCCCGTGTCTGTACCAACCACCATCACTCATTCATGGGGTCTCTTTCTTCTGCCTCCATAAGGAAGGACAACATGTTCTTAGTGCAGAACCAGGCTAAGTATGGGGGCAAAATCTCCATGCAAATTGCTGTGTTTTATCACAAGCATCTGAGAACTGTTTTTAATGCTAGGAGCTTTTTGTACTACTTTATTATGCTGTTGGCCTTACTTTGATGTATGTTCTGCATAGAACTTTTTCTGTAAAAGAAATCTGTTTTTAAAATGGAAGTATTTTTAATTGTTTTGTATATTTTGCTTGGATGTACTTGTCCATTATGAGGGAGGGAGGGAGGGGAAGGGAAGGGAGATGAAAAATACAGGAGTACTAGAACAAAGAGTCTCCAATTTTCAACAAGTATCATTCTGAAAACAGTACTTTGTGGCCACTTCCACAAAATAAAAATAAAACAGCTCCACCACTGAGAGGGTGGTAGTCATCATGGAAAAGATAGGATGGTCTTTTGACAGCTGAAATTGGGATGTGATTCAGGAATTTTAGTTTTTTCTGTCTTCTTCTCCCCAAGTTCATAGATGCACAACTTGATCTAAGATGAGAGCCATATTCTGAGCTGAGGACCCCTTTCCAAAAATAGAGGGTAATCTGGGACAAAAGTAAAGTTTTTTTCCCCCTTTCCTTCCATTTGCATTGAACTAAAATATAGTTGATATGATTATTCTTTAGCCATGTATTAAATTGCTTTTTGTTTCCATAGCAGGTCTCTGCAGATCACATCTGAAGCGTGTGGGGGCTGTTTGGCCTTAGAAATCCTCAGACTGTAAGTTACAACTATAAAACGTCCTTTAATATATTATTGGTCTTATCTGTTAGGGTCTGACATGGTACGATAAATCTCAGTTTACCCTACTTCATTGCAACAAACTTTGGATGCATGGAGACAGTTCTCAACCAGAATTCACTTAGAACTAATGATAAATCCTTCAATCTAAAGTTGTCCAGATGAAGCACTTAAATTTTCATCAACTTTCATTATCTTTGCATCACTGGATGATTTTATAGACTAGCTGAAGATCCCAGCCTATGAGCCAATAATCTATGCCTCCAGAGCCTGTCTCTATCGGCTCCAATATTCTACCATTAAATCCTGTTTAAGATGCAGATGTACCTGAATTATCATTATTAAATAAAGATGCTTGATTGGACCTCACAAAGCTCAGCAGCTTCCTTTCCTAAAGCACAGATATTTTATGTCTATCTTCTTCATATCCTAGGTCTAGCACACAGATAAAATGACTAATTCTCGGCCAAATCACAGCAGTATGTTCTAAAAGGAATTGACAATAATAAGCAAGAAGAGATGGAAGGTGATCAGATTTGTTTTCTTATTGGGTAAGATTGGCTTAGATTAGGAGGTTGTCAACATTCCATGTGTATGGGTTTCTTTTTTCTGATAGAAGTCATCCAGATTGTAGTGAGCAAATAGTCAAAGAGTCAAGGTACTTTACACAATAAGTAACCAAGAATGGCTACAATACAGAAGGAATTCTCCAGCATCTGTGAGATCCAATGAGCTTGAACTTTATAGCTCATAGTTAGTTGTGGGGTCCTTGGTGTTTTCTGAATGTGATTATTTTCTTGCAGGCATTTCATGACCCAACTAGGTAACATCATCAGTGTATCATCAGCCCATCGTCCACCAAGGACTCCACAGTCAACTACAAATGTTCTCTTCTATTGGTAGAACTAGCCTGGTTTTCTCTAAAGGCACTGAGATGAATGGATACTAAGATCATAGAGTAATCCATAGGCTTGCTCTCTGCATCTTGAAATAAGAGACCAGGTAGTCCTATGCACAATCAGTTTAAAAATAATTTGGTACAGTGGTTAACATGCTGGAAACTAGGAGATGGTGAGTTCTAGTCTCGCCTTAAGAATGAAAGCTGGCCTGTGACTTTAGGCCAATCACCAGGAGATGGTGAGTTCTAGTCCTGCCTTAGGAATGAAAGCCAGCTGGGTGACTTTAGGTCAATCACTCTCTTTCAGCCCAATGCACATCACAGTGTGTTGTTATTGTTGTTGTTGTTGGGGAGTAGGAGGAGGAAGGGTTATTACATATGCTTGCGTAATAAAAAAATAAATAAATAAAATAAGACTGACCCAGTCTATCCTCAGTTTTCACATATCCTGACAGTTCAGGTGGAATTGTCAACCTGATTTGGAGCTGAACAATTCCATTTGCAGGGTCAAGAACTGTGAAAACCGCTAACTAACTGAATTCTGAGCCATGGCACATAATCAAGACTGATAGATACACCGACAGACATTTTCAATATGACTTTCATGCATCGCAGTGGAAAAAAATAGGACCAAACTAGCTAGTGAGCACACTGTGATATGAGTTGGAAACTAATTTCTTCATTTCGTTCTCTTAATTTAGCCTCTCTTTCCTTTCCCTTCTTCCTTTCATCCATCTAACTGGAGTACAATCTATGATGGAAGTGTAGGATTTTTTATTAAGATTGGAGGAACTTGATTAGTGGCCAATATCTTATGTTAATGGGGGCTTCTTGTGTTGGCATTGAATATCCAGAGCCAGAAGTGGCTTTATAATCCCATATTTTCTCATCAGTATGAAAATGACTAATATCGATAAGAATGGTTAGATTTTTTTTTTAACCATCCATCACTGTCTAGGTCACTTTTCTTGATATCCTTAGGAGTGTCATATTTCAACCTCATAAAATTCATGACAGGAGAAATTAAATCCATCCCTTCCTAATACAATAAATCAACAGATTAATTTCCTGTTTAATCAATTCCTGCCATGTTTCAAAAATGCATTTTTCTTTTTTTAATAGAAAAGGCAATGAGCAGAGAGATTCTCCCAATGCTTGTCAAATTTTTATATTTGGTAACTCTTCATTTTCAATATATAGTGCATATATTTTAAAAGGAAAATATTTTGTTGGAGAGACCACATATTCTAATAAAATGGAAGGCTTTCTTTCAATAATATTTAATAATGGCAATATTATTGAGGTAGGAAGTTAACATGAGACCAGCAAAGGAATCTACAAGATCAGACCCCATCATTGGCCATCACTAATATTACTCATGGTTTTGTTGCTATCTGACTGTCTGTTTGTCTGCCTGCCTGCCTGTCTGTCTGTCCGTCTATCTGTCTATCCATCCATCCATCTATCCATCTACCCACCCACCCAACTACCTATCTACCTACCTACTCACCTATCCATCCATCCATCCATCCATCCATCCATCTTCTTTATGATTAAAGATAACTGATTTGATTTATTGGAAGATCCTGAAGTCAAAAAAGCACAAAAAGTTTATAGCAGTACAGGTCGACCAATTATCATAAAGGGTGATCTTAGTTGAAAGTTTCCTGTTTATATGCTCAACCTATTCCACTATATCCTGCTCAGCTCAAAAGTTCTCTCTGTGTGTCAGAAGGTTCCATAGTTAAAGGATCATCTGGTAACATCGCCATTGGGGGCTCCTTTAAGTTGGCTGCAGAAATGGTACCCATGTATCTACTCATGGTTACCTGCTTTTCGAACTGCTGGAGCTAGTGACAGGAGCTCATCCTGCCCCATGGCAACAACCAGGTCTCAAACACAGGCCTGCTGATTGTCAGCCCAGCATCCTAACCAGGTGAGCCACCGCACTCCAACTCAATTCAACCCAGCCCAATGCAACTCAGCTCAAAGGTAAATTAATTTAGTCGGCAAATGACTAAATTGTTGTACAAAGTGAGGAAGCCATAAGAGGGATGAACTTGCAAATTGGAAACTTTCAACAGACAAATGCTTCCATTAGCATGGGTAATTTACAGATTTCCATAAATCAATCCATGTAGGAGCACAATGCATTAAGCAATAGGATGGATTTATAGACTAAAGTCAGTGTTTGACTGGGATCCTCCAAAAAATGCAACTGAGCAAAAGATTCCAGCTTTAGAATAAATATTTGGTAAGAAGGGACTCCCAACAAAGAACAACTCTATGTATGCATGGGTGAAAGAGCAGAGATGACACATCAGCTCACAAACACCAGTGACTGGATAACTCAATCTGTCAACACATCTTTTCACATGTCTACTCTTCCCCCTCTCCCCGCTTGCTAAAATTTCTTGTCTGAACAAAGCTGCAATCATCAAGGAACTCATTGTTAAATTATATTAGAATCCAGCCTGACCCAATCACTTCCATTGCTGGAAGTAATTCATAAGTGTGATAGTTTCATTATCGGATACCTCACACTACATGCCCAGTGAAGAATGCTGCTTGCACATGATAAATAGGAGGTATGTGCCAATGAATAATGCAATGTTATGGATGGATGATGTGCCTTGGAATAAACTCAGGTGCTAATGTCCTTGGATGTTGCGGTGGGCTCTGTCTGCCTGTTCTCCTTCGAGGCAGCAGGTGGGAAGAAGAAACATGAAAGGGAAATGAAATTATAAATCTGAAGACTGAGATGTGGGGCACAAAGATGCCCATCCAGGAACAAAAATCAAGAAATGGAAATGTCAGCCAATTTCCCCCCCTAAGCAGCCATCACCAGTTCCAATTTTGCACAGGATCAGGTTGCAGACAACACTCTGCAGTGATGTCTGGGTGAAGACGTAGAAGGCAATCTTCTTGAAGAAAGACCCATATAGCAATAGCACTTAGACTTATATACTGCTTCACAGTGCTTTACAGCCCTCTCTAAGCAGTTTGTCAGCCTCTTGCCCCCAACAACTGGGGTCCTCATTTTACCCAGCTCAGATTGATAGAAGGCTGCATCAAATCTTTACCCGGTCAGGATCAAACTGATGGCAGTCAGCAGAGTCAACCTGCAATACCGCATTCTAACCACTGCGCCACCACAGCTCTGTGCAAAGTTGTGGCACATCCATCAGAAACATTATCAATAGAAGAGAATATTTGTAGCTCAGGGTTGAACTGTGGAGTCCTTGGAGATCTCTCAGCTTGGCTGTATTCTTGTAAATGTTGCATTACCCAACTAAGTAGCATCATCGGTGCTAGAAGGCAAATTCCACTTCCTTCTAGCACCAATGATGTCACCTAGCTGAGTAATGAAACATCTGCAAGAAAACAACCAAACTCAGAGAGCACCAAGGACCCCACCAAAACACTATCTTGAAATGCTACAGCTTGAAGATAACTAGATTCTAAAAGAACAGCCACATCCACCATATTACGCATGCATGGGGTTAAAGTATGAGTGAGATCTAAATTGGAACATCTTTGTAGATTATTAAATGCAAGGTTGTGTTCCTTATTCTCTGGGGAAGTCCTCATTTTATGGAACCTCTTCCAATGTAACAGTACATTGTAAATATTCTGGTGGCAAACCAAGGTTGTATGATTTTAATGAGCATTTGGCCCTAGCAAGTCTTGAGTGGGGTGTTCATCTTCTATATTTAATTTTGGGGTATTATGATGATGCATTTTGAATTAGTGCATTTCTATTTTGTTCTCAGTCTTCTGGGATTGGAGTAGTTTATAAGCAGTGTGGATGGATGGATGGATGGATGGATGGATGGATGGATGGATCCATTTAAGAGCCCAGACAAATAGATATGGGATCCAATAGATCTTCTTCCTCCCCAATTCATGTGAGATTTTTTTAAAAAATCTCATGATTATCATTCATCTTGAAATGAAAAAGCCCTTTTTTTCAACCACTTTCCTTTCCTGAACCTTCTAAGTAAATCTGACAACTGTTAATAGGATGGAAGAACGGTATTATTGTCATTATTAAGGTAAGATTCAATTCTCAGTTGAATTACTGTGTGTGGAATGAAGGCACTCTTCTGTGGCATCCGATCTACTTGATAAAACATGCATTTTCACAAGAGCAGAAATTTGATATAAAGTTTGGGGCTCCATTCTAAAGCATTGATTTTAGCATTATGCAGGTGAAAATAGGCAGAGTGTTTTGTAAAAAGAATTATATTCTCATATTCAGAAAAACTCTTTCCATACTGCATGCAGGTGAAGCTTTTACTTTGTATTTTTTTAACCATAGAATGGTTTGTCTTTCATGGATGTCAGATGAAAGGCAACCACCATGAAACCAGAATGGTGGTTACCTGAATAAAGAAATAATAGGTCAATGTGGATTTCAGCCATTAACTGAGATTTGAGCATTAGCTAAAAGTGAGCATTTTGTGGGGAGTTTAGTAGTCTTTGAGCTTGGTTATTTTCTTACAGACGTTTCATTACCTAGCTAGGTAACATCATCAGTGGTGTTATCTGATGATTATAATGGCTGATGATGTCACCTAATCGGGTAATGAAATATCTGCAAGCTCAGAGACCACCAAGGACCTCACAGTTTAACCTGAGCTGCAAATGTTCTCTTCTATTGGTGTTGAGCATTTTATGGAAATCAATAATGGGGACCAACCAAATGCACAATCTTCCTTAGAAGATCGTCAAGTTGATGATACTGTTGATTGAGATACTAAGGGTATCTCAGTGCGATCTCCCAAGAGTGCAATCACTAGAAACTAGAAGATAGCCATGAAAAGGACTGAGTACTGGCAAGAGAAGGTTTCTAACGAAGGTTGAAGCTGTGCAGCACCAGAAAGCATATTAAGACTGCTTAGCTTCAGGTGATCCTGGATGGGCATCGCAGAACACATTTACCAATAGTTGAGGATGTTGGAATCATTTGGGTGATGGGTTTATTCTGAAGCCATGTATGCAGCCAGTTTTGGTCATCATATCACAAAAAAGATGTTGAGACCTTGGAAAAAAAATCAGAGAAGAGCAACTAAGATGATCAAAGGCCTGGAGGCTAAAATATATGAAGAACAGCTGCAGAACTTGGGTTTGGCTAGTTTAAAAAAGAGAAGAAATAGGGGAGACATGATAGCAGTGTTCCATATTTGAGGGGCTGCCATAAAGAAGAGGAGGACACGTTATTCACCAAAGTACCAGAGGGCAGGACAAGAAACAATGGTTGGAAACTGATCAAAGAAAGAAGCAACCTGGAATTAAGGAGAAACTTCCTGACAGTGAGGACAATCAACCAGTGGAACAACTTACCCCAGAAATTGTGGGCATTCCATCACTGGAGATTTTTAAGAAGAAGCTAGACCTGTCTGAGATGGTATAGGTTCTCCTGCTTGATCAGGAAGACCTCCAAGGTCCCTTCCAGTTTTGTTTCTATTCTATTCTATTCTATTCTATTCTATTCTATTCTATTCTATTCTATTCTATTCCATTCCATTCCATATTCTATTCTATTCTATTCTATTCTATTCTATTCTATTCTATTCTATTCTATTCTATTCTATTCTATTCCATTCCATTCTTCCATTCCATATTTTCTATTCTATTCTATTCTATTCTATTCTATTCTATTCTATTCTATTCTATTCTATTCTATTCTATTCTATTCTATTCTCTTGGAAGTGCCTGTGAATTCATTGCTCTTCAGAGTGGATCACCTTAAATTGTTGAAGAATGTGGAGCATTGATACTGAGCACAATTGAATAGTCATGGCTGTTTTCTGGCAATCTGGGTGAAAGCCAGAAGAACAATTTGTGCCTTCATGACAAAATACGAAGATAAGTGCACTATTTTCTGTTTATTCTTTGCCAGAATCTTGTTAGGCTGTGCAAGTCAATCATGCATAAGCCAACTTTATCCTTTCACTTATTAATACAAATTCATTTCATATTGCTAGGTGGGGGGGTTTTCTTTTTCTTTCTGCATTATTTATTTCATTTCTACGGCTGCCCATCGAACAAAAAAGTGGTGCTGGGCAATGCACAACCATCATTAAAGAGGATCTTTGAGCAACGGCCTCTCTCTCCAGCAGGACAAAAGGGCATCAACCTGAGTAGGCCTCACCTCACGATTTTTTCTACATGTTCCCGTCATTTCTGAATGGTTTCCACAACTTGGCGATGAATGCATTCTTTTTAAAATCTAATTGTACGTGACCATCAGAAGTTGATTTAGCACCAGATGAACTGGCTACCATTCTTGGTCTGTTTATCTCCACCCAAGGTCCATCTGTTGGGCTGTTTTTCATTCTTACCAGAAAGCAAATTGCTCCTCTGAGGGTGGCAGATTATCCCATCTTTCAACACACTTTGCCTGTGGAACTGTGAAAAGAGGTAATGAAAAGGTCCAGCCCACCTGCACAGAATGAGCTATTGAAGGCAGGTGCACAGGTGACAGGTTTTCAGCTGGTGTGATTCATTCTTTCTCTCAAACTGGGGGGGGGGGAATCAGATTTTTTTTAGACTGCCTACATTAGTATTATTTTTGCAAATAATTCAAGGGGAGGGAAACCCATAATACTTTTTCCTTGTATTTTCCTCACAACAACCACTGTGAGGTGAGTTGAAATGGTAAAGAGTGATTGGCTCAAAGTCAGCCAGCTGACTTTCTCATGTCTAAAGTGGGACTAGGACCCATCACCTCCGGGTGATTGTCCCCAAATCACCCAGTTGACTTTTATCCCTAAGGCAGGACTAGAACTCACCATCTCCTGGTGGTTGGCTGAAGTCATCCAATTGCCTTTCATGCCTAAGGCAGGACTCGGACTCATGTTTCTTGATTATTGGCCCCAAATCACCCAACTGGTTTTTATGCTTAGGCTGGGACTAGAACTCACAGTGATGGGCCCAAAATCACCCAGCTGGCTTTCAGTGTCAAACATCAGGAGGCTCTGAATGCTAGTAAAAAAAAAAAAAAAAAAAGTCAGGATAAAAATCTAATCGATAAAGGATGGAGGTCCCAGTTCATGTGAACCAGCCATTTTGGAGAAACTGGCCATTTACATCACTCCGTTTCAGAGAAAACCTCAATATCTCTGATGTCCGCCTTTGATTTTGGCTCATGGCCACATAGAATCCATTCCTCGGCTGCCCAAAGTTACATCCTGAGCTAGACATTCCTGTGTCTTTTAATCACTTTCTGAAAAAGACAAGGGAAGCTAGACTGAAAACCGAGGGAAATCTGGAGTGCTGTACTTTAGATCTATCCCCCACTCCCACAGAGCACCTCCAGAAATATGTTCACAGATACAGGCCTGATCTGAAGCTTGTTAATTAGCCTTCTTCTTGATCAGCGATGCCAACCTCCTGCTTGGGAGGTCAGCTCCTCTGTAAAAGCCAGCAGAAGAAGCAGCCTAACTAATGAACTGTTTAAAATAAGTACCAATTAAAGGATTAAACAAGTTCTTTTCGGGAACCAGCCAAACATTTCACACTGCTAGTTATTAAATTAGGAATTGTATCAGGACTACATACCAAAAAGCTATTAATGCGTTTGCAGCTCCAAGGGCATGTTTATTGCAGATAAAAATGGGGAGGGGGGGGGGAAGTAACTTGGGAAAGGCAACTAAAGTATGCTTAGCTTAGAAATCGGTTTGTAGCTATTCCATTTGGCAGTAATTCATTTGATTGACCACTGAAATTGGCCAGGAGTGAAAATAGAATTTAAGTTAAATCTTTCACTCATCTCCTTTACCCATTATGTACCTAAACTCTGATGGGCTACATCAAAAGATGCTTTATTGCAAAAAAAAAAAAAAAAAAAGATCTCCTTTTTGTGTTCACCTGTGCAAGATTTAGGTTTCCAAGAACCAGAATTATGAATTCTTACAACATTCAACATTCTTGAGGTGTGCTTTTTAAATGCCTGGCTGTCTCATTTCCATGCATTTCATGCTTTTATGTATCTTCTCCAGCTGCCAAACGCTATCAGATCAACAGGGTAGCCTAGAGGTAAATAAACAAGGATAAAATTGCCTTCTCTAGCTGTTGCAAGTTCCCCCCCAAAAGGTGGAGCTTCTTAAAAGGGCTCCAGAGATGGTCTGTTTACATTCCCATAACACCCCCCCTTTTGGGGGGGGGAGATCAACTCTGAAGCAATGCAAGACCCTTTTGCAGAATAGCAGTAGGAATGAAAATTTTCCACCTGTTTGGAATTTCAAAAAAGATTTCTTATTTACAGTAAGATAAAAAAAAAATATGGGATTCTTTTTCACAAGGATTGTGGTTTGGCCCTTTAGCCTCAGAGGAAGTGAACTGTATGGGCAAAAACAACTTTAATTAATTTATCCTCTGTATGAACTGGTTGAATATTGAATATGCTACTCAATTTAGCTTTTTTTTTTTCTCCTAATGCTGATTTTCAGGAATATACTTCTTTTGTTTGTTTTTTCTTTTGGGTGGCATTCCAAGTTACTTAAGAGGAACATTGACACCAGCCAGACAAGAATGGATCATTCTAAACAACTTAGATAAACCAGGATTATCAATCAGATTTAAGTAAGACCCATGCTGTTCAATGTGACTTTCCCAATCAGTACAGGATTACGAGCAGATTAAAGTTGATAAAATTGGGAGAGCAGTGAAGGACAAGAATATATGATTTAATTTAAAGTGCTGGAGAGAATATACTTGTGAATATTCCCTATGTTAATGTGTGTGTGTGTGTGTGTGTGTGTGTGTGTGTGTGTGTGTGTGTGTATCAGTGTGGTCCAGTTGAGAACAAGCAGGACTAGATGTGGGGAAACCTAGTCCTCTCTAAGGCATGGAAGCCTCTCAAGTGACTTCGAGTTAGTCACTCTTTTTTATATATAATTTTATTCAAATACAAATAGTACAAACATAATACATATAAGTCTAAATAAAAAACAATATAAAAATACAAATATTACAGTTCACCCACCCCCTGGAGACCATTTTTATTACCTATATTTCTTCTCATATAACAACTAACAATATACAATATATTTCAATTGTGCCCTTATCCCCTCCAAAACAGCATATATTCCTGAGTAGATTTATTCCCTCTGCCTTCCACCAACACTGTTTTTTATAAAATCCTCCCATATTCATTATAATTATTTATTTTAATCATCCCTTTTTAAATTTAATGTATCATTTATTGCCATATTCCATATTTCATTTCATATTATTCCACTCATTTCTTTGAATAACCCAATTCCATCTCCAATATTTAACCATCACTAATCTAGCTGCCATTATCAAATTTACAATCAATCCCTTTCTTTGCTTCATTTATATCTTGTTTTTCCACCAGTAACAGTAATTCAATCCTTGGTGACATATCTAAATTTACATTCAAAAGTTCTCTAATTTCCCTAAACAGTTAGACTAAAGAGTTAGTCACTCTTTCTCGGCCCTAGACTGAGAAGTTAAAATATGAAAACAAAACAAAAACTTCTATCAATCCACTTTGGACCAAAATGGTAGATGATGGTCTATAATCTTCAAGAAAGTGGCTTCAACCTGCAGTGAACTCATCTGGCAAATGTACGTGCAGACATACTTCCAAAACCATTCATGTACATCTGTCTCTGCATGTGTCTCTCTGTGTGTGTTTGTAGTAAAGTTCTCCACAAATTGATTTTGCTTCCTGGTGTCTCTATGGACAAATCTGAATTTTCAGTTTATTTATTTTATTTATTAAATGTATATGCCGTCCATCTTGCCATAAAGCAATGCTAGGCGGCTTACAACAAGCTAAAAACGACAACATAAAACATGAAAATAAATATTACCTTTAAAATTAACAAAGATAGCTTAGGAGGAAGCAATATACAATGGGGTGGAGGTAGAATCTTCTCTTAATCCACCAGTCCCCTCCACTATGGAAAACACCCATTAGGACCCCAGGCCAATCAGCAGACCCTTTCACATGGCCAAGAATATACTTATATATACTTTCCCGCTATACTGCAAATATTATAGGGGGCCATGCAGTAAACTTTTAGTAACTTTGTTAGCAAATTTCCAGGACAACCCAGAATTCTTGCACATCTCGTTAGTCAAGAACAAACATCTTGTTGCCACCTACAATGGAGCAGATGTTTGCATACAGAGTATCAATAGATGGGGTCTAGGACAACTTGCCATGGCCATCTCGCTGTGGCCAGCTTGCCATGGGACAATTCTGCCGTAGGACAACTCAAGATGAGATAACTGAAGAGAGGGATAAGTGAATTGCAGTGGATCTTGTCTCACTTTAGGTTTGAATCTTCTCAAATTAGAAGTTCTCAAGGCTGGGCTGAGCTACAATTCTGCTCATCCCTCCCTTGAGTTGACCAGTGTGAGTTGTCCCATTTCACCACTGATGATGAGCCTCACCAGCAAAATATTACTCCATCCATCTCAATCCCTGTTGCATACAAACTCCTGTTGATATTATTGTTTTATTTGCTATGCTATCATTTTAGTGTCTAGACTTATTAATGCATGTGGATGATATTAAGCTCCGGCCTTTAGTTGTCATAAGAACTTCATTCATTAATTTTGTTTTCTTGGCAACAATGCAGAGGTGGGCTGTCATTGGGATTCCTAGTCTCCCAGTTTAATTTACACTTCAAGCTTTCTTTTTTATGGTTTGCCTTTGAAGTATAAATCAAATCCAACCCTGCTTAGCTTTTTTTAGAGTCAGCCAAGATTAGTTAAGTATTGTCATCTGTTATATAAAGAACTGGATCACAAAGATTTTAGCTTTCTGTTGGCAAGGAGTTGCCACAGTGAAGCAAATGTTTAAATGTGACATTCTTATCTGCAGATTGATTTATTTCCTTTTACCATATTGGAGAATTTTATCTTCCGCTTATATTACCTGGCTGGGGTATATCGTAAATTTTTACACGGCAGCATCCTACCACAAATTATTGGTGTGTATAGATCACACAACCAGATGCATAAAGTTCCCCTCGTCTGCTTGAGGCTTTGCAAAATTGACAAAAAGGCTTCCAGGCTGATTCATTGCGACTAGCAGCTTCACCACAGCCTAGCCAATTAGCAGTTGAGGATGTGCAACCTATCACAAAGCTAGGTTAAGACAAAAATGCTATGTAAGTAGGCTAACTCCTTGGTGCTCAACTGCTAGGTTTCTAATGAGTTGACACAATGTTTATATCCGAAATGGCAGAAGACATCTTGCATTAGAGATATTGTGGGAGTTAAACTGTGGAATTGCATATTCAATCTCTTCTTGCCATTAACTATGGGTGGGTGGGTGGGAAATTATATATATATTCAGACTTTACTAAATACTTTTCTCAGACTAACAGAATAACAGAGTTGGAAGGGACATTGGAGGTCTTCTAGTCTAGCCCTCTGCTCAAGCAGGAAACCCTATACTATTTTAGACAAATAGCTGCCCAATATCTTCTTGAAAACCTCCAGTGTTGGAGCATTCATCACTTCTGGAGGCAGGTTGTTCCACTGGTTAATTGTTCTAACTGTCAGGAAATTTCTCCTTAGTCCTAGGTTGGTTCTCTCCTTGACTGGTTTTCATTGCTTTTTGTCCTGCCTTGGCCAGTGGATCACCAGCACCCAAACTGAATGATTTTCAAGGGGGGGGGGAGTAGGATCTTATCCCCATCCAAATAACCCTTTCCAACTTGAAATGGCAGCACCAACAAGCATTCCCTTACTGTTGGTAGCTGTCCAGTGCTGATCCTTCATAATGCTGGTCCTTCCATTTCTGTTAATATTGCCTTCGAGACCTCATGGGAATCAGTGGTGGCCAAAGGTTACCCAATTGTTTGATACTCCTTCAAGAAATATGTTGGCTATGGAAATCAGTTTGTTGCACATTTTAATGGTGCAAAAGTGCATATTTTTAAAATTCAGTGAGGACCTCTGCTAATTTGAGGATCATGGTGTGTTCAAATTGGTCAGTTTTTTTGAAATTTGAAGGTTTTTTTTTAAAAGGGGTAGGCTGTTTACAACCAGTTCCATAGACAAAGAGAATATTCTTTAACGTGGACATTATAAGCTGCCTTCTCAGCAGCTGGAAACAAATGATACTCCATCTAACTCTTTCTAAAAAACAAAACAAAACATACACACAAATCAACATTTCCAACAGGGTAGGCAAACATTTCTTGACTCTGTCCCAAGACCCACATTATTATGTCTGCTCAAATAGTTTGGAAATAACCCTTCTTTCAGCCTTCACATTCTATGATTGATGTATATCTCATATCTCACTGGTCTTGGTGGGGAATATTCTGACTGTTCTCTGACTTAGAGAAAGGGAAGACATTCCTAACACTCTGATTTCCAGTAAATCCAATGGCTGTCTTCATCCATCTCACCTACCCAGAATTCATTTATCTCCAGGGCATGTTTTACGTCCAAATGTAGGGTTGTATCCAGATTTATTCATGCTTAGAGGTGACCCATTGTATTCAATGAGGTTTCTGTTAATGAGTTCTTGCTTGCCCTGACATTAGTGAGTTCTCTCTAAACATGTGTGGCTCACGGTATACTAGCTCCAAATGTAATATATTGAGGTTTATAAATCACAAATCATGGCATACTGCTTGATGTGAATATAGCCAATTGGGGTTTGTTCAGCAACGAAAGAACTAAAGATTTAAAAATCCTTGCTTAGGTTAGTTTCAGATTATGTCTGGATCCATCCACTGCAGTAAAAAAAATGTGTGGCTTTCCAAACCTAAAATCCCCTTATTTTCACAGCAAGCTACTTTTACCATCATGCACCCTACAATAGGAATTCTCTTTCTACCATCAGCTGCTCTCAGCCAAAGCTGTTTTTGAACAATGCAGGCCTTTCTATACTGCTATCCTTCCACTCCTCATTTCATTTCATTTTTTTCCCCCTTTGAGCAACTAAATTGTTTCCTTAGCTTGGGACGAGGGCGATATTAAAGTAAGGAGCTTGACAAAGCTGTTGAGATGTTCTATTGTCCTATTTGTTGAGTTTTCATCTATCTGGGGCTTGATTATTAGGTTCATATATTTCCACTCTTTAGCTCCTCATGTTTATTTGCATAAAAACTAATAAATATGCATTCATATGTTGGAGAGAGGGGAGTAATTCTCGATGAATTCAGCAACCCGTTCTCTCTCCTTTGCTGACACGCTATTTCTGAAATTAAGGGCTGTGTGAATCTTAGTGAAGAGAATGCTTAGCTTGGTCCTTTTATTACTGCTGAAATGGATTATTGTCATTCTTTGTTCTTTGAATTGTTTGAATTACATGAATTGCTCATGCCAGTCCAAACACTGAGTGATGAAACTGGTGGCAATATTTATGGAGATTCTCAGTCATCCAGGTCATGGTTGTTCCAACGGTGCTTTTTCAAAAGGCAACTGGACTTTCTTGGTTTTTCCTTGAAGTTCAGAACTGAAGAAGCTTCTTGGATGAGAAGCAAAATGTCTTCCAGGAGAAAAAACAAGAATGTCCAGTTTTCTTTTGAAAAAGCACTTTTGGGACAGGTGGCAATGAAGAAATATGAGGATCTTTCTCCATCACCTTTCCAGAGTTAGCAATCTACTTGCAATTGATTTTAACCAGGATCCCCCCCCCCCCGTATAAATCCTATCTGGATGTTCATGTCTGCCTATTTATCTCAGCTGGCAGCGCTATCATGGGAAGCCTGACATTTATCAGAAAATGACTTCTTTTTCTGAAGTTGCTTTTTTAGCACCCCGGGTGGGCAAATCTCCAGCAACCCAAAGACGGTCAAGTAATAGGTTAGATCTGTAATAGCTTGTTGGGTCATTTCCTTCTTTAAGCAGGATAAATGGCTTCAGGAATGTTGTTAATGGATGCAGCAATAGGCTGGCGGAGTTCATACATCACATTAAGCCATAGCTTAACAAGCTTTTGCTGGAGAGGCTACAATGTTTTGAGCGCACACAATTTATTAAACCAGATCAAGGAGGTGATGGGGCGGGCAGCATATGTATCATAAAATCATAGGGCTGAAAGGGCTTTGGTGGTCTTCTAGTCCAACCCCCTGCTCAAAGGAGTCCTTAGACCCTCTTGGGCAAATGGTTGTCCAATCTTTTCTTGATAACTTGGTGTTTGTCATATGGAATTGCCAGGGAGGTCAAAAAACAGTAAGGTGAGCAATAAGGGACATTTTTTATCGTGTCTCTGTGAGCTGCATTGGCTGCCAGTTGGGATTTGGGTGCAATCCAAGGTGCTGGTTGTGACTTTTTATGTACCAGGGGGCTTGCTAAAGTTCCACGCCCTCGTTTCCTCCTGCAAAGTTGTAGAGTCCAGGAACAGAGCCCTCTTAAAAACACATCTGCTCATGGGCTTACTTTTGAGATTCCATGATGAATGAGGTGTGAATACTTATGAGTCTCTAAGATGGATGTAAAGAGCTGATTAAACCATATTTGGTTTGCCATGTTAAATAATTGAGCAATTCTCCCAGCATAGTATATGAACAGACTTGTGGGGTCTATAAATAAAGGTGAAGCAAATAAATAAAACTCATGAAGGATGGGTATGATAATAGCGCTATTTACAATTTCCCTATTTTGAATCTCCTATCTACATAAGGGTAGAACTGGCAAAGATCTAGCAGGGTACAAATGGAACTAGTGATTCAGCCATGGACTTAGTGGATTTCCCCCTCCCCAACTGTTATGTTTTTAATTGAACATCTGAGGAAAGAAATGGAAGAGAACCTCCAGATGTTTTAAGCCTTATTATCCCTGACCTCAGCCATGCTGCCCAAGAATAATAGTTCAGAGCATCTGTAGACTTTCTGATCTCTAGCCTGTAAAGTTGGAGTTCA
The DNA here is from genome assembly GCF_016545835.1 of Crotalus tigris. NCBI lineage: Eukaryota > Metazoa > Chordata > Lepidosauria > Squamata > Viperidae > Crotalus > Crotalus tigris. The sequence goes on along the minus strand of NW_024098197.1, from coordinate 378,824 downwards.
CTTCTTGTATAAGAATCTATAACAATAATAAGTGCTAGTACTGGTGCCATGTACTAGTTGTTCAGGTTTCCTCCACAATCTCCCTGTGGAGAATTTTCTGGGTCTACACTTGGATTTTTTCGATGGGCAAACAAGTGTTCAGAGATTAGTCTGATGCTTCTACATGTTGCTGTTGCCTATATGAAGAGGGCAATAGATCTCCCATGGTGTAGGAGAAGAAGTGGCAGAACCTGGAGGTGGAGTTAAGAGAGGGATCAGTCTAGAATCCCTATGCAGCCACTATGCAGTCTAAGTCCAACCCCCTTTGAATTCTGTTGAATCTTATTTAAATCCAAGCAGGTGCTAACCGTGAATTGAGAAGATCCCTGCGCTTAGGCATGAGTAGCAATAATTCAGTTTAATTGGATCCACGTAGGTGGATCTGATCTTTTACACATGACACACGGGTCTCCTTAACCTTCTCACCTCCACACCCATATTTTTAAAGGCATTCTTAAATTCCATCAGAGTTGAATCCAGTCAGATCTTTGCTATCTAAGTAAGGAAGAGTTTGGTCTAACGCCAAAATGTATCTGTCCTTTTCTATAGATGACTTGCTTGTCCATGTTTGTGAAGGGGAATGGGGAATTACTCGGACAGGGGTGGTGATGTAGAAGAAGGCCACACTTGGAATACTGCATCCAGTTTTGGTCACCATGATGTAAAAAAGATGTTGAGACTCTAGAAAGAGTACAGAGAAGAGCAACAAAGATGATTAGGGGACTGGAGGCTAAAACGTATAAGACCTCCAAGTTCCCTTCCAACTTTATTATTATTACTATTAGTAGCAGTAGTAGTAGTAGTAATAGTAGTAGTGTTATTGTTATTGTTATTATCTTGAGAAGAAAATGTAAATGGTAGAACAGCAGTTTAGTCCTGGGGAGACTGGAAAGCATGAAGATATCAACCTAGGCTTGATGAGGTTAAGAGGCGGACAAGGAATGGCTTGGGCCCATTTGCAAAATCCTGTTATTTCTGTGTTTTACATTTGCTCCTTTTCCATTTCAAGATTCCTTCCCAATCAATCTCATAGGTAAAATTCAAGGCGCCACAATTCTGTTGTAGCGGTGTGCTGCGTGTACTGTGATTAATTTAGAGGGGGCCATATCATGGGATGCACTGACAGGCTTGACCAAATAACAGCAATTTTTCGATATTCAGAGTGCGATATTGCATTGTGGAGGGAGAGGAGTGGGGCCAATAGCAATTTTTTTTTCTCCATGACTAGGTAATTTCATACACATCAGCTCAATAAAAATCAACCGAGAGGGCTTGGCACAGCTATTCCATTCATTTATAAAGCATTGCAGGGCCTCAGATTCACTCAGCTGTAAACAAGGAACGAGACAATTGGAATATTTGCAGTGACAGGGACTTCTTAATCCTTGCAAGGCTCACTTTGGCCCCGACCGTATCCTATTCAAAAAGGTAGGATTGGCTTATTTATAGGGAATTTGGTCAAGTCAGAATGTTCTGTAGAATTAGATTGTTTTCTTTAACCTGCTTCTCTTATACAGCTAGTCCTTGACTTATAATTGCAGTTGGGACTGGAATTTTTGTCATATGTTGGTGTGGTTATAAAACTAGCTATGTAAACTGAATCAGTTTTGCAATATTTTTTTTAACCATGGTCATTAAGCAAATCACCTGGCTGTTAAGCAAATCATATGGTTGTTAAGCATATCCGGCTTCCCCATTGGATGTTTTTTGCCGGAAACTGGCAAAAAAGATCGCCAATCACCGTCACGTCAACACAGGATGCTACAACCGGTTGTAAATGCGAGCTGGTTGTTAAGAGCCCAAATTGTGGTCACATGATTGCAGGGGTGACTCAAGGGTTATAAGTGCAAGTACAGATCCTAAGCCTCTTTTTCTGAGGCCGTTAAAGTATTAAACAAACAGTCATAAATAGAAAACTAGCTTTATATCCCCCAGAAATTGATCTTTCTGTGTGATGGGTAAACAAAACAAATGAATAAAGATAATAGTCAGGTCAGGTCAATTTAGACATGTTCATCTTAGGACCAGCTTTCCCTGGATATGTTCTCCACTGTTTAATCAATGTAAAATTGGTGCTTTATTCTTGATAGGCGCATGGAAGTCATTGTGTTTATGTGACAGTTTGAGCCACAAACCAGCTAAGTACGTTTTAGTCTGGCATGTTGAATGAACACATACAACGGGGTTAATGTACAGTTCAGTTTATGACCCCAACTTAGATAAGTGGGTTGAATAAAGCACACTATAGTCAGTCATGCTTGTACATGTCAAGCAAGCACAGCTATCATTAAAGATTTGAGAACCCGAATATCAGGCATAGCTAAATGATTACACATGCAGAGACTGAGATTTGCCTTAGAAAGAACTCAGTGTTAACCACTTGCAAACAAATCTGCTTAGGTAGTTTAGGCTGTGAACCTCAACACGCTTCCTTGGGAATTATCGTATTGACTGCTGTGTTGCTTAATTCTTAGAAAATGACGGTTGTATTCCTTTGAAAGTGATTACAGGTCATCCTTGACTTACAATAGTCCATTTAGTGACTGTTCAAAGTTACAACAGCACTGAAAAATAGCAGTTACAACAGCACTGACTTAGGATTGCTGATCACAGTTTATCGCAGCATCACCCTGGTCATGTGATCAAAATTCAGATGCTCTTAACAGGTGAAAATGTTTTTTGAACATTGTGGGGAAAACAAATTTAAATGAGAACTTTAAAAACAGGAACTATGACAAGATGCTTCAGAAGACTAATTAGAAAAGAAGATTCATATTGACGTGGTTGTTACTTGTAGAAATACTAGAAAAATGTCTATATTCAATTGTTATCTACCAAAATTACCAAGGAATGTACTAATTTAAGGATAATAGAAGAGAACATTTTTGGAAGAAGAGAAAATCAAGGAAAGCTACTATGTGGAGTATGGAATTATATAAATTCATTGTTATTGATCATTTGTAAATATAAACCCAGACAACACGCTGTTTATCATATATAAATGGTGATTATGTTTAAAAAAAATTTAAAAATATATTAAAAAACAACATTCAAATGCTTGGCAACTGATTCCTATTTTTTTTTCTTTTCTTTTTTTGTCTGAAAGACAAAACCTCTCATTCCGATCACCACCTCAGATTGGATCTTGCAACATTGTCCTGGAACATGTATACTTGCCTTCACTTACGTTGCACTGGAGTGTTAAAGGATTATTAGCTTCTTGCAATATCTTACATCTCTCCTCTATGATAGGAGACGTCTTACCCACATCATTACGCAGTAGAATCAGTAGACTTTACTAGAATGGCAGCTTTGTTGAATTGGAAACTACTTAGGAATACATCCTTGACTAAGGTGCACAAATAAATAACATCTCATGGTTTGTTTGGTTTTTTTTCCATCTCATGACAATGCCTTCGAATGCCAGACCATTGGGATATCTTTAAACCAATTGGAAACATGAAGCCCTTTTGGATGCAAAACCTGTTTAGAGGAATTCATTTACTGAACAACTCCAGGAAGATTTGGCACCTCTTGAAGGCAATGTCCTTCCAGAAATCATTGGTTCTAGATTGTTGTGCCAGAGGGAACAATTGAAACAGATCTAATCCATAAGATATGTGCAAGTCAGGTAGATATTTGTTAATTTCAAATGGAGCTAGGAAGGGCCATTTGCAATGAGAAGAAGGAGCATTAAAGCATCTGAAAACCCAACAGTGAGCAAGGCACTTTTATGGCTTTCTTCTGTTTATTGAAACAATGGTGGCTGGCTTCTTCATTTGTTATCCCAGTTTCCCAAGCTGGGAAGTGCATTCTTGGGAATAAATTGCACACCGCTGCCAATTATTGGTTTGGGGGAAATGATGAACGGATGCAGCAGGCAAATTTAAACATATGGGAAGATTAGAGATTGTCCCATTTACTCTGTAACAAGGTCTAAAGGGAACTAAACCAATACAATTTATATACTCTAAAGCAGGGGAGGAAAATGCAGCCTACGCTAGCTTGGGGTAGATTTTTCGAGCTTCTACGTTGTACATTCCTCAAATGCCACTATAACTAAATATAAAGAGATCATTATAAATAAGCCAGAGAGAGAGAGAGAGAGAGAGAGAGAGAGAGAGCCTGCCTGAAAATATTTGCACACTAAAGGGAATAAGAGACCAGTCAGCATTCTGGCTGAAGAGGTATAAAACTGTTCTGATCATTTTACTTGTTTATTCAATGTATCACCACTATCTCAGCTTTCTTGCTGATTAGTGCCAGAGATTGGGGACAGTTACAAATGGATCCCATAAAATGGCAAACACCACTCCAATGTGACATTTGGAAAGGGAATCCAGATCCTCGCTGTACATCAAACAGATATTATCTCTGAGTATATCTCTAATAACCAAGAAATGGGCTAGATTAATTTGGAGCTTGAATTCATCTTGCAGCTGTACTTGGAGCTTAATTACCCAGAAGCTTGCATAGTTAAACAACTGCTTCTCCCCCAATCAATCAAGGTGGGGAAATACCATCTCTGCTGGGCAGATTCCTCATCTGGTGGGTCATCCTGCAGAGGTGATGGGAAGATGGGCTTCACAGTGTCAACCCGATAAGGGAGATCAGACTAAGAAACCTCTGAAAATGGCAGATGGAAGAAGGGTGGATGCCTCTGAACTGTGGTGCTGGAGGTGACTATGACACATCCCATGGACTGCCCCCCCCCCCAAAAGTCCTAGACCAAACAGAATGACAGACTAACAGAGATGGAAGGGTCCTTGGAAATCTTCTAATCCAACCCCTTCCTGAAGCAGGAAACCCTATACCATTTCAGACAGATGGTTGTCCAGTCTCTTCTTGAAAACCTCCAGTGTTGGAGCACCTACAACTTCTGCAGACAAGTTGTTCCACTGATTAATTGTTCTCCCTGCTAGAAAGTCTCTCCTTAGTTTTCGGTTGCCTCTCTCCTTGATTAGTTTCTATTTGTTCTTGTCTTGCCTACAGGTGTTTTGGAGAATAGCTTGACTCCCTCTTTTACCCCCAAACCTCACCAAAAATATCACTTGATGCCAAGATCGCCAACAGAAGCTGTCAGGTGGCTTCAGGTGTGGGTGTGTTGAGTGAGGATCTTGTGATGGGTCAGGTGTGAGTCATCAGAGAGAGGCTTGTGATGGGTCTTGCGATGGGGAGATTACATTAGGTCAGTGTCTTTGGAAGGTGAACTACTGGGGTGAACTGCCACTGAAGATGTTACCTGCCTGGTAACAAAACATGCAGAAACCAACCCACAAGCTCGGAGAATGAACCTTCACCCTCATCCTACACCAGAGCTACAAATATTCACCACTAGGGCAAATGGAGTGACTACCTGTCACTTGCTCCTCAGCTCCTGCTTGCCCAAAAGCATGCAATACTGCAAGTAGATAAATGGGTACCACTTTGGTGGGAAAAAAACTAGCTGTTTTCATATGTGGAGAGAGCAGACCTGGATGGATGAGAGGCATCACAACATGAGGTAAGGTGAGGTGAGACCAGTGGAAGAATCAGCAACCTGAGTGCTGCTAGTTAATTGGCATAAAGCTAGTTTCTCCCCTGTGGTGCACCAAGGATAAAGATGCAAGTGCCAAACAAAATGAACTGGCAGTCTAGGCTGTCAGAACTGCATAATAAGCTTTCTCATATTATTTTCTTGGCTCCGGGCTCAGGAAACATTTATCTGACTGATGCCTTCATAGAAGCTCTTCCTTCTGTTTTTCAAGCTATTCCATATGTAAGCTATATACTTAGATGACTCCCTGTATTTCTTTTCAGTTATCATTGTCTTTTCAGATGGCTCTGCCCAGATCAACTATGCCCTGTCTCTAAGCCCTGCCTCCTCAAACAGAGGAGACCGGTTCCACAGCAGAGATGATCTGCTTAAATCCCCTACTTGTCCTTAGCAACCATGTAAAACCTCCTGATACCAACTGAAGCAAAACATCTTGGTTTTCAGGCTGTTCTCATTAGCAGAGTTATTGCGGTGGATGAGATGGTACAAGGCAACTAAACTATTTCTCACTTAGAAACCAGTCTGTCCTGGGTACATTAGAACCAGACTTTCTGATTTACTTCCTATGGTCCAGTGAAGAAACAGGTCTCTTAAGTGATAATGGAGAAGCTTGTAATAGGCTGTTTATGTAATAGTCTCCCAAATCTTTTACCAGTTTGGGAATTGACTCTTACAACCATAAAATTGCTTTGGGTGACATGAGATCTACGGGTTATTTATCCTTGCGTTTCTCCAAAATAGACTATCAAAATTGCTTTGCTGGCCTCCATCTCTTCAGAGTGTGTGGGACTCATGGCCTAGAATAGGGGTGTCAAACTGGTGGCCTGCGGGCTGGATGTGTCACGCACAGGCCACACCCACCCCGGCTCTCCAAAGGCAAAAAACATCACGATTTTCATGTGATATGATCGAGTTTGACACCTGTGGCCTAGAACCTTTGGGATACTGTGGGACATCTGAGGGCTTTAAGAAGCAAAATGACTGCCTTAAGTCTTACAGATTTATATAGCATCTTTGTCATCCCTTAAACTCCAGTACTTACTTAATTATGTATTTATTTATTTATCTTATTTTTTTTCATCGCCTTTATTATGTTATAAATAACCTAAGGTAGCAAACATGCATAACACTCCTTCTTCCTCCTCTTTTTCCTCACAACAACAATAACCCTGAGGACAGGAAGACCTGGAGGAACATTGTCCATGGGGTCGCGACGGGTCGGACACGACTTCGCAATTAACAACAACAACAACAACAACAACAACAACAATAACCCTGTGAGGTGGGTTGAACGGAGGGAGAGGGACTAGCCCAAAGTCACCTAGCCAGTTTTAGGACATAAGGCAGGACTAGAACTCGCAGTCTCTTGGTGATTGTCCCAAAGTCGCCCAGTTCGATTTCCTGCCAAAGGCGGTAATAAAATGCAGTGTCTCCTGGTGATTGTCCTATAGCCACCTAGCCAGCTGTCAGGCCTAAGGCAGGACTAGAACTCAGAATCTCAAGGGGTGCTTGACCCAAAGTTACCCAGCCAGCTTTGGTGCCTAAAGGGGGGACTAGAACTTATAGTTCCCTGGTTTCTAACCCAGCACTTTAACCTCTATGGCTGTCATATCTCTCATCCCCAGCCCTTCTCGATCACTGGCTCTGCCCCCTTTGAGAGAGGGCTCAGTAACGAGCCACAGTAAACCTTTCCGTTGTTTAGAATTGTGCACTCTTGCATTATGCCAGTGGTTCTCAACCTTTTTAATGCCGCGACCCCCCCACCGGTTGTAAGTCGAGGACTACTCAACCGGTCGTAAGTCGAGGACTACTCAACTGGTGCAGCACCGTTTGCAGAATGGGACTTTTGGCGGGCTCAGCAGGGCAGAGACAGCCTGGACAATTCCTATTGGCTTTTGAAAGCCAATAGAATTAGACTCTATTCAAGAGAGTCTATTCTATTGGCTTTCAAAAGCCAATAGAATAAAAGGGAGTAGCACAGCTAAGGAAAAGGGGAAAAAAATGGCGGACTGCGTTGTTTGGCGACCCCCGTGAAATGGTCGTTCGACCCCAAATGGGGTCCCGACCCACAGGTTGAGAACCACTGCATTATGCTATCAGTGAAATCCTTGTCGTTTGTGTTGGGAGGATTCAGAGAGGTACAAATAGTAAATACTGAGCCATGCACGGTCCTACTCAGATACAGAACAGCCTTCTATGGAGCTAGAGCAGGTGTGGGCAAACCCTTTCTACCTCTTCAATAGGATCCAGCTAAGTGCTGAGAGCGGGTACGAGAGGAACTGAACCAATAAGGCGGGCGTGAACAGCTAACTAAGAAAGGCAGGAGCATCTGGTGAGCACACTGCAGTGCAATATAAGGCCTGGAAAATTGCCTAGCCTAATGATATCCTCAAGGCATGCTTGCAGTCTGTTGCTGGATGCTGTTTTCTAGTCGCAATAAAGGAGAAAACTCTCGCTCTCTTTGTCAGGGAGGGTGAAGCATGCTACATTTTGCTTTTCAGATGGTTTGACTGCTGGGTACTTGGCAACCCCCGAAGCCAATTATTTCTGCTGCTGCTAATGATAACAATAATTTAGCGATAATGATAGCTGTGGCGGCGGCAACAATAATCATAATGACAACTTTTGGCCCATTAGCCAGATGTCCTTCTTTCAGGAGAATAGTCACCAGGCCAACGCCTGGGTAACTGGAGACTTGCCTCGATGGGAAGGGAGATGAAATGCTATGGTGGCTTCCAAGGAGGATGGAAGGGAGGGGGATGAGGCCAGATCATTGTCTATGGAAAAGGTGATGCAACCTCATAAGGATCCCGGGAAATCTTATGACAAAAAAGGATGCTGAAGCTCTAGAAGGAGTGCAGAGAAGAGCAACCAAGACTGGAGGCTAAATTATTATTATTATTATTAATAATAATAATAATAATAATAATAATAAAGTTGGAAGGGACCTTGGAGGTCATCTAGTTCAACCCCCTGCTCAGGCAGGAAACCCTATACCATTTCGGACAAATGGCTGTCCAATCTCTTCTTAAAAACTTCCAGTGTCGGAGCATTCACCACCTCTGGAGGCAGGCTGTTCCATTAGTTAATTGTTCCAACTGTCAGGAAGTTTCTCCTTAGTTCTAGGTTGCTTTACTCTCCTTGATCAGTTTCCACCCGTTGCTTCTTCTCCTGCCTTCAGGCACTTTGGAGAATAGCTGGACTCCCTCTTCTTTGTGGCAGCCCCTGAGATATTGGAACACTGCTATCCTGTCCCCCCTCAACCTTCTCTTCATTAAACTAGACATACCCAATTCCAGTAACCGTTCCTTATATGTTTTAGCCTCCAGTCCCCTATTGTGTATTATTTAACACAACAACAGGATAACAGAGTTGGAAGGGACCTTGGAAGTCTTTTAGTCCAATACCTGGCTCTAGCAGAGATTTAAGGGAATTTGGTATGTTTAGCCCAGCCAAGAAATATTCAGGGAGACACGAATCCTTGAATGGTTGTCATAGGAAGAAGGCATCCATTGGTTCTCCAAAGCACCTATGGGCAGGTCAAGAAGCAATGGATGGAAACTTATCAGAGGGAGATCCAATCTGAAAATAAGGAGGAATTTTCTGGCAGTGAGAACTATTCATCAACAGAACAGCTTGCCTCCCAGAGTTGTGGGTGCTCCATTGCTGGAAGTTTTTGTTTTTTGTTTTTTTAAAAAAAGATTGGATAACCATCTGTCCAGGATGGTCTAAGGACTCTAGCCTTGGATTAGAAAACCTCCAAGGTCCCTTTCAGACCTATAATTCTATGACTATTAGGCACCTTCCAAATTATCAGGTTGCTTATTTTGGGTAGGAAAGAGTTAACCCATGAACAAAGCCCAACTTATGTGAAGCAACCTGCTTCCTTCTAGAATCTGCTAATTAGACCTTTTGGGATTTGATCATTGGGAGGCATCAAGGCAGTTACAGATGTTTTCTGTAGAGCCATCGGTGGCCCCAGCCTTTGCCGGGCCCTCCATTAATTTGATGGTTCCCTCAAGGCATTTTCTTGAATAAGTAGGGCTTTTTTAATGGCTAGGATCAAATCACAGAACTTCACTTCCCTGCATAAGGATCATTTATCACCAATGTACTGTCCATCTTCTCTTTAATAAGGAAGTACTGCCTAAATGAGTTTTCTTCTTCGATTTCACAGTAGCTCCATAAGATAAATTAAGGCGGCTGGCTTTTGCTCACTTAGTGCTCTCCATGGTTAAACACACGTCTGGAGTTGAGTCTCCTATTTTAAGCTTAGTGTAAGGTTTGCTGCACTTTCTTTACCATCTGCTTTTCAACTCCTGCAATAATAACCCAGGTGAAAAATTCCAAGAGAGAGATGCAATTATGACTGTGCCATAATGAATTTCTCTCTTTTGATGACAGCCAGTTAACCCTCTGGAAATTTTAAAGCTAGAATGATTCCGGATATGCAAATGAAATCCATTTTGCCAGTCAGCTGGCATTGTTAGGAGGGCTCCTAAATTTCTATTAAATCACTCTGTCCCTTTGGATGCTATGTTTGAACTGGATGCTAATGTACAGTATGTAAAGCTTTCTTGGGGATCCTTGATGTTCTTTGAGCTTGGTGTTTTCTTGCAGACGTTTCATGAACCAACTAGGGAATGTCATCAGGTCCAGAAGGGAGGGGGGTTTCTCTCTGTTTAAACACTAGGACTTGCCCTCTCAATGGTGGGACTGTTCTTAGTGATTTCTTGATTGGGCTATTGTTTCCTGTTAGCTTGTTTGCCTGAATTTGTAGTTCCTTGATTGGGGTATTGCTTATTGCTTGAGTGTTGGCCTAGCATTCATCTTAATGTTAATCTATGCTTATCATAAAGAATGAACCATGGTTTTCTACTGCTCTTCTCTTCCAATTCAACTCTCAAACTTCTGCAGTTTTCTATTAATTACATATACCTATAGCATCTAGTTTGTTCTTCACATCTGCTTGACTAGCCTTTTTCAAAGATGAGAATACATCAGGGGTCGGCAACTATGGCAACTTTACAACCAGGACTTCAACTCCCAGAATTGGAGACACAAGAATTCTGTGAGTTGAAGTCCACAGGCTGCAAAGTTGTCATAGCTGCCCATTCCAGGAATACAATCTTTTCACAAGGAAGTAGAAACCTTATCTACCATTATCTTAGCATTCCCATGCTGTCCCATTTGCTAATTGCTGAAGACCCTTTCTCAAAACTAGGAGTTGCTGAAATTGCAAATCAAATTACTTTCTCCTACTCTTTTTTTATTATTATTTGCATGCATTTCTGTACTTGACCAGATTATTCTCTTTGGTTGGTAGGGAAGACGTTGGAAGTGAATTGACACTGCAGGCATTTGAGGAAATTGAGAGCTACAGAGAATTGTTTTTCTGATTCTCCTTCTTCATCTTCCTGTGATTCACTGCTGACTAGCAAGCCTTTCCCCAGCATAAAATAATTAGAAAATGTGGTTCTTCTTTGGAACGCTTCTGAGTTCAGAAATAAAGCAGAGCTCCTTCAAGGAGGCGATTCAACACCACTGCTTGAAAGTTCTTCCCTTAGTATGGAGATATGGACACCACTAATATTTTGAGGAAGACAAGACAGCTAAGTGTACATTGGTACATCTGTACATATTAGTCACCACCTTTCATCTGGATTGCTTGTTCCACAAAGTCTCCGAACAAAACAATCATCCTGGGTCACATTCAACTTTTTGTGGGCTTCTACATTCAGTTGTTAACACAATTATTTCAGTTCTCAAAAATTTGAGACGGAGGGAAAAAAACATGTGGACAAGAGTTCATCTAATGATTCTTCAGTACCTTGTCAAAACAGATGGCCAATTAAGCAACATCAGTTTTCAAAAAAAAAATACATCAATCCAAACCATCCTAATTGGTTAGTGTAACTGATTTAATTAATCATGTGTCCTTGCTCTACAGGAAAGTTTGAGCACTTTGTAAAGAAGAAAATTCAAGACAAAAAGGTACGATTATAATTGGACAGTAATTCATATATAAACTCAATCCAAAATATTTTTTTTCCTTTGGAGCTGAGCCAAAGTTCTGTTCCTTCGCTTACCTAAAGCAAAACTTTTAAGTATGTTAGACAAGAATTAATCTCATTTCTAACAGCTATTTCCTGATGATCTATCCAGGGTCCTGAAATCTTAGTATGTACTCATGGGTTTTAAGCAATATTTTTGTGTGTTTTCGTCAATAATATTGAATAAACATCTATGCTCTAACTTTACTAAGATTTATTTCCTCCGAAAAAATCTGTTTACAGTATGGCACTGCAGATAGGTGATGTGCAGTTGCATTTATTTTTCATTTCTCTGCCAGTCTACCTGAAATTCCTAATCTGAAAAAAAGGAAGAAATTTCAGCTCATTTTCAGCTGAAATGTCCTTGAAGCCCAGAAAGCCAGGAGGAATGGTTGCAAATATGTAAATAGGATTCTCATGCTACTTGTCAACTTATTTTTAAGGGAAATACAGAAACCTCATTTGCAGGTTTACGTTCCCCCCCCCCAATATATTCTTCTTTGGAAATAAATTTAAAATGACGTTATGCACAAAATATATTCTAGATTTTCTAATACTTTACATTCATCTTAATGAAAGAGATTATTTTCAAATTTTATAACAGAGGAGAAGAACGGTTTGGAGAATTTTTCCTGGATGGAATTAGAATGGAATTAGAATAGAAATTGGAATTAGAATAGCGTTGAATTTATCCCCGCCAAAGGCTGAGTTTTAATTCCCTTTCTTCCCTTCTATAATTCCTTTTCCAGAAATTTGCAGAGTTCTGGCTTTTCAAGCCCAAGGGAAGTCATTTGGCTTTCCTTGCAGAAGGGTGAATGGAAGTTAACTTTATTGGCACTACTAATTGTATTTTTCCTGCATCTGGTAATAAATGTGATAAGAGAAGCAGAATCACTTTCCAATAAAATGCTCACAACAAAGCATTTGAGGAACAATACATGTTTCTCTTTTATGAAACCCTAGACCAGAATCTCAACAGAGAAATATAACGCGGTCTTTCAATATGTCTAAATTTTCTCATTCTATCATTCTGAGTTTTAAAGAAACAAATTCTTCAGAAATGGATGAGATACAATTTCTTTTGTTCCACATTTTTAAATGACCCAAACATTCTTCATGGTCTCTTACGTAAATTTTGCTTTTTCTGGACCCCTTTGTGCAATCTTTCTTGACTCCCAAAAAATTGCTATGCACAAATTCATTTGTCTCAGTTGACGGCTACATATTTTATAGCAGGAGGGTTTTTTTTTCCCAGATAGTATCTGGATTTTATTGTGTTTGCAACTGGATCCATTCAATAGAAGGGGGCTTATATTGACCTTGATGAATGGAAGTCCCTGTCATTTCAGTGAATTGACTACATTTAGCATGACAGAATCTGGTTCTAGCAAAGTTTGAGTCGTTTTTAAACTTAGGCAAATGATGCCTTTAGAATTAATTATCTCTCCTTCAATTCTGTTTGACTTCTGTAAGTCTTGAATTCTTTCTCTTCTCGAAATAAAAAATACTCAAAAAAAAACCTTAGCTGCCAACCTAGGCAAACATGTCTCACTGCCCAAGAGGCAGATGATCCAGAGCAAGCATCAATAAAATTAAAGATAAAATAAAATAAAAACCTGTAAGGATGTATTGCGAGCTGGGAATTCACTGATCAGTGAAGTTTTTAATCTTGAAGATTTCCCATTAAAAGTCTTAAGAAGAGATTGGGCAGACAATTGTCTGAAATGGTATAGGATCTCCTGCTTGAGCAGGGGGCTGGACTGGAAGACCTCCAAGGTCCCTTCCAGCTCTGTTATTCTGTAATGCTGTTTCTTCTTTTCCATACTGGCGCTGTGTGATTTGGCTTGAAAGGTCTGAAGCTCCCTATTTTTAAATTATTTAGCCCTGTGCAGAAACTCCAGGGAGATGTTCTGCTTGCCCGCAGTACTTCTAGGTTTGGTTTCTTCCTCACTGTAGAACTGGATTGTCTCTCAACCCAAGCAACAGGAAAGGAAGTGGTAGACATTCTGCATTTCTTGCTTTGCAGTCTTGAGGGGAAGGCTTCTTTTATTAATCACCGTGTGGGCCTTTGATGAATACTTCATTTTGAAAATAGACCTTCGTGTGCAATTCTCTGCTGCTAAAGGCACTCGAAAGACAGGATGAGTTCCACGGATTAAACAGATTCTTTGCTCAAGGAAGTAAGATTCACTTCACGAGGGAAATCAGCTAACTGAGATTTAGAAATCTGGGCAAGATTCAGAGTCAAACGTTTCCCAGTGAGCTGCATGAGCCAGCAAAACATCAGCAACTGCATCTCTGTTAATACTTTTTGAAAGAGAAATAGTGTCAGGAACACTTACTGAATGGAAATATGCAGTAAAATAGGCACTAAGGGACTCTACTGCACCTGAACCCCTTGGAGAACAGCACCTGGTTTTATTATTATTTATTATTAGGGTATATATATATATATATATATATATATATATATATATATATATATATATATATTAGTAGTAGGTCTTTGGTTATTCGGGTTTTCTCCTGCATAAAATTGGAAGTGTCTTGGTGACGTTTCGACGAAGTCTCATTTGTCATCTTCAGGCTGGTGTTTTCGGCTTCGTGCTTCTAGGAGCAATGTGTGATCGTAGCTCCTAGAAGCTCCTAGAAGCACGAAGCCGAAAACACCAGCCTGAAGATGACGAATGAGACTTCGTCGAAATGTCGCCAAGACACTTCCAATTTTACATGGGAGAAAACCCAAATAACCAAAGACCTACATACAAACAGAATATATATTCTGCCTTTATTACTTTATAAGTAACTCAAGGTAATAAATATGCCCAGTGCTTCTTCCTTGGCCTATTTTTCCCACAACAACAATCCTGAGATGTGAGTTAGGGTGAGAGAGAATGACAGGTCCAAAATCAGCTGGCTTTCATGCCTAAGGCAGGACTAGAACTCACCATCTCCTGGTGATTGGCCCAGTCACTTACTGGAAGGACTAGAACTCCCAGTCTCCTGGTGATTGAGTTGAAGTCACTCAGCCATTTTTCATGTCTATATTTGGACTAGAACTCACGGTCTCCTGGTGATTGAGTTGAAGTCACTCAGCCATTTTTCATGCCTATATTTGGACTAGAACTCACGATCTCCTGGTGATTGACTTGGTCACTCACTTGGCTTTCATGCCTAAGGCAAGACTAGAACTCACAGTCTCCCGGTGATTGACCTAAAGTCACTCAGCCATCTTTCATGCCCAAGGTTGAACTAGAACCCACGGCCTCCTGGTTTCTAAACTAGCACCTTCACCACTACACAGATCTGGCTATCGTTTCACTTGTTACATATGGATTTATAATCGTCTTAAAAGACTTCCAGACTCTGATTAAACCCCTGGACTACCTTTCTGCTCCCCTGTTTGGCTATCAATCCAGATACCTTTTCGTTTTGACATGTCTCTCACCTTGTTTCAGATAAATGTTTGCATTACTCATAAATAAAGAAACCAATAATATAGATATGAACACTCATAAGCGATAGAGGAAGCAATAAGGTTTCTTCTTTCAGTCTCGTCCCTTGGAAGTCTACACAGCTGTAATTGCACCTTGATAAGGAGGGGGAAAAAAAATTCCCGATTAGTAAAGTGTTTTCTGAAACATTACAAACTGTCCAACAATGGGAATGCACACCAGGGCAGAATTAATCGCTACCTGCAAACAATTTCACACTAGACTAAACAGGGAAACGATAAAAACCATTTTGTAACCCAGGCTTTGACAATAAAATAAGCAAAATGCACAATTAGTTTGAACTGTGACTGAGAAGCACTCGGTAAATCAGGAAAATACGAGGCTGTATTTTGTGAAGTTTCGGGAAATGATTTTTCTTTTCTGATCCCAGATCCAGAGAGCTAATATTTCCTCTGCCCAACGTTTCCCGCAGGACAATATTTGTCTTCATAATAATATTGGGTTTTGCATTCGGTGATAATTCATCTCAGTTTTTGATATCTGATACCCCTGTAAGTGAGCTATTGAACACTGTGGTCTCATATTAGACAATAATTAGATATTGACAAACAGACTTACTTGACATTTGCATGAATTGGTCTTCCTTAACAGCCAACGACAGCTAGCAGTTCATTTTGGATGCTGCCAAAACAGTCAACAGATGGCTTTACTTTCAATCAGCTTGAACGGTAAATGGAGCTCCAGACTCCGAGCGCCAATTTGTCTTTTGATTTGAAATTTCCCTCTCAACCTCTGATTTATTACTTATATTACAAATAATTCAGGGCAAATAAGGTACAGTATATAATGCGCCTGACTCCTCCTATTGTCCCCACAACGACAATCCTGCGAGGCGAGTTGGACTGAGAGAGAGTGAATTCTGCCTTAGCCATGAAAAACCAGGTGGGTGACCTTTGGGCTAGCCCCTCCCTCTTGGCCCAACCCACCTCACAGGTTTGTTGTGGGGGGAACAGGAGGAGGAAATTGTGTTGGATAAATTCTCCATCTTGGGTTATTTGTAAAAATGGAAAAGGGGGGGGGGAGAGATGTAAAATAAATAAATAAATAAATAAAGACACAGTGCTAGGCTGCATTAACAGAAGGATAGAATCAAGATCGTGCGAAGTGTTAATACCACTTTACAATGCTTTGGTAAGGCCACACTTGGAATACTGCATCCAGTTTTGGTCACCACGATGTAAAAAAGATGTTGAGACTCTAGAAAGAGTACAGAGAAGAGCAACAAGGATGATTAGGGGACTGGAGGCTAAAGCATATAAGGAACGGTTGCTGGAATTAGGTACATCTAATTTAATGAAGAGAAGAATGAGGGGGGATATGATAGCTGTGTTCCAATATCTCAGGCTGCCACAAAGAACAGGGAGTCAAGCTATTTTCCAAAGCACCTGAGGGCAGGACAAGAAGCAACAGATGGAAACTAATCAAGGAGAGAAGCAACCTGGAACTAAGGAGAAACTTCCTGACAGTTAGAACAATTACAACCTGCCTCCAGAAGCTGTGAATGCTCCAACACTGCTAATTAGGTTTTTAAGAAGAGACTGGACAGCCATTTGTCTGAAATGGTATAAGGTTTCCTGCCTGAGCCGGTTGGACTAGATGACCTCCAAGGTCCCTTCCAACATTATTATTATTATTATTACTATTACTACTACTATTATTATTGTTATTATTTTCAATGCCTTCCATTGCACAGATTACAGATAGCCCTCACCTTATAACTGTTTGTTTAGTGATCGCTCAAAGTTACAACAGCACTGAAAAATGTAACCTATGACCGTTTTTCACACTTACGACTGTTGCAGCATCCCTGCAGTCACGTGATCAAAATTCAGATGCCGGGCGACTGACTCATACTTATGACCGTCACTGTGTCCCAGGGCTCACGTGATCCCCTTTTGTGACCTTCCAACAAGCAAAATCAAGGGGGAAGCCAGGGTCACTTAACAGCCATGCTGCTAACTTAACAACTGCAGTGATTCATTTTACAACGCAGATGAGAAAGGTCGTAAAATGGGACAAAATTCACTTAACCAAGGTCTCGCTTAACAACAGAAATGTTGGGCTCAGCTGTGGTCGTAAGTAACCTGAGTAATAACTCTTTTTTTTTTTTTTTCATTAGGTATGTTTGTCCAACTGGCTCTTGAGTCCTCAATCCTCATCTCCCCTCTCAAAATCAAGGAATGTGGGCCTTTCTTGAGAGGGTCCAAGTCAGATTCCACTATTTTGGTGTTTTTGCTTTTTTCCCCGAGAAAACTCCTCACGGTCTGGAAGAAAGTTATCGCTTTGCTGTAACAAAGCAGCATGAGGAGGTTAAGGTGAAAAAAGAGTTTGTAAGTTTGAATAAATAATCCTGACCACAATGGCTTCTGCTGCTTTCTCTGCCCTTTCTCTACTTTCATTCAGCTGATGCCTTGCATGTTTGAAATTTTGCCCTAAATATCAGCGAACATTTCCATTTACAGGGCAAATAGCATTGCACGTAGCACTCCATTCATCTCCCAGGTTCAACAACTTGGTTATCAAGGTCCAGAGCACTCAAAGAAAACCTACAATGCTCCCAGGCTGGGGAACGGGGAACATGTATTTTATTGGCCTAACCTTGTTGTTGAGAGAGTTCTGTCCATTTAGCTATGAATAATTCAGACTGAAACAGAGTTTATGGAAGGATGTTGTTGAGTGCTCGCTAGTTAAAGCTCTGGCAATATTTTCAATTATAAATCTCCTACATCCAGCAGGTTTTATCACTCCATTACTAAATGGGAACTAAATAGAATGAGCTGGGGAAGGAGATAGTCCTTTGGTAGAATTCAGCAGGCAGAGTCCTGGTAGCTGAGCAGAGCTGCGCAGTGACTTCTTAATTTAATGTTACCTCATCAACACAAGCTCTGATAGGATGGAATGACAGGTTATTTTACGATTCACTTGACAACAAGTCAGGTTCACTTAATAACCGTGGGACTAACTTAACCGCTGCAGTGATTCACTTAATAACTGTGGCAAGAAAGATTGTAAAATGGGACAAAACTTGCTTAACAACTTAGCCATGGGAATTTGGGGCTCAGCTGTGGTCGTAAACCGAAGACCTCCTGTGTTGAAGTTGGCAGATTTAAAGTCTCTCCAGTGCAACAACGTTCGAGGTGAGTTTTTTGTACATCTTTTAATTTCTCTTAAAAAAACAAAAACCCAATAAAGCAGCGGCCATGTCCTTCAGCTTTATGTCACCTTGGAACAATTCTTGGCTAAAATGAAAGTTTCATTCATGTTCAGAAGGAATCCAGTTTCAAGCAGGCTTTTTAAAGTCAATGGAAGCCCCACCTGTTCTATGCCATCATTATGAGCTTTCCAAAGGCATTTAGCTGGCTAATGTTTAGAAATCAAAGGCTTCAATAAAAAGCTAGTTGTAGGAGGACTGGCAGAGCCTGGGAGCAGAGTCAAGAGAGGAATAACCTTGGAATCATTTTGTTCCCACAAACAATCTAAGTCCAATTCTTATCTGGAGCCAGTTCAGTGCTATTAGATGACTAGGTTCTTACGTATATTTCTTTGGAGATTCTCAGTCATCCAGATCATGGTTGTTCCAAAGGTACTTTTTCAAAAAGCAACTGGACTTTCTTTGTTTTGCCTGAAGACTTTTCACTTCTTATCCAAGAAGCTTCTTCAGTTCTGAACCGAAGAAGCTTCTTGGATGAGATGCAAAATGTCTTCAGGCAAAATCAAGAAAGCCCAGTTGCCTTTTGAAAAAGCACTTTGGGGACGTTCTTATGTGTAAGAATGAGCAATAAATCAGCTTTACTGGAACGTAATGTGCGGTCCCAGTTCTTCGTGCCTAACATGAGTTCTGCTAAATCCATTTTGTTGACTTCGGATAGGTTAAAAACCCATAGTTAGAAACAAAGATTTCAGAATTTCCATGGCAATTATTTCACTCCCACCAAACATCTCTGTTAAACATCTGTTTTTACAAGTCTTTTTCCTGACATTCACGTTCCTTGAATATTTTGTCTGGCCTTTTCACCTTGTGTCCTTTCCATTTTCCTTAACAAATTCTAGCGATATTAGATTGACATGAATTCTCTACAGTAACTCCAAGCCTCTGGTTATTTTCTAGAACTCGGTGCTCTGATTCATTGCCTTCCCACTATAATAATCTGAGTTTGATGCCCAGCAGTAGCACCAAGCCAGAATCTGTTACTGCATTATATTTTATGACTTTATTTCTAAATCATGTCAGATTCCTTCCTTTATCCCTCTATTTCAAACCGCCTCCAAAAAATTGGCAGAGCAGTACTGTCTTTTTTTAGATTTGTATTAGTATTTACTGGAAGAGGGTAACTTTAACATTTAATATTAAATACTCAAAAGAATGATAAGGCAAAGCTAAAACCTCTTCTTGCTTTTTTTTTCCCCCAGAAAAATATCCCATTCACATTTTGGTTCTTGCTGTTGTGATTGTAATGTACCACGTTCTTATGAGAAGGTAGTTTTATAGCATGTTAGCATCATACAGTAGTCTCACAGTAAGAAAAAACTTTATTTGAGGGAAGCCACACTCTTTTCTAGGCATTTGGGACTTAATCTATGCGTATTATTTACGTCTATTGTTCTTTGTTCTATTTTATATCCTATCTAGTGTGATTACCAGGGATGTTAACATTTTTGAAATTGCTGTTTAATGTTAAATCTCGTGTAAACCTCCAAGAGTCCTTGGGGATTACAAATCTGATGACAAAATGGATTAAAAAATACACTCTATAACCTATGGGGTCCTTGGTGCTCTCTGAGCTGCGTTGTTTTCTTACAGATGTTTCATGATGCAACTAGTAACATCTTCCGTGCTAGAAGTGTGTGTGGGGGGAAGGTTCTCTCTGTTTATATACTGTACAATACAACCCCACTCCCTTCTAGCACTAATGAAGTTACCTAGTTGGGTCATGAAACATCTGCAAGAAAACAATCAAGCTCAAGGCGGACCCCACAGGTCAGCCCTGAGCTACAAATATTCTCTTCCATCTACGATTTGCTTTAACCTTATCCAGGAAGAGAAATGGCTTCAGAAATAGTGCTGACAATAAAAACCAAGAAGCGTTGCCCTTAATACTTAATTTTCAGCAGGAATCATGCAGATTTAAGCTGATGGAAGGGAGGCTACCATGCCTTTTCCCTTTTTTGTGTTTGGCCGTTTCAGCTGCTGTGGTTGACATCCGCCCATCCTCTCATCTCATGTCTGGCTTGCTGCATTGGTGAAAGATTTAAAATAGTATCTGTGCTGCTGAGCTCCCCCCTCCCCCCCACCAAATGTATCTCAGGCAACATTGTCAGGGAGGTGTCATTATCTTGTCAAAGCGGCCTTTTTCTTAAAGTGTTAACATCTCTTTGGAAAGCTGGAATTACAGGGTACCACACCAGTCACAGCCTGACATGAAATAATGCAAATTGTTCTCTTTTTTTGCATCAGAAGGGATTGGCAAGGACAAGTGGTTTCAACTTGGAGTTGGGGAGATGAGAGAAAAGAATTAATTTTCAGGAACTGGGTATGTCTAGTTTAATGAAGAGAAGGATCAGGGGTGATATGATAGCAGTGTTCCAATATTTGAGGGGCTGCCACAAAGAAGAGGGGTCAACCTATTCTCCAAAGCACCTGATGGCAGGACAAGTAGCAACGGGATGGAAGCTAATCAAGGAGAGAAGCAATCTAGAACTAAGGAGAAATTTCCTGGCAGTGAGAACAATTAATTAGTGGAATGACTTGCCTCTGGAAGTTGTGGGTGCTCCAACACTGGAAGTTTTTAAGAAGAGATTGGACAGCCATTTGTCTAAAATGGTATAGGGTCTCCTGCTTGAGCAGGGGGTTGGACTAGAAGACTTCCAAAGTCCCTTCCAGTTCTGTTATTCTGTTAAATGAAGTGACAGTCCCAGTGACAGTGAATTTTAAGGGTTAGCGATATCCTTGTGGGGGTATGTCTGAGTGCATGCCCAGCATTTGGAAGATAACTTGAGTAATATCACAAAAAAATAGAGAAATGGATGAACGGATGATTTTCTATTGTTATT
The DNA here is from genome assembly GCF_016545835.1 of Crotalus tigris. NCBI lineage: Eukaryota > Metazoa > Chordata > Lepidosauria > Squamata > Viperidae > Crotalus > Crotalus tigris. Next base: position 357,630 of record NW_024098197.1, on the reverse strand, counting down.
TTTTTGTATTATATGCACATATAGCAGTTTGAAGATTTGAGATAGGGATTTAATTTGGAGGAAGTTTTTTTTTTTTTTTAATCAAGTCTAAGTCAAGCTGGGCACTCGTCACTCACCAGCTTGGCAACGGCTCCAAGTTATGAGGGATCCCCAAAAGGTATTTGCAACCCAGTTTCAAAATGATGAGAGTTGCCTGATAAGAATAGAATTCAACTCACAGAGCAGACGACATTTGGATATAGCAATGTTTATCCACAGAAGTCAAAGTTACACAGATGAAAACAGGATCCGATGGAATTATCTCAACTACCTTAGACTTTGTCAGTGATGGACCAGACACAGTAGAATGAGGGTCATAATGGGAAGCTTACACCTTTTTTCAGTTCCATTACTGGTTATCAGCAAAGCTTAGTTTTACCAATTTGGCCAGTAATATATCGGCGGACCAGTTGGCTGATACGCTAGTCAGCTTTCCCTAGACAATAAAATTATTGGTGTTCTCAGACAGCTCAAAAACTTAGAAATGAATGGGGTGAAACCAGGGCCCATAAATTTGGCTTGCTGCCTCTCTTTAACACTGTTGATAAAGATTTAATTGGCAATTCTTGTCTGTAATGTAAGATAATTGCAGATATTCCCAAGAATTGTTTATAGAGTGGAAGGAAACAGATGCATTGGAGATGTATTGGAGGAGTTTAATTAAAGACTTTATAAAAGTGCAACAGATGGCATCTCCTAACTAAAGGAGCAGGGGGGTGGAGGTCTTGGCTGGCATTTCAGAGACTCCGAGGAGATTTCTCTCCCCACTGATTCAATGTGCTCCTCTCAGTAGTCCCTACTCTGTTGATATTTCTATTTCTCATGTCCTCCAAAGACATACACATTATAGGTAGCTGTAAAAATCTCACATCAGATCAAGAAAGACAATCACCTACATATCTCTTTTGACACTGATGCTAAGAGATCTCTCTCCTTGATCTTCCCTCTCTGTGTTCAGTCGTGTGCAAATGCAAGTAGATTAATAGGTACCACTTTGGTGGGAAGGTAACAGCGTTCCATGTGCCTGCTCAAAGGAGGCCCCATTTATTCATCCTTGGTACATGCTGTAGCGGGAAACCTCAAGAAAGCATTCAACCTGGGCACCCATCGAAATTCTCCTGCATTTTTTCTTACCAGCTTTCATTTATTTATTTATTTATTTATTTATTTATTTATTCATGAGACTTATATACCGCTTTAAGTGCAAGCACTCTCTAAGTGGTGTACACCAGTAAGCAATGTATGTATATATTTACATTGCCCCCAACAATCTGGGTCCTCATTTTACCTACCCCGGAAGGATGGAAGGCTGAGTCAACCTTGAGCCGGTGAGATTTGAACCGCTGACCTGCTGAACACAGTCAGCTAAAGTGGCCTACAGTACTGCACTCTAACTGCTGCACCACCTCGGCTTACTTACTTGGAGGAAAGAGAGTTTACTTTCAAAACTCTTCCCTCAAAAGAAGAGAATTACTCATGGGTGGAACGTAGCCTTCTTACATTTATTTGGTGATGAGTTAGCCAAGAGGTACATGTGAATGCCATGTCCGCCCTCTTTGGACTTGCATCTTTTTCTCCAGTCTGAAGAGAATACCTTTTCAGGAGTTTTGGGGAAAATAAAGGTACTGTCCCTGCTAAAGGGGCCTCCTGCCTTTGAATTTGTCCTCTCCTGTTACAATATACTGTAGAGAAGTCATTCAAGTTCTCTGTCTCCAAATTCAATGGGAAAGAAAATTGAAAGAGCATTTGAGTCTAGCTTTAGTTCTGTGTTTGGGAATTAATTAGCACCAATTGAAGATAATATTTGTGGCTCGGGGTTGAATTGTGAGGTCTTTGGCACTCTTTTGGTTGTTTTCTTGCAGATGTTTCATGATCCAACTAGGTATTATCATCAGTACTAGGATTAGAGTTAGGATCAGTGGTGGGATTCAGATGGTTTGCACCTCTTCGGCAGAACCGTTAGCTACTTTTTTTATTGCCCAGGCCCAGAATGGACTTCCGGAAGCGGTATCCACACAGAGAACCAGTTGTTCACATATCTGAATCCCACCACTGGTTAGGATGATGATGTTACCTAGATGGGTACGGAAACATCTTCAAGAAATCAACCAAGTTCAGAGAGCACCAAGGACCCCACAATTAACTACCACTAATCTCTAACAGATTACAGATCATCATGGATAAAACCTCTCTATGTGATTGCTAACAGCCAACACTGACTTGATGGTCCATAATCAATCTATCTATTGCTAATAAAAGTGCTGGCAGGAGTTTATGCCTAGAACATGAAGACTGTATCTACCATTCCTACTTTAGAGGTTTACTATTCCTGAACTATGAATCTTCTACAGGATCCAGTCTTTGTCAGTCACCAGGACTAGAGGTTTAATCTTCCGAGCTTTAATTAATTTAATGTCTACATTCTGGTAGAGAGAAGTTCTCTGAGGATGGGCTCCAGTATGAATCTGAAAGCTCGGAAGACTAAACCACTGGTCCCAGTGACCAGCCCTGATTAGATCCTGCAAACATTACCCTGGAACACATATATTTGCCTTCATTCATATGAACCTTCCATTTGTCTCACTCCTGGTAAATCAGCTTTGGATGGGCTCATCCAATTTCACATCAGTTCACCTAAGAGACATTCTCTTCCCAAAAGATGGGACATGATAGCAGTATTCCAATATCTCAGGGGCTGCCATAAAGAAGAGGGAATCAAGCTATTTTCCAAAGCACCTGAAGGCAGGACAAGAAGCAACGGGTGGAAACTAATCAAGGAGAGAAGCAACCTAGAACTAAGGAGAAACTTCCTGACAGCGAGAACAATTAATCAGTGGAACAGCTTGCCTCCAGAAGCAGTAAATGCTCCAACACTGGAAGTTTTTAAGAAGAGACTGGACAGCCATTTGTCCGAAATGGTGTAGGGTTTCCTGCCTGAGCAGGGGGTTGGGCTAGATGACCTCCAAGGTCCCTTCCAACTTTACTATTATTATTAATAATAATAATATAAGATGGGGGGGGGAAATAATCTACCTGAATTTGAAGGCTGCTTTCCAAAATAGCCTGCCTTTTGCTACAAGCTTATCTCCTCCTGCTTTCTCCCAGTTCCCAAAGACATCCTTATTGCCCTTCTGCGGTCTCTTGTTTCCTATTTCCCAGCTAATTGGTATTTATTTCACTTCATCTTCTACTGGAAAGTGATTATTCATGAGAGATTTGGTTACATCTTTGGCCGGTGTATAGGAAACTTTGCTCACTGGGGCATAGAGAGAGCTTTGGCAAAGTCTGTCAGTTCTTTGGCTTCTGTACGTGGAATGTTCCCGCTGCGCTTAGATGGCTGAACCCTGGAATGGCTTCGTTTTATTTTCTGCTTTAGCTTGCATCTCAACAGGTAAGATGCCTTTCTCTCTCTCTCTCTTTTTAAAATGGCTTGCGTTTACGGGTACATCCAACAGGTTGAGAGAGATGGCACCCTCTGGTAATTTCTCAACAGTATTTGAGTTTCCTTCCAAAAATGCTTCTGCCGTCATAATTGGATTGAATTTTACAAAACGTACAGATTAAAAAAAAACAGCATAAATTCAGAAGAAAAGGATAAAGAGGAAAGAGAGAGAAATAAAGAAAAAGAAAGAAAAGGAAAAGGAAAAGATATATACAAAGAATGACTTCTGATTAGGTGTAATCCTCAACTCCGGAAGACTGCAATTGTCATAAATATGAGTCAGTTGCCAAGCGTCAGAGTGTTGATCACGTGACCCTGGGGATGCTGCAATGGTCATAAGTATGAAAGTCATAAGTATAAGTCACTTTTTTCAGTGCCGTTGTAACTTCAAACGGTCACTAAATGTACTGTTGTAAGTTGAGGACTGCCTATATTTCTTCCAAGGAGATAAAACCACTTGCACTCATCATGGATTTCATTTTAGGTACGGTCTACAATCTCTCTGCATTGATAGTACAATCTTTGTTGCTGTTGTCGTCCAGACAACAAGTGGCTATCCAGAATTTTGCAGCCCAAATCAGGTAGCCTCACAGAGCATTATCTGAAGTAACCTCTGGAGCATATTTACTTAACAGAATACCAAAGTTGGAAGGAACCTTGGAGGTCATCTAGTCCAGGGCTTTTCAACCCTTTCACCCATTGTATCACTCTTAGGATATGGCAATATCCGAGTACCACCAGTCGCCTAGCAAGGTGTCAAAAACTTGATGACCCCCCCCAAAAAAAGGAAAAATGTGATAAAGTACAGGTAGTCCTCGACTTACAACAGTTCGCTTAATGACTGTTTGAAGTTACAATGGCACTGAAAAAAGTGCCTCCCAAGCCACAGCCGAGAAAGACACCTGCCTGCCCGCCCGGCGGCGCTCTTCCTCCTGTCCGAGGTTTTCATTGTTGTGAGCATTTCTGTTGAGGATTGGCAGCGGAGGTGGGGTGAGGGGTGTTTGGTTTTTATTCCCCCCATCTGCTGGGTATTTGCAGCAGGTTTTGGTCACTTCACATGACCCTGGGACACTGTGACCATCATAAATATGAATCAGTTGCCAAGCATTTGAATGTATATCACAAGATCCTGGAGATGCTGCAACATTCCAGCTGATCGGTGCTTCTTCTGCGCTCAGCAGAAGCGCCAGGATCAGCACCCAGCTCCAGCTGGAGCCTGGCACTGATCCTGGTGCTTCCACTGAGTCCTGACAGCCTTGCAGCTCCAGCCGTCTCTTGCTCAGGCTTGTGCGGTGCTGCCACCGGTTCAGCTCATTCCCCTCCCCCACTACCACTTTTCTAGGATGGTTGCATACCACCTGCCAGGTGCCAATGTACCACAGGTGTACCCGTACCACTGGTTGAAAAGCCCTGATCTAGTCCAACCCCCTGCTCAAGCAGAAAACCCTATACTTTTTCAGACAAATCGTTGTCCAATCTCTTCTTAAAAATCTCCAGTGTTGAAGCACCCACAACTTCTGGAGGCAAGTTGTTCCACTGAATGATTGTTCTAACTTTCAGGAAATTTCCCCTTAGTTCTCAGTTGCTTCTCTCCTTGATTAGTTACCATCCATTGCTTCTTGTCCTGCCTTCAGGTGCTTTGGAGAATAGGTTGACCTCTTCTTCATTGTGGCAGCCACTCAAATATTGGAACACTGTGTTGTTCTGCACAAAAGCAGTGCTTTTCAAAACTCAACTATCTCCTCTTTTTCAAACAGAGCAGTATTTATCAAAAGGGAAAAAATTATCCTGACTTTAAGTTTTTTTTCCCTCCCTTCCTCCCCCTTAAAAAAAAAAAAACTCAATCAGGAAAAAAAAGAACAACATATTTGTCATTACTCTATTTTCATCTAATATAAGACAACCGTCCCATTTTAAAGGTGAATTATTTGAGGGAAAATCTCTCATCATTTTGTCAGATTCATTTTCCCTTTAGAGCAGAATGATTTAAGTCTTTCTTCACCAGAAGCAAAAGAATTATGTTAACTGTTTATAGATTTGCCACTAGGAGTTGAAGATTCAAATTAGAAAACTGAAAGGAATATTTTTCTGTCTTGCTTTTTTTTTTCTAAACCCTGTGCAAATATATTTCATAACACATCTGTTGAACATTTGCTTTGTTTTTGTTGTTGTTGTTGTTTTTTGAAGTCAGGTAACTGTATTTTGACAGTTAAACAATAAAAAAGAGGACAGTTTTATGAACAGTAGATAAAATGTGATTTTATGGAACATGGGGATCCTGAAATTTTGAAGAAACAAACTTCCAGAGACGTCTATGTCAATATGGCTTTGGTTGGGATGAAGCGGTATTTATGTTTAATTATTCATAAAAAGTCTGCGTATGCTAGAAACTGTACAAAATCAAAATTAAAGGAGTGAAATTCTAACTTAGAACAATGCTTCTCAACCTGTGGCCTGCAGATCCCGGGGCGGGAGTCTGCAGAGGTTTGAAAAAACATGTTATGATTTAAATGTTGAGTTTAAGTCTTGGCGGTCCGTGGCCAAGAAAAAGGTATTTAAAGGGGGTCCATAGTGAAGAAAAAGTGAGAACCACTGACTTAGAGTAAGAAATCAAAAATCCTAATGGTCCAAATTTCAAGTCATAGAGTAAAGGCTGTCATAATTGGAAAATACTTGAAGGAAGAAAGGTAAAATTAATAATTTGATATTCAAAGATCTATCCATCTGTTTTATCTTTCAGGAAGCATTTTTATAAAGCTATCCATATTTAGAAGACGAGCTTTCTCGGAGCCTGATAGTATGGCCTTGCTTTTTGGTTTTTTTTTTTTTGCAGCCCTTGATTCTTCCCTCTTGAGCCATGGAGATGCCGACTGTGACCGGCAGTGCCTCATTCCTTGCTCAGAAGGACATTTCTACGCCTCTGGAACTTGCCTGCCCTGCCCAGCTGGGTTTTTGTAAGGAAAGCGGTTCTTCTGCTGCTGGTTTGCACAGTTAGAATATTGTACCAACTGAAAAGAATATTTGTAACTCAGGGTTGGATTGTGGGGTGCATGGTGCTCTCTGAGCACGGTTGTTTGCTTGCAGATGTTTCATTACCCAGTTAGGTAACTTCATCAGTCCTTCCTTCCTTCCTCCCTCCCTCCCTTCTTCCACCCTGCCTCCTCCACACCTCTTCTCCTCCCCCTCTCCCCTCCCCCTTTCCCCTCCTTCTTCCCTCTCTCTCCTCCCTTCCCCACACCTATCCTCTCCTCCTCTGCCCCTCTCCTTCATTCCTTCCTTCCTTCCTTCCTTCCTTCCTTCCTTCCTTCCTCCATGCCTCTGCTCTTCTCCTCTCCCCTCCCCCTCTCTCCTCTCCTTCCCCCCTCCCTCCCCTCCCTTCCCCACACCTCCCTTCTCCACACCTCCCTTCTCCCTCCCTCCTTCCTTCCCTCCCTCCCTCCCTCCCTCCCTCCCTCCCTTCCTTCCTTCCTTCCTTCCTTCCTTCTTCCACCCTGCCCTCCTCCATGCCTCTGCTCTTCTCCTCTCCCCTCCCCCTCTCTCCTCTCCTTCCCCCCTCCCTCCCCTCCCTTCCCCACACCTTCCTTCTCCACACCTCCCTTCTCCCTCCCTCCTTCCTTCCCTCCCTCCCTCCCTCCCTTCCTTCCTTCCTTCCTTCCTTCCTTCTCTGCTTCTCTCCCACCTTCCTTTTTGGATGAAAGAGTTTAAGGATTAGAGCAGAAAATAAACATGAGTCAATACTTGAATTTCACCCACATTCCAGTTTTGATACTCAAGGTTCACAGCCAAAATACTGACATTTGGATTTCAAGATACTATTATTACAATGATGACCTTTCAGTTATATTTCCAAAGCAATTGGCAAAAAATGAACTGAATGTGAATTTATAGTCCAATGGCTCTTGGCAGCATTTTTGATAGTTTTGGATCTGGCAGTCCTGGAATCCGCCCTCCTGTAAGCTGTTGATGTTTGAATGCTGAATATTGGCGGAATTCTTTGTGATACATTGCTGATAGCGAACACTGTTGTCACTGCTCAGTAGCATTGCCTATTGACTGCCTGATACAATGAAAAGAACCACAGTGGCTTAAGAGCAGTGACTTGATCACATATGCCAATGATCAATAAATATAGCACATCTGTAAGGAAAGCAAAATGATATATGTCTTGGTCCTCCTAAATCTTAAAGGGTGAGCAAGGTCATATCTGTATATTCTGGAATTCCTGATGCTACAATTTACGACTGTTAAATCCTTTCGTGTTGATTCCATCAGAGTGCTTCTTGCTGTGGATTTACAATGCAGGTAATCCTCAACTTAACAACCTCAGTTGGGACCAAAATTTCAATTGTTAAGCAAGGCAGCTGGAAAGGGAGCCATGCCCAGTTTTGCAACCTTTTTTCACCGTGATTATTAAGTAAATCACTGCAGTTGTTAAAGTGAACCCAGTTTTCCCCATTGACTTTGCTTATTGGAAGCTTGCTGGGAAAGTTGCAAATGGCGATCATATGACCCCGAGATCCATCATAAATACATTCCTGTTGTGAAGCACTTGAATTTTGATCATGTGACCATAGGCATGCTGTGGTGGTCATAAGTGTGAGGACTGGTCTTGAGTCATTTTTTTCAGTGCTGTTGCAACTTCAGGCAGTCGCTAAACAATTGATTGTAAGTTGAGGACTACCTACAAGCAGAATTTGAGCACTGACTATCCCAGGGGTCTTCAAACTTGGCCCTTTTATGACTTGTGGACTTCAACTCCCAGAATTCCTCAGCCAGGCACGCTGGCTGAGGAAGTCTGGGAGTTGAAGACCACAAGTCATAAAAGAGCCAAGTTTGAAGACCCCTGGACTATCCTAAGGAGAAATCCTAAGGGATATCTTAATTGATTTGATAGATTTCCGTATGGATAAGGAACACGGAAATAGAGGTTTGGAGAAGTCATAAGAAATTAGAGCAGGGGTTCTCAACCTTGGCAACTTTAAGACTTGTGGACCTCAACTCCCAGAATTCCTCAGCTGGCTGGCTGAGGAATTCTGGGAGTTGAAGTCCACAAGTCTTAAAGTTGCCAAGGTTGAGAACCCCTGAATTAGAGGGAAAAATATGCCTTACACAATCCAAATCTCTGTTGTTTTGCATTGCAGCTGCCCAAGAAGTTCAAAGACTCCACAGTGGTGCCCAATGGGTACATTCAATCAGCTCACTGCTCAATCTGATGTTACATCCTGCCAGGTAAATGAAGGAGAGGTTGAAGGGGACCAAATCTACCTATGCATGTAGGTGATTTAATGTGTTATATCGCATGGACTGAATCCCACATTGGAAGGAGGTTTAACCATGTTATACGATAAGCTTCTCCCTTCCAGAGTGACTTCATGGCTTCAGAACAAATCTGAGTTGGTTCATTTGCTTAAAACATAGGTTTGCACCTCAGCCAAGGTTTGAGTTTTTCTACATATAGAGTCTACATGTTAACTTCATGAGATAACCTATTTGGAATAGATTCTCAGTATGGGTTTAATTTATGGTGGTTTACAACAGTGGTTCTCAACCTTTTTAATGCCGCGACCCCCCAACCGGTCGTAAGTCGAGGGCTACTCAACCGGTCGTAAGTCGAGGACTACTCACCTGGTGCAGCACCGTTTGCAGAATGGGACTTTTGGCGGGCTCAGCAGGGCAGAGACAGCCTGGACAATTCCTATTGGCTTTTGAAAGCCAATGGAATTAGAGTCTATTCAAGAGAGTCTATTCTATTGGCTTTCAAAAGCCAATAGAATAAAAGGGAGTAGCACAGCTAAGGAAAAGGGGGAAAAAAATGGCAGACTGCGTTGTTTGGCGACCCCCGTGAAATGGTCGTTCGACCCCAAGTTGAGAACCACTGGTTTATAATGTCAATTTATTTTTTTCTGCCTCAGTCACAATTTCTAACAGATATCTGTTACTAAGAGCCTCATAGTGATTCCTAGGTTTTTAAAGTGATATGTTTTATAATTTGTGAATAATTTGATGTATTGGATAACTGCAGTCTCCCAATATTCTAGCTCTCTTCTTTACTTGTGCGTTACTGTTTGTATTTCATTCTTTTAATTATATTTATTTATTTATTTATTTGATGTCTACAGCTGCCCAACTCAACAAGTGATTCTGGACAGCTTGTATCACTATTATTTCTTTTTGTATGGGTCTCCACAAAAAATATTTAACTTTAAAAAAAGGAAAAAAAAACCTTATGAACATCAAACCAGTACCCACCGACCAATTTTCAACTCCAAATTTGTTTTGACCTGAAATTCTATAATATAATTTGTAGCTCTTGGAAATTGCAGATGGGGATGCAGTTTGGGATAAAAACAGTTCTTCTTCATAGATACATCACAAATACTCATTTTCAGGGATTGCTATGTTTATGGAAAAGGAGATGAGCCACTTCCAGCATCTGTCACCCATCCATCTGCTGGCCCTCATATCTGACTGTCAGGCTTCAAGCATCTTCCAAGAGATGTCCAAAATTCATAAAAAAAAAAGCCAACAGTTGTAAGCAGGAACAGTGGTGTTTATTTTCCTACTAAAGTAAATATTTGGTCATGACCAAATGTAGAGGACCGCATGTAGAGCTGCCAGCACTGTATGACTCATTAGGAGAATTGAGAAGATCTTAGTGCTCCACTAAACATCACACAGTTGGCGAATCGGGAATGCACCGGTGACTCCCAGCTGAACACTTGGAAATCATTGGCATTTTTAAAAATCATCCTACTCCATAAGTTCATGACTAATGACTTATCTTCTCCCCAACAGGCATGCCCAGATGGTTACATCAGCTCAGAAACAAGAGCGGGTTGCAGACCGTGTCCTGGAGGCTTCTGGTGTGACCCACAAAGGGGTTTGCAGGGAGCTTGTATTCCTGGCCAGTATTCACCAGAGGGAGAGATGGACTGTCAGCAATGCCCAGAAGTATATATCTGTCCTAATGGACAGGAGAAACAGGTGTGGTCATTTGTTCATTCATTTGTTCGTTTTCATCTCGTTTTTATTATTTTTATAACTAATTCAAAATGGTGAACATATCTCATACTCCTTCCTCCTCTTATTTTCCCCACAACAACAATCTTGTGAGTTTGATTGGGCTGAGAGAGAATGACTGGTTCAAAGTCACCCAACTGGCTTTCATGACTAAGGTGGAACTAGAACTCACAGTCACCTGGTGAGTGGCCCAAAATCACCCAGGTGACTTTCATACCTAAGGTGAGACTAGAATTCATCAACTCCCACTTTGTTGCTTGGTGCCTTTCACCACTCAACCAAACTGATATACCAGCTAGCGGTGGTCATACATAAGTTTTAAGGTCTCCTTTCCAAATTTCCATATTTCCTTTGCTTTTAATTTTTGCCTTCAGTAAGTGAAAGAGGTTCCACTTTCTTTCTCAACAACATTAAACATTTTAGTTCGTTTCCCCCCCCCCTTGTATTTTATTTTCATAATATGAATAATGAGGCATGAACAATTTACAAGGAGTTCATTTCCACTGTGAGTTTTCTTGTGAAAGGCAAAGAGGGTATCATATAATCTTTCCCTGAAAGATTACTCTGGAGAAGCAGTGCTCCGTTTGATTATATATAGGTGGAATTAAAGCAGCTTCGGAGAATATAAGTGCATCTGTTGAAAGCTGGAATTGAAAAGAATAAATGTGGGATGAGTAAAGGAAACGAGAGAGAGAGAGAGAGAGAGAGAGAGAGAGAGAGAGAGAGAGAGAGAGGGAGGGAGGGAGGGAGGGAGGGAGGGAGGGAGGGAGGGGAAGGAGGGAAGAAGGGAAGGAAGGAAGGAAGGAAGGAAGGAAGGAAGGAAGGAAGGAAGGAAGGAAGGAAGGAAGGAGAGAAGGAGGGAGGGAGGGAGAGCATGTCTGTGTTTGTCTTTGTGTTAGTCATCCCACATCTATCCCACATGTATAAGGCCCAGCCTGATTTTGAAATGTTCACGATGAGCTCCTGTCACTTGCTCCAGCAGTTCGAAAAGCAGGTAACCATGAGTAGATAGATGGGTACCATTTCAGTGGCCAACTTAAAGGAGCCCCCAATTAGGCATCTCCCAGATGATGTTACCAGATGATCCTTTAACTATGGAAGCTTCTGACACACAGAGATAGCTTTTGAGTTGAGCAGGATAGAGGTGGAATAGGCTGAGCATATGAACAGGAAACTTTCAACTAAGATCACAAGGACCTTTTATGATAATTGGTCAACCTGTACTGCTATAAACTTTTTATGCTTTTCTGACTTCAGGATCTTTCTATAAATTAAATCAATTATCTTGCCCTCTGTAATCATAAAGAAGATGGATGGATGGATGGATGGATAGGTGGGTAGGTAGATAGCTAATTGGGTGGATAGGTGAGTGGGTAGGTAAGTTGGTGGGTGGATGGATGGATAGATAGATAGATAGATAGATAGATAGATAGATAGATAGATAGATAGATAGATGTGTGTTATGTATGTGCTTTTGAGTGTATGTGTATACACGTACACTCACACATGCACACAAACAGTAAGGAGAATACATGAAGATATTACCAGAGTTTTATCAATGAACCCAATTTTTTGTGGAGGGAAAATTATAATCACTTAAATACTAATGAAATACTCCTTTGTTGGGTATTCACAAAATGGAGCAAAATCTTTGATGTGTGAGCAGTACATGTATGGATGATCTTGTACGCACTTACTCTTACATCAGTTATACTGATCTCTAGGTGGTGTATTTATACACATATACTCACGTGCATACATACACATATGATTGTGTATGAGCGCATTTCCTCTGTTTTCTCCTCTAGCGTTGTCTAGGAGGACATGAATTGGATGCCAGCCACACATCTTGTGTTCCCTGCTTCCCGGGTTTTTTCTCCACTGTGGGATCTCTGGAATGCCAACCCTGTCCAGCAGGTAAGCCAACATCTGGGGCATCTCCATCAAGAACTAGGTAACTATGTCTATCCTAAGGCGGAACTAGAACCCACTGCCTCCTGGTGACTGGCCTACACTTCTGCAGCCTGTTTCATGCCTAAGGTAGGACTAGAACTCACAGTCTCCTAATTTCTAGCCTGATACCTTAACTATGTCAGAGTTCCAGCTGATGATCCCAACGAAGTAAGTACACCTGAGATATTATGATCTCTAATGCAAAACTTTATTGAGCACAGCATACCGGCACTAATGAATAGAAAACCAGCTCTGGCAATATGGCGCCAGAAAGATAGTTAAAAGAATAAACCCTTCCTTTCCCTCTCTGACACTTCAAGTCACATTGTCCAATCAATCTTTAGGCCATTGTTATGAGAAGAGACCTCTTTAACCTTGCTTCCCATACAAATAGAAACCACCTGTGCATTCCATACATTCTCCTCCCCGTTCACAATTGTTGGCAAGCTAAAAGTGCCATGGCTGTCCTAGTGCAAGTAATCTTCGTAGCTTGACAAATCAGGAGACCAAACCTATCCTAAAATTCAACTCTTATCATCTAAAGCAGGAGTGTCAAACTCAATTTCATTGAGGGCTGCATGAGCATTGCAGTTGCCCTTTGGAGGTCAGGGGTGTGTGGCCAGGGGGGGCAGCCTACTGAGTGGGTATGGATGGAGTGGGTGTGGTCTGATGGGTGGGTTTGGCCAGCTCTACATCATTCATGTCAAGGGTGCCTGTGGGGGCCTGGCAGGAGTGGGACAGATCTGAGGGTCTCTGGCAGAAGGGGGTGGGACTGGGGCAAGCACCAAGGCATGGTCCATTTCTTCATTCCTCACGAAGGGTGACACCTCCACAGCATGCACCCAGGAGGCAGGGCAGATGCGGCAGGGGCTGGTCCCTCGCTGTTTCCAGACAGCCTTGTTGGAGCTAAGACTGAATGTGTTTCAGCATAGATGGCCACCACAAAATTGTACATTGGCTCCCGGCCAGCCTGGGCCATGGCCAAGGCAGCGGGGGCCATTCCCTTACTGTTTCCAGGATGGCTTCGTGGGTCACATGAAACCACTTTGCAGGCCACATCCGGCCCCCGGGCCTTGTGTTTGACATGTCTGATCTAAAGACTTGAACTCTTGCCCAAGATTTTCCCCACCACTATCTCGTAGCACTCTACCCCGCAACAAAAATTGATCTCAGGTTTTATGTAAATAGTACAGTTCTGATTTGGGAACATCAGGGAAGGAAAGAGGAGGCAAGATCCTTCCTCAATTGTGAGGGACAAGTTGAATAACTTTAGATTCTTTTTTTTTCAGTCATACGTTTCTAGGATTCAAAGCCATTTGGCCGGATCAATATTTAAGGCTTTGGGAAAGTGGAAAACAATGTCTGGAAGATTAAATGCGCTCCACTAGTATCTAAGTTAATTCTCAATTGTCCTTTATAAGCCATTTAAAGAGCCGCTGGCTCTTAACTACCATGGACTCTGCCTGCTTGGTATTCTGGAGAAGTCTTGATAATCCTGTCCTCGGGATATCACTAGCCTATCTTTGCGGGAATGAGAAGGGTGTTGCAAATTCATCATCACAACATTAGTGCAGAACCAACTTTGACACGAGAATGAGCCAGGATAGACTCAGGTCTTTGTTGGTTTCTCTTTCTTTCTTTCTTTTTTCTTTTCTTTCTTTTTCTTTTTCTTTTAAAAAGAAGCAATTGCTTTTAAGAATTATGGAAGCGTAGAACATTATTAGAGATGATTAATTGGCTGTAATGGCTCAGAAAATTACGAGGAAAGACAATCAACGAACACCACAGGCCTCTTTGTTTTGCACAGTTTCTCCTGCCATAAAATTGGGTTGGAAGGGAATCAAGGAATTGGGAAAGAAAGAAAGAAAGAAAGAAAGAAAGAAAGAAAGAAAGAAAGAAAGAAAGAAAGAAAGAAAGAAAGAAAGAAAGAAAGAAAGAAAGAAAGAAAGAAAGATAGTTCATACCGGAATCCCTCTTAGCTGTTTCTCTGACAATGGGATAAATTTGAAGAAAAGCTGTGAAAATAATCAGAATGTTTTTCCCCCAAAATCCTTAGAAGAAAATAGAAAAAGTGTGTCTTTGCCTCCAAGACTTTTTAAAAAGTCCAAGGTAGATCAACAATTTGGTTTAAATCAATGAGTTTTCTGTGGGATCTATTGATTCCAAGGTATTACATATTGTAGACATAATCATGCAGATTTGGGGGGGGGCAAAATTCAGATTGTGATCTACTATTACTTTTTGTTTGGATGTTTTCAACTTCCTTTGAGCTACCTGCTGTTCCTGAATGTCTCCTATCCAAGTAATCTTACCAGCCTGATCTTGCTTAGCTTCCAAGTCCAGAGAAGATCACCAGGTCCAATGTTTAGGACTAAAGCTCCTTGTGAACACCAGACCCACCTCTAGTTTAAGACCTGCTGTTCCAATGGAAGCTGGAGCATATGCTGAGTAATTCAGATACTTTCCACTAAGCCTGGTAACTGGATCCCGGTGTCTGAAATGAAAATCCTCTTAATTAAATTATGAAGTTATCCTGTGTGTTGAGCATCTTGATATTACAAGGGAAAAGGTCAAGTAGAATAACAGATGCTCAATGAAAACTTTTTGAGCAGTCAGATAAGGAGATCCAAACTCATTGGTAGCCTCACACTGCAATGAACAGACATTTAATTTTGCAGCTACTGAGATTGTTGGCCGAGCAAGGACAAAGATAGCCAGGGAAATGACTGAAGCTAGGGAAACGGGCCCTTTGTCAGTCAGTGCTGATTTACCACCAGCTTATCATGTACTTAGGAGCTGAGGGCCAATCACTGGCCATCAACACACCAATCAACCAATAGGAAGGCACCACATAAATACAACTCACAAAATAGCCCAAAGCACATATTCCAATATAGAAAAATTCCAAGCGGATGGGCTCCAGCACACATCTGAAAGCCAGATTGGATCTTGAAAAGTTTTTGATCTACATTCAGTGTTGATCTATAACTCACTATCATGAAAATAAAATAATGTTTGGGGTTTAAGTTCCTGGTCTTAGATTTCTGGACTAAAAATCCTAAATTAATAATAATCTGGTATTAACATTTGATGCGCAGAGAAGAAGCTTCTTGGAGTGTTCAATACCTCAGATTTATTTATTCAATTTTTATAGCCACTCATCTCAGTCCAGTGACTCTGAGCATTGAACAGTTCTAAACAATTAGAACAGTTAAAAATAGTACAAAAATAAATATACATATAAATACAGAATTAGGATACAATATACAGCATAAGGCAATGTTTCTCAACCTAGGCAACTAAGATATAGGAGGGAGGGAGGGTGGGAGGGAGGGAGGGAGGGAAGGAAGGAAGAAAGGAAGTTAAATGCATGCTATTATAAAGTTAGAAATGTAGAAAAAAAACCAGCTAAGCTTTCTCTAATCAATGCTTATCAATATTAAAACTGTCTTTATCTTTATTGATTCTACCAACTGCATTACAATCATATTGTTGCCATAGTAATGTACATCCTGATCTCCTTCACTTGTTTGTTTGCTTTTGCAGGGCATTATTGTCCTAATTTTGGGACTATTCAACCAGTCCCTTGTCCCCCTGGCTCCATGGCTCATGCTCCCAGACAAATCAAGTGCCGAAGAGAAAACGAAACTTCTTGCTGTCCAGACAACATGGCCGAGATGTTGTTTGCTTGGAAATCTCTTCATTCTGCAGTGGATCTACAAAGCCAACTCTGTCCTTCAGGTTTAACCTTTGCATTTGTTTCTGTTTTTCTGATTTATTTTACCTATTCCTCATTTGGGGACTCAAAATCTGCTTTGACCCCATTGAGAGGGTGAAATCCAGGCCAAATTAATTTAATTTCTGAAGCAGTTTATCAAAACCAGGGGTCTTTAAACTTGGCCCTTTTATGATTTGTGGACTTCAACTCCCAGAATTCTTCAACTGGCTGAAGTCCACAAGTCATAAAAGGGCCACATTTGAAGACCCCTGCTCAAAACAAGTTTGCAGGTGAGAACATGGAACAAACCATGGAAGCCATTCCAACAAGAAGTCCCTCTGACACTACTACTATTTGAAGACACCAACATTCTATCAATTGTTTAATACACTTTGCTTACTATTTTGGTCTTCATTGTTTTATATATCCAGAAATTAAGATATCCATTTATTTCAAGATTCAGATTCAGTACTTGCATCTCAAATAGTTTTGGTTTTCTTCCTACTTGTTCCTGCAGCTTAACCCAAACTATATGCAACTTGCTATGGCTGCTGTCCCCTACTTCTATTCCCATATGAGTAATAGTAATAGTAGTAAAGTTGGAAGGGACCTTGGAGCTCGTCTAGACCAACCCCCTGCTCAGGCAGGAAACCCTACACCATTTCGGACAAATGGCTGTCCAGTCTCTTCTTAAAAACTTCCAGTGTTGGAGCATTTACTGCTTCTGGAAGCAGGCTGTTCCACTGATTAATTGTTCTCACTGTCAGGAAGTTTCTCCTTAGTTCTAGGTTGCTTCTCTCCTTGATTAGTTTCCACCCGTTGCTTCTTGTCCTGCCTTCAGGTGCTTTGGAAAATAAATATGACTGGCATTGCAATTGTTTTTGTGAAACATGATAAACGTTATTAGTTACTATTTTCCTTTCTTAATATCATGTATGACTCTAACAGATTGGGATCATTTGTGGTACAGTGTCCTGCACAGGCCCATGACATTGATTAATTTATTATCCAAGTTAAACCTGTGTAAACGCAGTCTTTGTACTAATTGTACAGTGACCTGCTTACCTAAAGAGACCCATACCATCTTAAGTAGCAATGTGGATATCTAAATACCTGGCTGATCCTTCAATTCAATTTTCTCCAAGAGGAATTTCCCATATTTAATACCATCCTGCAAGTCTCAACTGGTGCAATCCAACTCAAAGGTCTCCAGCTTGGAAGTAGTCACCTTCTCTAAAGAACAACCTGATCTGAAGAAGGAATACTATTGAAGGGATATTGAAAGATGAATCTCATCTTGCAGGGTATTTTCATAGTCCTGGACTGACCACAGCTCCATGTCCCAGGGGAAGTTTTGAGCCGAGAGAAAAATCCCTAAAGCTGAGCAACAGATCTTCATACTTTCCAGGTTTGTATCTGTCTTTTGCAGATAATGATCCTAAATCAGATTGATAATTAGACTCTTCCACAGAGGCTGACAGTTGTAGTGCTTATTTACTACCCTGTGACATAAAGTAAGCAAGTTAGACACCAAGAAAAATTCCTAGAAATTTGTTTGGGAAGGCTATTGAGAATTATTAGTCTCTCTCTCTCTCTCTCTCTCTCTCTCTCTCTCTCTCTCTCTCTCTCTCTCTCTCTCTCTCTCTCTCTCTCTCTCTCTCCACACATATCATAATATTTAAACACCTTTGTTGTGTCTCTTATATGTATAGAATCATAAACTTGTCTATAGAGAGAACTGGGTGATGGATTTCTTGAAAGTCACTATTGTTTTACAAAAAGCCAAGAGCAGATTTAATATCAACAGGGAGAACTTGGTAGAGAACTCAACACATCCAAAGTCTGATAGGACAAATTGTGTTGGATAATTTGCATCTGCTTCAGAAGCAGGATGGAAGGATATTATCTTTAGGTTGGGTGAACCTACATTTTCAGCAGAAGGGCTTAACTCATCTCTAAGAACATATGTGTCATTAGAAGTATACACAGAAGTAGTCGAATTTAGTGCCAGGTAAGTTCGTACCCAATGTGATGTCTTTAAAAATGTATTCTGAACATCTCTTATTAGCTGGGTTGATCCTTTCTCAGTAGCAAATTGCTGCCCAGATTTCATATAGAACAGTTCCTGTTTGGTTTTATCGGCAAGATTTATTTTGTAGTAGACTCATTAAGAGCATTCTTCATCTTTTTGATATGCAGGTGTTGCTTGTTAGCAATATCAGGGATAAGGTTAGCCTTGCCATGAATGGGGCAGCTGTTTCAGCAGATAGTTGTGTTGTGAAAGGGCAGGGTAAAATACTGTGATTTTTACCACCAGGAAGAGAATGTACCCTTTTTCTACACAATACTTGACTCTGAAGCTTACCTTGAGATATTATGTGGAACAGATATGCTGCTCTGACACAGAAAACATGGTTTCTTGGGCATATTTATCCATGAATGTGGGTGTGAAGTATGAGTTTAGAGGCTGGATGGAATGCTAAGGTCAACCTACAGTGGCATCCATCTCCAGATATGGTCAATTGTATGGTTATGTTGAAGATGAACCCAATGAAAGTGCAATAAGAAAGCTAGCAAACTGGTAGAGCACCATGGAGACTGGAGTTTCACTTTCCATTCCCTTTGTCTTTCAACATTTAATGCTTCCCCCCATTGAAATGCCAGCCTATTCCTGGGAGAACTGAATTCTAAAATGTTAGGTAGCTGATGGCGTCCCAGTTCATTTCCTTTAACATCCATTAGAACAAGCGATGAATAGTTTGAGCAGTGGACTTTGTCATCACTGATCATACCTGTAAGCAAAATCAACCCTCTTTTATTAGAGGTGATTTCACGATCAGCCTGTTTTAAAGCTGAGAGCGCCTTCATAAATATGTACCTGCCATGCTTCCTCTGTGCTGATTGATCCTGTGGGATCAACCCAGGAGAGACACAGTTGCCACTTAACTGGCATCCATTATGTATACATTCTCATTATCAATATCTATTACCTAAAGAAGCATAGAATGCAGAATGTTAATCAATGCTAATCAAGGAGAATATTTGCAGCTCCAAGTCCTTGGTGCTCTCTGAGCTTGGCGGTTTTCTTGCAGATCCCAAAGATGCTTTTTCATGAGGCAACTGTACTTTCTTGTTTTTCTCTGAAGATGTTTCACTTCTCATCCAAGAAGCTTCTTCAACTCTGACTAGATGGTGGAGAATGGAAAGATTTATACTCCTGCAGACAGCTGTTCATTTGCATTCTTTTAGCGAGTCGAAGCAAAATGTCTTCAAAGAAAAACAAGAAAGTACAGTTGCCTCGTGAAAAAGCATCTTTGGGATAACTATGACCTGGATGACTGAGGATCTCCATAGACATTTTCTTGCAGATGTTTTATGACCAAACTAGATAACATTCTCAGCACAAGCTCAGAGAGCACCAAACATCACTTAGAAGGCTAAATAGAATCTCTGGAC
This sequence comes from Crotalus tigris, assembly GCF_016545835.1. NCBI lineage: Eukaryota > Metazoa > Chordata > Lepidosauria > Squamata > Viperidae > Crotalus > Crotalus tigris. Next base: position 338,002 of record NW_024098197.1, on the reverse strand, counting down.
AAACCAAACCAAACTTGATCCCAAATCTTCATTTATGAGCACTTACATATGTATTTATGGGATTTATTCATCCTCTTAATCAGATTGTACACCCCCAACTTCCAAGAAGTCACTGATGTTCCTTGATCAAATCCCACATTTTTCATAATTGACTTCAGAAGATGCATGAGAACAGAAGGTATCCTGAAGTTAATAGATATGGTCAGATATGAATTTGAGGTTTCCATCTAAAAATTTGGAAAATGGGTGGTGAACTCTTGAAGAGTAACCCTAATGAGGGAATTATTGGCATTTAAACTTCTGGGGCCAATGTTTGAAAGAATTATAGCATAGGCTCATAACCAAAATTGGTTCAAACACAAAGCATAGTTTTTGCCTTCCAGAGGAAATTGTGAATAATCTTTTGACATAGATAATATTTGCCATTAGTTGTGAAGCTGGTTTCTAGCAAGTAACCCCTAGCAAGTTTTTTTTTAAAAAATGGAGATTTTTTTCCCATCACTGAAATTCAGATTAACCAATCTCCTTCCCTAAAGAGACTAGTAATTATTGGAAAAGCAAAGCAATGTGTGAATATTTTCCATAAGGTTTTCATTTACAGCTCCTAAAAATATAGAAAATGTCAGACTCGCAATATCTCATTTTTACTTTAAAACTAAACAAATCGCAGCTACATATGTTCTTCAAACATTCCGAATCCCTACCCCCCCTTTTTCTTTTTGTTAAGTTACATTCTGGATTAATAGTCATTATTTTTAGAGCAGCGTTTTTAGACTCTGTGCTGTAATAAGCATGGAACTCTGTTCAATGTGAGTGATTTTTTGAAAATTAACAAGTAATGGGGCAAACTCAATTTTAAAAAAAGAAAATCTGAGGGTGGCATGCATCGTCAGTTGCTCCTGCTTCATTTCTCTGGATAATTGTTATTTGTCTTTAATTATGCCCCCTTCCCCCAGCACATTTGTGAGTGGAATAAAAATATGATTGTTTTTCCAGTGGAGCAAATCATATTTATATAGAACAAGGATGCTTTGTGGACTTCAGCCTGCCACCCCATTCGTGCACAGCCCATTTGACTGAGGGGAGATAGGGGTGAAGATGAAGGATCTGACTGAAATAGTTTTTTGTGAAATTGTTGGTATAAATTGAATCAACAGCCTAAGCATCCCTTACAGAGCCTGAACCTCTATTTCATCTTTTGTGATTATTTTAATAACCTTTCATAGCGATTTGTATAAAATGACACGATAATAATGGGAGGGGAGGGGAGGGGAGGGAATGGAAGGGGAATGGGGAATGGGGAGTGGGATGGAATGGAATAGACTAGAATCCAGAATGGAATGGAACAGAATGGAAAGGAATAGAATAGAATAGAATAGAATAGAATAGAATAGAATAGAATAGAATAGAATAGAATAGAATTACAGAGCGGAATAGAATATAGGATAGGATAGGATAGGATAGGATAGGATAGGATAGGATAGGATAGGATAGGATAGGATAGAAATAGAAATAATAGAAATAGAAAATTAGGGGGTTAGATCTGGCTCATAGTTGAGCAGGAGACAACAAGTGTAGGGCTATTAAACTAGACTGGGAAATTAGAAGCAGTAACACATTTTGAAAGAAGGCCATGACAAAATGCTTCTGCCCAATTGCCTTATGCATATCTTATATTCATAAGACATCAAGAACTGGCTTCAACGCTAAGGAGAATTTATCCTTTTCTAGCTTGCCCTCCTGCTTGCAGATTCAGTGCCTATGGTTCCCATCAAGTTGGTTGGTTGATTGATTATGTGCCATCAAGTCCTTCCCAATTCCTGGAGGCCACATAGATAGAGCCCATAAATAAATACCGTGGCTGTTACTTCACTCTACTTTTGGTCTAATTGTCTTCTGGATCTCTTTCAATGCTTCATCTGGCTCTGCTTTCCACCACAGCTGCATGCCCCACTATCAATGTCTCAATAATCCTGCAGACCATTTTTCATAGCTCTGGAGGGGACAACTTTTGCACTGCAAGTACATGTCATAAATCAAGGGAGCTGTCTTTCTAGCCTCCTGCAGAATTAATGTAGATACGACATCACGTCCTCTGGTTCTTCTATTATCTGGGAAGCCTTGTGTTCTGCTGCACTTTGCAACAAGCATGACTACCCAAGCGGTGCCCAGAAGATCACAAATTCCCTCCAGGCTTTGTTAAAATAAGGAATTGAGAACAGCAGAGACGTGGGAGAGCCACTTCTGGCTGATGATCGTGTATATTTTACGTGAAAAAGAGAGTTCTAATTTCTCTCTTCCTCAATTCTGGTTTAAAAGATCATACAGTCATTTATTGAAATTTCTCTTTTTGGATCAGCAATCTCAAGGAGCCACCGCTTATCACAGAAGCTATATTCACAAGGAAGATGGGATAGAAATATTTACATCATTAAAAATATATATATTTTTCTGGGTTTGGGATAGCTTGAGCTTTTGATTCAAAAAAAAATTTAGAGAGTATGTTGCTGGGGAAAATAGATCAATGGTTTGATTTTAAGTAAGGCAGCTTCCTATATTATTAAATGCAAGTATATCTCAGATGAAGCTGCATTTTATAGTTGTTCAGACAACTGAATGGAGCTGGGAGAAGAGGAAGCTCTTTTAAAATGCCCTCTTTCTCTTGTGTTCTAGAAGAGCTAATCTACCCAGCTGACCTAGATTAATTTAAACTCCTTCTTTCTGCACCAAGAAAGCTTTTTGCTTAACTAACATCCAAGCCTAATCCATTTGTATACATTTAAAAAAAGGAAAAAAGAATCCAGGAATTTCATTCACTCTACAGAATGATAGTCCAACTACAAACTATGTTGCATCTCCAAACTGTTTGACAGGGCTGAGGCATAAGTATATCAATTAGAATCCTGGGGAGGAGACCATTATTGTCAGCATAGTATTTATTTTCTGCTGTTCTCTCTTTTCCTACCCCTTTGGCGTTCCATCTAGAGCTTAAACAGTGCCTAAAGTGTCCCACTGGATATTTTTGTCCTAATGGAATGAGTTTTCCAAATCCGTGCCCGGTGGGGACTTATAATCCTCTCCAGGGACAAGACGAATCCACAGACTGTAAACCCTGTCCTGCTGGTAAAGCCTGCACCCAAACTGGTTTGGCTCAGCCAGATTCGGACTGCATGGTGGGGTAAGTATGTCATCCTCTCTGAAGCTACCACCTTGTAGGGAAATCTAAGTGGCCAAGTCTATGTCACTAGTTGGGTGGGTTTCTTGCATGCCTGGCATTTGGCAAAAAGAGCATTGGCCTTTAGAGGAATAGATAGATAGATAGATAGATAGATAGATAGATAGATAGATAGATAGATAGATAGATAGATAGATAGATAGATAGATAGATAACCTTTGTTGTCATTTTTTTCTGTGGGCACAATGGCACACATTAAAAATGAAATTTAGTTGCTTCCTCTCAAAGTGTACATATACATAACAGACATTTAAACATACTATATACAACGTACGTATAGACCTGCACCCTTACATATAAGTAACATATAAATATTAATCACTGTCCATCTTGAATACATAACGGAAGGAGGAAGCTTTAGAGTTCACAAGGTTAATACTGTACTACAAGATTAATACTGTATAACAAAATTATATTCAGTTATTCAGTTAATATTGAATAACAATGGTTTTCTGAGTGCATCATGTTCTGTTCTCAAGGAAATGCCAAACAATGTATAGATGCAAAGCATTGAGTCACTTTCTGTAGGCTAGGACTGAGTAACTTTCTCCACCAGAACAGAAATTTCCTCTGCCTTGGATGAAAAGGTATTAAAGCATAGAAGAAAGCAAAAAGGTTACTGCGAAGAAGACAGGATAATCGGGGCTACTATTAGCTGTTTCTCAGGAAGAGGATAGCATCACAAAGTCGATATCTTTCATCCTGTGGTGGTCCAGAGCGGCTAGCCAGATGTTTGGGAGAATCTGGCATCATGTTAAAGGCTATCATTTGACCTGGTTTCTACCCAGGAAAATAATTGCTTTGGTTCTGAGGTAGTTAACCACCACGGTTGGTAGACATGGACAAGCCGCTTCTGTTGTCCTTGCTATGTCTTACCATTCAAATAGCCAAGATGGCTAAAAATAGCTTAACTGATGCAAATATCAGGGCTCTTGGTGGTTATGCTTGGAATTCTGTTTCTTCTTCTAAATGATTCTGCATTTTTTGCTGACGCTTGAAATTCTCTCTTTTCCTTTCCTCCTTTAAATGAGTTTTAAAAGTTTAATCCCCCCCTCTCTCTAACTCAATAGAAATTGCTTCCTAAATTAACCCAGTTTCTGACATTATATAATGTAGTGAACCAGCAACCAGCAAAGCAGGGTGCATTCACACAACAAGTGAAGCTGTCAAGATGAAAACTAGCCAAGCTCAGTGTGTTGTTTGGCACAGATAACTGTGTCAGCCCCCATTGCTTCCATAAAGTCTTGACAAGAAATCCTTTCCTAGTGAAAAAGCACAGTGGTTTAACCACTAGAAGTAATTTCTGACATTTTTCAAAGCTTAGTCGTTAGCTTGAATGCTAGGATAATACAGGTTGTCCTCGACTTACAACAATTCATTTAGTGACCATTCAAAGTTACAACGGCACTGAAAAATGCGACTTAGGACCATGTTTCACAGTTACGGCCTTTGCAGCATCCCCGTGGTCATGTGATCAAAATTCAGACGCTTGGCAACTGACTCTTAGTTATGACCGTTGCTAGGGTCATGTGATCCCCTTTTGCGACCTTCTGCCAAGCAAAGTCCATGGGGAAGCTAGATTCACTTAACAACCGGGTTGCTAACTTATCAACTGCAGGGATTCACTTGGCGAGAAAGGTTGTAAAATGAGGCAAAACCCACTTAACAAATGTCTCGCTTAGCAACAGCAATGTTGGGCTCAATTGGGGTGGTAAGTCGAGATCTCCCTATAACCTGAATAATAACCCTTCTTTTTCTTTCTTTCTTTAAAAAAATATATTTTATTGATTTTTTTTAACATAATCACCTTAATATTCGGTAAACAGCGTGTTGACTGGGTTGATATTAAAAAAGCAATCAATAACAATTAGTTTCTATAATTCTATAGTCCGTAAAGAAGAGGGAATTAAGCTATTCTCCAAAGCGCCTGAAGGCAGGACAAGAAGCAACGGGTGGAAACTAATCAAGGAGAGAAGCAACCTAGAACTAAGGAGAAACTTCCTGACAGTGAGAACAATTAATCAGGGGCACAACCTGCCTCCAGAAGCAGTAACTGCTCCAACACTGGAAGTTTTTAAGAAGAGACTGGACAGCCATTTGTCCAAAATGGTGTAGGGTTTCCTGCCTGAGCAGGGGGTTGGACTAGATGACCTCCAAGGTCCCTTCCAACTTTACTACTATTACTATTGCATGGCAGCTTTGCTTGATTTTCTCTTCTTCCAATAATGGTCTCTTTTGCCAACCTTGAACTAATACAACTCTCATTATTTTGATAAATAACAATTAAATATAGATCTTTTTCTAATATTTCTTCAAATCCTTTTTTTTTCTTCATCAGGTATGTTTGTCCAAGTGGTTCAACCAGCCCGCACTCTCCCACAAATGCCTGTCCCCCCGGAACGTTCAGCAACCATTCTGATCTCTTTGATAAATCCCAGTGTGAGACTTGTCCAGAGAGATTGGTCTGTACAAGAGGCATGTTGCTCCGGATTTATTTATATATATTTATATATTTGTATGTGTTATTTTGACAAGATGAGTAAGACTCCGTTGCTGATCCTGGAGTAATCCAGGCTGATGTACCAACAAATCACCAGAGTCTGAGAAAGATTCTCAACTGTATCTTTAGAGTAAGACTACAGAACTTTGTTTCCTCCTAAGAATTGAGATCTAGCTTGGAAATTATCCCAGGAGTTGTAATGGTAGCTGGAGCTAAAGTCAAAGTGAACTTGTTCAAAATACAAGAAACAGTTCAATTTTGGGGGAAACTATGCACATATATGTTGATTTACCTTTCAGAGCTGTAAGCAAAATACGGTACATGGGAGAAATCAGACTGATAGACCAAAAATTTCCCATCCTGTCCTTTTGTTTTCTCCTTTGAAAAGTTTCTTCAGAACTGGAAGCTTCTTGGATGAGGAGTGAAATGTTTTAATGGAAAAAAAGCAAGAAAGTCTCGTTGCCTTTTGGAAAAAGCACTTTTGGGAGCTGGGTGATGGAAAATTTCCATAAACATTTCCCATTTCTGGTTTAGATAGAAATTATGCTGACATGATTCAAACACTTCCCCCAGAAAAATATAGCTGAATTTTTTCCAGTCTGGTGTCCTTCATATAGTAAATATTGGAAATACAAGCCAGAGTTTCTAGTCAACACAACCAACTTTCCTACTGGATTTAAATCAAGCTCTCATAATTTATTGACCGTTATTCTTTTCAAAGGCTCAGGGGGGAAGCAAAGACCACCTGTCCCATGCCCAGTGGGACACTACTGCCCTCCAGGTACCAAACATCCATTGCAGTACAAGTGCGCCCCTGGCACATGGAGCAACAGGACAAGTCTAGCCACAGAAAAAGAGTGTGCACCATGTCCACCAGGGTGGTTTTGTCTGGCAGGAGCCAACGTTCCATCTGGAAAGTGCAGCACTGGACATTTTTGCCCAGAAGGTAAGGTGAACCCATCCAAGATGAGCCGGTTGGTGTTCTTCTGGTACCTTTAAGTCAGAATCAGTAGATGGTGTGATAGGATCAAGGGTCTCAGAAGAACACGTCTAGGGAGATATGAGACTCAAGATGAAACCCATGTACAGACTCCTCAGTGACAGAATTCAAGAGAACAAGGATTGGTTTATTTGGATATGGATTGTTCTGAATATGGATTGTTCTGATTTCAAAGTTATCTAGCCCATTATACCATGCACAGGCATATACCATCAATCAATCAATCAGAATAGAGCTGGAAGGAACCTTGGAGGTCTTCTAATCCAGAGGTCCCCAACCTTTTGGGCACCTGGGACCAGTTCCGTGGATAAAGGTTTTTCCACGGACCAGAGAGTGCGTGGTTTTGTGTGCTGCCTGCATCTCATGGATGGGGCTTTGCTTGTTTGTGTGGCCCGTTTACTGGCATGCTGCAGCCCAGTAGTGGTCCATGGACGGGGGTTTGGGACTCCTGTTCTAATCCAACCCTGCTCAAACATACCACACCCATACCATTTCAGAAAAGTGGCTGTCCAGTCTTTTCTTTAAAGCCTTCAGTGATGAAGCACCTACAACTTCTGAAGGCAAGCTGTTCCCACTGGTTAATTGTTCTCACTGTTCTCACCACATTGTACAGATCAATGTTATACTCTGTATGGACTTCAGTTCCCAAAATTCCCCAGGCAGCCTGGCTACCAGGGGAATTCTGGGAATTGAAGTCTACCCACCTTAAAGTTGCCAAGGCTGAGAAACACTGTCTAGAGGGTGTCTCAAAGGGATTAACTCCTGGAAGGCTTGTTTGTTGCTATAGAGTAGATAACATCTTTTTCTGTCTATGTGCTCCTTGTCTGTTTCTGATAGACAAATAGAGATCTTTTATCGTGTGTGCTTTATTTGACTCAGAGTGTTCTATCTTGGAGAAACATGGTAGGCTTTATTTAATGCGCTGTGTTCAGCATGGGTCACGGGCTTGTAATTAAAAAAAAATGTGTCAGACAAGCATTTTCCTTTCTTTTCCCTCTTGCTCATGATTATGGTTTGTGTATTCTGTCTTTCTGGTTCAGGAAGTCAAACAAGTACTCAGTTTCCATGCCCAGCAGGAACATACAGCAGCAGACATGGGAATGGGAAGGTGGAGGACTGCATTCCCTGTCCAAAGGGAGCCTATTGTCCCAAGGCCACCATCAAACCCGGATTCTGTCCACTGTAAGTCAAACTCTCAGATTGTCCCCATTTTTGATATCATAATGTGACTCCATAATTGGATTCCTTATGATAAGAATTAACTCCCTTGCTAGCTGAGGAATTCTGGGAGTTGAAGTCCACAAAACATCAAGTCACCAAGGTGGGAGACCCCTGCACTATAGGACTGGTGAAGGAAGCCAGGTTATGCCAGATGACTTAAAGAAGCATCAGGAAAACCATGGCTTGAACGCAGCCAAGCCATGCTGCGTTCATGTGTGTGAGAGGGATGAGAGGGGAGGAAGGAGTAGGGAGGAAGTAGGATGGTTAGAGGAGAAGGGGAGGGGAAGAGAGTAGGAGGGGAGGAGAGAAAGAGGGAAGTAGGGAAGGTTTAGAGAGGGTGGACGCAGCCTGGGGGGAATGGGCAGGCGGTACCAATGGTTAGGAATTTATTTTAATTGAATTGTATGAATAAATGGAAAATAAAAACTTTTTAATAAAAAAAAGGAAAGCCATGGCTTCAAATCAAGACTGCTTTTAATCTAACTAAAAATACTTAAAGATTCCCTTCTGTCCCTTCACCCCATCTCACCCAACTCATATTAAACTGACTTTTATTTTATGCTTTCTTTGGACGCAGAGGGACGTATCGTTCAGAGCAAGGAGCAACATCAGCTGAGGATTGTACACTGTGCCCAGGGGGGTACCAATGTCCCAAGATGGGTACAGTTGCACCTCACCTGTGTGGACCTGGCACATTTTCAGTAAGTACCACCAAACTGATGGAGAAGCAGCCAAAAGAAGAACCAATCAAAAGAAAAATGTTCAGAACTTCCACAGCTTTGTGGCTGTGTTTCCTGATGTTTGGGATGATGACTCCATTTTGATTTCCAGAGTATTAACCACACTGTCTTGAAGCTAATAGAAATTGAAGTCCAGAATATCTTCAAGGCAACTGATTGGGGGAAATTGCTGTTTTTAGCTCTTTGCCTGTCTGTCTCTATCTGTCCTGAAAAATTTGGTTTGCAAATTTGATGTGATAGATATGCAATAGCAGTAAGTGGATGTTATTGGCTGGTCAATGATGTATCTTTCTCTCTAACAGAAACCACTGGCAGTTCTCTTTGTAATAACATTACATTTCAACTTAGAGCTTCCAAATATACATTGGGTACCCATTTTCCTCCGAAGGGCTGAAAGCACCTCTGTCTCTCTCTGTCTCTCTCTCTCTCTCCCTCCCTCCCTCCCTCCATCTCTCTCTCTCTCTCTTTCTGTGTGTGTGTGTCTATGTGTGTGTTATAAACTATATAGGGATTAGAGATTTAAAAATAGAAATGATAGATAGGTAGATGAATAGATAGAGATAGAGATAGATAAATATAGAGATATATAGATGATAAACAGATGATAGATAGATAGATAGATAGATAGATAGATAGATAGATAGATAGATGATAGATAGATAGAGTGCTTTTTTCTAAAAAAAAAAAAAAAAAAAGGTGCCGGAACTCACACATGTCATACAACCCGCCTTGCCTACCCCACAAGGTTCCATCCAAAAAAAGTGCCGGAACTCCATTCTGGGCGTTCTAGGAGAAAAAAAGCCATAGATAGATAGATAGATAAATAGATAGATAGATAGATAGATAGATAGATAGATAGATAGATAGATAGATAGATAGATAGATAGAGATAGAGATAGACCTGCAACTTTCCTTGCCATTGGCTACTGTTGGCTAGATTTCCTTGGGATGTTAGGTGACCATTAACTCCTAAAAGGCCATATCTTGCTTATTCTCCTCCGTTACTTCCTCCCAGCAAAAGAAACCAGCAAAATCTAACAACATCCTATAGGTAGCTTTGCTCTTAGCCAACTGCCACCAAGTTATCCTGTAATGATCCATTTGGGTCACAGTGCCATCTCACGGAAGTGGAGGCAGACCCATGAAGACAGACCCTTGGACTAGTATTTTGTAGTAGTATTTTGCCCCCTTTTCTATGCAGCTATGTCAAAAACTACAGGTGTTTTGGGCGGACATTTCAATTGATGGACACTGATGTCCTTTTATTAAGGGCTGTGGCCATTTGCCCATGCCAAAGCAGTGTGCCACTTGGATGGTTTTATGTCTTGCATTTTCAGAATGATTAAAGCAAGGAAAAAGAAGGGGGCAGACAGGATTGTTCCTGATTGGCTCCTGGGCAAGTAGAAATTGCAATGCAATTGAATGTTCATTTTGCTAACAAAAGAGAAACAGCAAGTCAGAACCACTGATTAGGGGAACAGCAAAGCCTTTATTCTAACAAATCAGCCCCAAACCCTGTGTCTTTTCACACAAAATGAAGCATTGTTGTTCTCTAGCTTGTACTTCTGATCTGCTCTGGGCTAGCTTTCTATAACAGCTTCAGCATTTGGCCTAAGATCAAATATCTTTATTACAAAGATGCTTATTATTATTATTATAGGCATTAAACCACAGAGACAAATGGCAAATAATGTAGTTTATTACTGCCTTTCTTATGTTCCTAGGCTGGTTAGGTTAGGAATCAGGAGTAATGTTATAAAGATGCCTCGATTGTTCATATCTTTTATTAGTTTATCGAAATATAAAATACAGAGATTCAAAGAAAAAGAAAAATAATGGAAAAATAGGGGAGGCAAAGGGGACAAGTTAAAAAGTGTGAGGTAAAGAGGAGAAGAAAAAAAGCATTAACTTCTGACTCCTGTTGGTGTAATAGAATAAGAAATAACATCCAACCTCAGCTTTTTACTTTTATATAATAATATATACTATCCATTTCTATAACAACAAACCGATTTAATCAGCAAAACCCTGAATTTAAATTTCAATTTTTTCCACCTCGAGCACAAAGTCCAAAAGATGCCTAACCTGACCTTCTAAAATGATGAGAGATATCCAGAGTGTTAATTTGAGTCTCTCTCTGTCTCTCCACATACACACTTTCTTCTTAATTCCCCCATGTCAATATAGTTTTTCATTGCTTTCCACCCATTGAAGAAAATAGTACAGCCAATGTGTGAATAGCAAAAAAATCCCCAGCACTAAAATAAAGGTAAATATGACATGACAATTGATTATTTGTATTGACCTAATTGAAAATATAGAGCACTTCCAGTGTTGCCCTATACCAGAGGTAGGCAACCTTGGCACTTTTATGACTCGTGGACTTCAACTCCCAGAATTCCTGAGCCAGCATTTCTGGGAGTTGAAGTCCACAAGTCATAAAAGAGCCAAGGTTGCCTACTCCTGCCCTATACTATGATTGGGATCTTCTCCATTGCTGAGGTCTTGGACAATTTCATGAGGACAAGTGTCCTCATCTCTTCTATTTACAGAAGATAACTTTTGCCATGGCCAAAAGTAAAATCTTTAACTATGGCGAGCTACAGTAAACCGCTTTTGAATGGGTTCATCCAATACATTAAGTCAAAAGCCCAGCGTTGGATTCAATACAATTCAATCTCAGAAAACACTCAGTTGCTGGGATCAAAACTAGACTTAGGCATGTGTCATCTCTTCTGCGGGAGCTGAATTGGCTGCCAATCTACTTCTGAACACAATTCAAGGTGCTGGGTTATCATCTTTAAAGCCCTACATGCCTTCAGGCCAGGCTATTTGAAGGACTGCCTCTCTCCTATTGCAGCCACCCAACTCACTAGGACAGGAAGGTAGGGGTATTATGGGTCCCTTCAATCAGGGATTGTCATCTGGTGGGACCACAAAAAAGGGTTTTCTCAGTCATGCCCCCTTCTTTATAGAACATCATTCCCCCCAAAGTACGGTTGGCCCCCACCCTGTTACATTTCCCAAAAGCCCTAAAAACATGGCTTGGTCAATGGACTTGGGAACCACAAACAGAGATGGACCCAATCAAGGGAGTGATTTGATTGTGTTGTTGCTGCCATGGGGGTGAGGGTGGGATTATGGGTTTTTATTATATGGTGGGTTTTTTGAATATTGTAAGCCACCAGAGTCAGCTATGTGGGAGTTGGGGGCTACATAAATTTGTTTTAATTAATTAATTTGTGGCCCATTCTTTCTCAATCTGATTTCCACTAACTCAGTGGTTCTCAACCTTTTTAATGCCGCGACCCCCAACCGGTCGTAAGTCGAGGACTACTCAACCAGTCGTAAGTCGAGGACTACTCAACTGGTGCAGCACCGTTTGCAGAATGGGACTTTTGGCGGGCTCAGCAGGGCAGAGACAGCCTGGACAATTCCTATTGGCTTTTGAAAGCCAATAGAATTAGACTCTATTCAAGAGAGTCTATTCTATTGGCTTTCAAAAGCCAATAGACTAAAAGAGAGTAGCACAGCTAAGGAAAAGGGGGAAAAATGGCGGACTGTGTTGTTTGGCGACCCCCGTGAAATGGTCGTTCGACCCCAAATGGGGTCCCGACCCACAGGTTGAGAACCACTGCACTAACTCTTTCTGATGTACATGGTTTTTTAATATGCAAAGTAGCCTCTGATATTCTTACAGAATGTTCTTCCTTTATGCGTTGTCCTTTTTTATCCCTTCAATCTGCCTTTTCTTCCATGCTAGGATTCCCACAGGGATTCTTTCAAGTTTTGAGCATCTCAGCTCAGGCCCTTTTTCTGTTTCCTCTTTTTGCTGGGTAGGAACCTGGATCTACGTTCTGCTCTTCCTGCCTTGTTGGGCATTTTTGTGCAGACATGAATACCAGCCGGGAGATAATGTTGGATCAGATGGTCTGTCCAGCTGGTTTGCTTTGCCCTGGAGGACTGGCAGCTGTTCCCAAGGCTGAAGAGCACGCTTGTCCAAGAGGCTACTACTGCCCACCAGGCAACGTGGTGAGTATTCTTCAATTGATTGTCTTTTCTCTTGAATTTTCATCAAGGCTTTTCCTTCCCCCAAAACAACATCTGTTTGCCCCTTGCGAATGCATTTAATCAAAGAGAGGAATCAGTGCACGTATTCCAAACTGCAGTTTTTTTCCAGTGTGAATATTTGTTTTCCGAATGCCTAGAACAGGTAGAGAATTTTTAAGATACTATTCTCTTATTGTAAAATGAACATTTGCACTTTCTCGCAAGCTGCATGTAGACCTGTTTGCCTTTCAGGAGGTGAAATAGAATGGAAGCTTAGAAAAAATATGGATTTCAGAATGCGCAAGTGTTCTATCTTCTCCCTTAGGAATTCCAAAATTCCAAAATCCTACTATTTACGTAAGCACTCCTGATGCAAGAAACTTTTACTCTTCCCCTCAACAATGTGATGCAAAATGTATTAATTGATTTAATTTAATTTAATTATTATACTTATATGCCTCCCGTTTTACTGATAAAGTGACTCTAGAAAGCTTAACAAACAGTAAAATGATAAATATAAAAAAACAATTAAAATTAAGGAAAGTTACATAAAGACTAAAATTAAGGAGACAGATGGCAGGAGGGTGAGATCATCTTCTTATCCCATCAACCACCTCCAGTGCCCCCTATGGGAAGCCCACTTTAACTCAGTGCCTGAGCTGGAAAAACTTGACAATTTCCATAACGACAGCAAAGTTCAAGATTTTTAAGCAAGCGCTTAGTGAGCTCTTAGCATCCACACTGCTTTCTTACATTCTGTGATTAAAAGGAATTCAATCTAGAGAAATGTGGTGCAAGCAATCTACTTGATAGGATATAATGGCCTTTAACTTCCCGAATTTGTTTTACAAAGTTGTTGCATGGAAACCTGCAAAGAAAATCTATCAGAACCACAGGTATTTTCAAGGATAATTTGAGAACTGAGGTGGAAAGGGGAAAATGAATCAGTTTTAAACAAAGAAAGTGAACACAAAGAGCTTGGAGCATTTTAATGTGTCATCAGCATGTGCTATTGTGCCACCATTGTTTGCTTTAAGAACAGCTTCAATTCTTTCTTTTGCATCCAGTATCCTCATGCAAAGCCATGTCCTAATGGGACTTATGGGAATCAAAGAGGGTTAAACAAAGCAGAGCAATGCTTGCTATGTCCTATGGGCAAATATTGTTATGAAGAAGGACAAGAACCCCCTGGAATATCCCAAATTGTGAGTACCTGAGTGATGATGTCTCAGTCAAGGGACTCCAGTCTTGGTTATCTATGTCCTCTCCTGGACGTTCTTCCCTAATTTCAATCCATGCATGTCTTTCCATCTCTCTTCCGATACCAGACAGTGGTCTTCCTATCTCCCCCAACCCTTTGTATCTTGCAGACTGAGATACTTTCAGACGGCCAAATCCAAGTAACCATCACATTGGGCCAACTAGTTTCTTCGGAAGACTTCATTTGGAGAGAGGGAGGGTAAAATGAAGATAGGACCCCCTTTTTGTTAATGTCATGTGTGATACTCAATTTGTGGAGCTTTTATACTCCCAGGCTTTGATTCGTTGATTAGTTCAGTCATAATGATTTTGTGATGATCAGGTTGAGCCAGAAGGAGGGGTCAAATGCATCATTAGTCTTGAGTCCCTTCACACCCACATGAGATCCAAATCCAGCTCACCTTGAATTCCATTGGCTCTTATCTACCACCTATTTGTTTGACTGTAGTAATTCAGAAATAATAAGCTTGCAATAAATCTTTAAATTCATTTGAACTGCCTGGATTTCCTTGACCGATTATTTTACCAGTTTAAACAGCCATTGCTAATACACTTCTCCCATTCAAATAAGCACCTCCTCTTTTCAGATTGTACTGTGCTCTTCATAGCTACTAGCTGAACTTCATGTAATTGACAGCAGAGGCATATGTGTGGTTAGGTATGAAATACCAGGTCCACAGTGAAGGTTCAATAATTGATTTCTTGCTTTAGCCTATGCACAAGAATCTTCTTAACTAAGAGTTAACATTTGGTTAGAGATAGATAAAGGCCAATGGCATTCAAGGAGGGTTGACCTTAGTTTGTTTGTGGCAACATAGGGATTCTAGACTGATCCCTCTTTTAACTCTGCCCCTGGTTCTGCCAGTCCTTCTCCTACACGTGTGTCTGTTTTCTTGTAGACTGGAGATTGCCCCTTGGGTTATGCATGCCCCACAGGGACGGGGTTCCCCTTCTCTTATCCATGTCTACCTGGCTTCTACTGGGATAATTCCACTCTGAATGGAGGAGATGTATGCCAACCCTGCCCAGCTGGATTCTACTGTGATTCTGAAGCAATGATTCTACCTAAAGTCTGTCCAGTGGTAAGTTGATAGAAAACAAAATATTTGTTGCAGATAAACAGGACATGGCGTGCTTCTGTTCAGGATGCCGAGCATCAAATCCTTTTCCAAGAAACTGCAGGTCTGTTTTCTATCTTCTTTGGAACTTCTTTGTTCCTCTAATAGTCAGGTCCTTCAGCCTCTGTTGGACCTAATTAGAAATTCTTTTTCCCACCTAAGAGGCATTTTCTCTCTTCTTTTATTAGGGAAGATGTTCTTTTGCTTGCATGAGGATTTGCAGATAATGAACTAAATTGGATTGAATAAAGGAGAATATTTATAGCTCAGGCTTGAGATGAGGGGTTCTTGGTGCATTCTGAGCTTAGGTGTTTACTTGCAAATGTTTCATTACCCAAACTAGGTATAATGATGTTGCCAGTCCCAGTAATGAAACATCTGCAAGAAAACAACCAAGCTCAGAAAGCACCAAGGACCCCTCAAATTGGATTTAATTTACAGGAAAGACACTAACAACAGACACCAATATTGTCTTTGTTTTTCAGGGGTTTTATTGTCCTCCTGGTAGTGCACAGATTGAAGCTTGTCCAGAAGGAACTTATGGAATCAGGAAGGGGTTGAGAAACCTCCAAGAATGCATCCCCTGCAGAGCAGGTTTTTTCTGTGCCATTCCAGGACAGAATACCCCGAGTGGCCGGTGTGAGGCTGGATTTTATTGCTGGAGAAGAGCAGTGTCTTCGGTAAGTCTGACTCTTGCTTAGATATTTGCTGTCCCTCTCACCATACACATTCCCAAGAAAAAATAGTGACACATCTACCTCTGTACATATTTGTCTGCCCCACTTAATTATGCAAAAACCCAACTATCTTGAGAAATGCTGGGAAAAGTAGAAGGAAAGAGAAGAGGACAGCCAGAAGCATAGTGGATAGATTCAATTAGGACAGGAATGGGTAGGCTGTGGAAAGAATTAAAGGGCCAGGTTCATTCTGGAGAAGATCTATGTGGTCAGGAAGATGACACCAGCCTGATGGCAGATGATCCATCACTTCTACTTGCATTCAGTAATTTATAGCATTGAAAGGAATGTATATTCAATCCAACCTCCTCTTTCCCTCTGCCTTCAGACCTCAAATATAAAAGTGATACTGACTCCTAAGAAAGTGATATTCAGCATTACTCTCTATGGAAAATTAAATATGAAGGAATGCCTCTGTCCTTCATCATCTTTTCCTCTGGTATATACTGTATATGTAGCTGTGTAGCTCTTCTTCTCTTTCAGATGCCCACCGATGGAGTCACTGGGAACATTTGTCCACCAGGCACATATTGCCCCATTGGGTCATCTGCACCCATTCTCTGCCCCGCAGGAACCTACAGTAACACCAGCGGGTTGAGATATCAGAAGCAATGCTTGGACTGCCCACCTGGGTGAGTGCCAGCCTTCCCTTGACCCGATGAACTAATTCTACTTCATTGTAAGGCTACATTAACAGAATCATGCAGGTCTGAAATTACAATTCTCCCGCTGTCTCTTTTCAGCCTGAGAAGTTAGACAGGATCCTTTCTGAGTTTTTTTCTCTGCCCATTATACAGCTGCAGACTGTGCCTTCTCTTACCTGATCACTCCCTAGGCAGCATCTCTTCCCCTCTTCCCAAAATCATTCCCACATACTATTGCAGTGAACAGATGCTGATCCTGAAAGAAGTAGAACTCAGCTTTACAATATCGCGATCACCCACAATCTTCGATGTGTTGGACAACTGAAAGGCATGTTGTCAAACACACTTGGAGGATACTCACCTAGGGAAACTGGACTAGAAACCTGCAAGAAAGTTGAGTCAGATGACAAACATAATGTGAATAACTCATGAAATATACTCTACAAAGTCTACACGCTAAGTATTATATTTGTTGGAAATGGAATTTCAGTATTCTGGTGCAAGCTTCCAAATTTACATAACTATTGGGGAAATACAATTTCTGTTATAATGTATGAGATGCATTAATTCTCCTGTTTCATGTTTCAAGGTGATTTGGGGGAAAATGGTAATTGGAACTGAAGAATTAAGTTATGAGCCACGCTTAATCTCTGGTTGAAGTCCAGTGATGAATAGGGCTGCATGTCATCTAGATTGAACATATAAGAAAGCAAGGCTTGGCTGATCAGACTAAAAGTGTGTCTTTTTCAATATTTCTTTAATCTTTTTAAAGTCAAATGCCTCTGGAAAGCATACAAAGAAGGTCTCACAGTCATAATTATCCCATATTAGTTAGTTACCTTTCCCCAGTGCTCAATAGTCAGAGTTAAGTTATCTCTTTTTATGATTATGATTATTGAAAGCATTATTAAACTTAGCCTTCATCTATTTGTTAAATCCTTCTTTAAAACATCTGTATTACACTAGCTCCTTTTATTTTTTTCCATGGAAATACAGGATAAGAACATACGGTTAACCAAGCTGGGTTAGGCTAATCATTACTAATCATTACTGCATTTTCACCAAGGGCAAACAGTTGTTTCTTGTACCCACAATTCACAAGAAAACATACCCTCTTCCATTGTTGTCTGCAAATGTGATTTATAGACATAGCTACCCCCAATCCCAAGGTTACAGTGAATCATCCTTAATATACTTGTCCTCCGTGAGAGAGCCAGTTGAGTCTAGTGGTGAAGTCACCAGGCTAGAAACCAGGAGACCATGAGTTCTAGTCCCGCCTTAGGCATGAATGCTGGCTGGGTGACTTTGGGCCAATCAACAGAGGAGGATGAGTTCTAATCCTGTCTTAAGCATGAAAACTGGCTGGTTGACTTTGGGCCAATCAACAGAGGAGGGTGAGTTCTAGTCCCGCCTTAAGCATGAAAACTGGCTGGGTGACTTTGGGCCAATCGCCAGGAGACTGTGAGTTCTAGTCCTGCCTTAGGCTTGAAAACTGGCTGGGTGACTTTGGGGAAATCACAACTTTCAACATCAGGTTTGTGCAAACCAATCTGTCAGTTCCTATCGCAATCAAAGTATCACTATTCGGTGGATCCGAAAAGTCAATTCTGCACTTGCAGAAAAACTCTCAGAAGAAAAAAAAAAGCCCTTGTCCTCCATGAGTTTTTCTAGCCCCCTTTAAACCATCCAAATTATGGCACATCATAATCCTGGTACATACTATGGCTGTACCCATGCTAATATTCAGCATAAGTTAGTTTGCCTACAAAACGCAAGCGTGAGCAAATGAATACAACAAAGCTTTTGTTTTTTTCATTCTAATATTAGGCTTTACTGTGATGGAACAAATACCGTAGCTCCAACTGGGCCATGCAAACCTGGTTATTTCTGCACTGGCTCTGCCAGAACTTCTACCCAGATGATGGTCAAAGAAGGGCAGTATGCTCTGGAAGGGGCTTTCCAACCAGAACTGTGCCCACCCGGGACTTTTCAGCCGGTGAGAAGAATCGACAGAATACAAATGACTGTACTGAAGCTTCAGTTAGCTAATAGGCAGCAAGGATGTTTTCAGCATGAAGCACCGAATGAGAAGATAGGCTTATTTGTTTTGGAGTGTGCTGATGTACAGCCCTAATTAGGAATAAAAAGCAACATAGGAAAGACAGCCTAGCAGTTAATGACAGTCGCTTTGGGTGATTAAACAGGAAGTTGGCTCATCTTTTGATATCTTAAAAAAAAAAAAAGCACTTGCTTTGAGTTGTTAGGCCTGCTACTTTTTTTTCATAACCAATGACTTGACTAATTGCTTAAAAGGCAAATTATCAGGCTATTTTAAATCTGTTCTGGGTTCACGGTCCTGTGTCTCATCTGCATAGAATAATACTTACTGCCTTGCCACCTTCTGCTTCTCTTCTTCTTCTTAGCTCCCCCTGAATGGGGGTCAGCAAAGATGGTCATGAGCTAAAGAAAGTCGCTCTGGAAGGACCTCAACCTCAGCTCTTTCACCCCATCTCAGAAGTATTGAGCCTCGGGATTCAGGCTTTTTGAGGCTTTTGTTCAGTGAAACCTTAGTGGGATTTGCCCTTTCAACCTCCTCTCCTTTGTATCCTTCCAGAGCCTGGCTCAATCTTCCTGTAGAGAATGCCCAGCTGGCATGTTTTGCAACCAAACTGGTCTGGTGGAACCATTGGCTTGTCCCAAAGGGCATTTTTGTCCATCTCGAAGCATCCTGCCTCTTCTTTGTCCACTGGTAAGTTCTAAATCTATGGAAACCTCTCCAAAAGCAATGCTGTACATTGCTCCTTCCATTACATACATTGGAAGTCCTCAGATTACAGCCATAATGGAGCCTGCCTATCATGGTTGCAAACTGGGTCATCCACATGACTGAGCCAATTTTACAACCTTTTTTTGTGGCAGTTGTTAAGGAAACCCCACAGTCATTAAGTGACGTGATGGTTCACTGGGGGGTCAACCTCGCTAAAAACTGGAAGTCAAGGCCGGTTTTCTGCAAAAGAATCACAAAGCAAGTTACGTCACATTGCAAAAAAATGGTGGAGTGATAGCGCGGTGGTTAGAATGCAGTACTACAGGCTAAGTCACTACTCACTCCAGGAGTTCGATTCTGACCAGCTCAAGGTTGACTCAGCCTTGCATCCTTCCGAAGTCGGTAAAATGAGGACCCAGATTGACGGGGGCAATAGGCTGACTTTGTAAACCGCTTAGAGAGGGCTTCAAAGGACCCTCAAGTGGTATATAAGTGACTCTCAAGCGCCAATGCTATTGCTATTTGGGCCAAGTGCTGAGCACCGAACAAGTAGCCATATGACCATGTGGAGGGAGCGGCCATTGGAACTTCAGAACCAGGTTGTAAGTCCTTCCAGGTACATCTGTTGTAACTTCAAATGATCACTCAATGACCAAGTAAGTAAGTCAAGGACAACCTGTACTTGGCCCTTAAGAAAACTTCCAAACCTTACAGAAGAGCACATTGGTCAATCAATTGGCTAAGTCAAGCGATTGATGTACCAACAATTTCTTTTATTCTGGGGCTACAGTCTATGGCTGTCCTGGAAATTCCAGTGAATATTGAAAATTCAAACCCAAGTTCTAAATTTTCCATGTACTCATACAATCTTGGATTTCTGGTTTGAAAGTTCAGTGAGTGAAATAAAATTGTCTTTTAGGTGCCTGTCATTTCCTCCTTTTTGATTTAGGGCACTTATTCAGATACTTTACATGGCACTGGACCAGGGACCTGTAAGCAATGCCCAGCGGGCATGTACTGTAGCAAGTCCGGCTTGGTGGCACCTGAGGGACTTTGCCAGCCAGGTTATTATTGCTTCCAAGGATCTACAAATGCATCTCCAGTAAGTCGGTGCTAATATCCCCTAATATCCTGCTTTGTTTTGATAAGCTTGCAACCATTTTTCAGTGGCCAAGATAATGCCAGTGACTCCTTCCAGACATAAGATTGGAGAGGTTCAGTTTGAACAATTCTCATCTGTTTTACATTCAACATGAGTAAATCTATCCTAGTCAATTCTGCAAAAGCAGAGAGGTCTGTGAAAAATGAGTCAAGTGGGCTCCACAATCTGCCTTCAAGGAAGGGCCAGATTCAAAGTTTGGCGTCTCCAGTCCTGAAAAACCTTGACTGAAAACCTGGAAAGATTGCTTGTCAATACTGACAAATGATCTGCTTGAATTCAAGGCAACTTTTGAGACTTTCATCACCGGTTGTGTATGTCCAAGGCCAGTTTCAGATGATTGTTTTCTAGGAAGGAATATTTCCAAGTTTCTGTGCTCTATCTTGGAGGTGAAAATGCAGAAAAGCAGAGAAAAACAAAGCAGATTTGAGGAAATCGTGAGCAGGCAAGAAAGAGATCCAGTTGCTTGAAAGTTCTGGTATCAAACCGTGACAATTCTAGGATAATTTGAAATAATAAAAATATTCCTCCTTGTTCCTTTGAGAAGGAAAATCCTTGTTCCTTCTCAAAGATGCTATGAGACACTTCCTGCCTTCCCGCAAAACTGAGAACTTGGCAGCAGTTGTCCAGGAAAGGCTTGATCAGCTGTATGTAACCTTGGACCATCCCTGATCTAAACCCTAAGTAGTTCCCTCAAGTTTTGAAGACTGCATGTTTTGCATTAGAATGACTTTCTAATGTATACATTGGTTTCTTTCTCTTTCGTAAGACTGGACTTCCCTTTGGGGGTCTATGTCCTGCTGGGCACTACTGCCCAGCTGGCACCAAAGACCCCAGGGAAATGCCCTGCCCTGTTGGGACATGGAATGAACAGAAAGGAGGCCGGGATTCCACCTGGTGTCGACTATGCCCACCTGGATACTTCTGTAGCAGCCCCGGCCGTGTTTCCCCTACAGGACCTTGTGCTCCAGGTGAGAAGATAACGTTGAAATTGCAAGCGCGTCTTTGATTGCAATTTGGAAAGGGACTCTTGTAATGCCGTTCCTTCCCCAGAGGAAAGTTGACAGCTTTGCTTATGTAAGTGTTTTGGCTTACTGTTGCATCCCACTTTAGTCATTTCAGCTTTGCAGTGTTAATGAATTGAATTTAGGTCTGTACTTGGGCTAGGAAAGCTATGGGTTCTAGTGCATTTGAAGCTGTGAAGCCCACTTGACAGTAGCTTTGCTCTCTTTCTCTTGGATTACTTGGACTCTAAAGATAATTATCCTAAATCAAAATGTAATTTAGAGAGGTTGAGTCCTGGATTTCAACAGAGAAATTAAGCCTTGAGCTGTTATATTTTGTTATACTTCCACCTACTTCGAATTTTAATATAATACGCATTGTAGACACGTCCTAACCTATTGATTGCCAGACTTTTTGGAGGGTAGCTACTTCTAGAATTTCAGCAGTAGGAATCCTGGGAGTTGTGATACTACACAGCTGCAAAACACCTGAATGGGAATGCTGGAAAGGTGAACCATCTTTTCTGTTCCTCTTAATTTTTGTTGCAGTGCGTAGTATTTACCTGCCGGTTTGTGACAAAAAATTTAATTCTTGAGTCAAGGACAATTTGCAAATGGATGCCTAATGGAAAACTTTAAAAATATGAAAGTTTCGTGTTTCCAGAGCAGATCTGTGTTTCTGCCTTCTTCTGCAACCAAATATGATTTAATGCAATTCATTTTCCTCTTCTTTCAGGGTTTTACTGCAGGGGTGGGACACGTGCAGCAAGACCAATGGACAGAGTAACTGGAGATCTGTGTCCCGAAGGTCACTTCTGCCCTGTAGGGTCAGCCATGCCATCTCCATGCCAAGATGGGGAATACAGTGCAATAACAGGTCAGCTGTGAAAAGAAAGATTCATGCTTTGCTAGTAATAATTGCTGATTGAGTCTAGCCGACTTCTTTCATTTTAACTTCAGAGGCTCAAAAATGAATCTAACAATGCCCCCCCCCCCAAGTATTCAGAATCTATTCTGGACTTATTAGGAAGCCATTTCAAATTCAATCTAGAACCTCATTGGTGCCTCTTTGGATGTTCTCATCCTCCTCCAGTAAGCCAACCTAGATGGGATCTCTACTGAGATGTTACATTACAACACAACACACTGTACTACACTAAGTAGAAAGAAGCATGGAAAAGCAGCTTTGTGATCTATGTGTAGTCCTGATAAGGCTAGATAAGATCTTCAGATTTAAGCCAAAGGAGAGTTTAATTGAATTTACAAAGAAGAACCAGGAAGAGAAGACAGTGGCTTGGTTTATCTTTTCTCTCTCCTCCCAGGTCAAGATGAATGTTACCCTTGCCCAGCCGGTCTTTATTGTAAAAACGGTGTCAGATATCAATGTCCACCTGGATTTTACTGCCCTCCAAAGACTGGGGTCTCCTTTTATCCCTGCCCCCCTGGGACTTATAATCCATCAGCCGGTATTGACCAAGCTCAGAGATGCCAGCGATGCCCATCAGGTAAGCTCCCCCATCTCTGAAACAAAAGCCACTCTCATTTCACTTAAACGTTGAGCAAGATCTCCAAGGCTGAGGATTGGATGTTGTTCCTTCAAAACATAGCATTTGCCTTGTTGAATGTGGCAGGGCCAGAGCAGAATATGCTTATCTCAGCTGGGGAAAAGAAATCAATTTTACTTTATTCAAATAGCTTTGTAAGTTGAAAATAGATTATTTGTGTTTCTGCCCAGGGATGTTTTGTGGGGAATCAGGATTATCTTCTCCCAGTGGTCCCTGTTTGCCAGGATTCTTCTGTAGTACAGGTACAGATTGTATGTATCTCCTCTTATTTTAAATTCTAGCTGTAGGTATGCTTTTTTTTAAAAAAAAAAGAGTGGAAATGGATGGTGCATCTTATCTAGATAATCAATATTCTCCAAAGCATCTGAAGGCAGGACAAGAAGCAACAGATGGAAACTAACCAAAGAGAGAAGCAACCTAGAACTAAGGAGGAATTTCCCAACAGGTAGAACAATTAACCCATGGAATAACCTCCCTCCAGAATCAGTGAATGCTCCAACACTGGAAGTTTTTAAGAAGAGACTAGACAGCCATTTGTCTGAAATGGTATAGGGTTTCCTGCCTGAGCAGGGGGTTGGGCTAGAAGACCTCCAAGGTCCCTTCCAACTCTATTACTACTACTATTATTATTATTATTATCAATCATCGCACAGTCAGCCAGATGTTCAGACTGGATTTGGCATTTTGTCTACCTATCGAGTCCTTACCCAGGACCTGGGATAGGCAGAAGTAGATGTTTGATGGTATTATAGGTATCGTCGCAGGATGGAAGCAGTTCCTAATAAGGCCGCCTTTTGCAATTGACTAATTGTCAATGCCAATGGTGTTCAAGTGGTGCTCCCAAAGCATGGTACTACCCTTGCCAAGTAGCCAGGCATGGAAACTTGGAGAGAGAAGCCCTAGAACTAAGGAGGAATTTCCCAACAGGTACTTTGCATAGGCGGCACTTACTGTCTGTTGCTGTCTTCTCAATTTTGACTTTGTATGCATTTGTCCTTAAAGCTTGGTCTTGTGCAGCCAGAATTATCTTCAATTTTCCTGCTCTTAGCCATTGCCAGGTTTTATTATTATCTGCTTTCCCAGCTATTTTTTTAATGTATTGGCCATGTAGTGCTTTGTCTTCCCATGCCTCTATTTTGTTCTTCATTTGGTCTTTCTTGTAGGCCAGTTTGGTCTCTCCAGTAGTTAGTAAGCCTTCCTGATATACTAATTTCAGTGCATCTTCATCATTGTTCTTCAGATATTCTTCCAAAGCCATTTTTTCTTCTTCAACCATCTGATGTACTTGTAGCATTCCACGCCCACCTATTTGCCTTGGTAGATAAAGTCTATCAATGTCACTGCGTGGATGAAGGGCGTGATTCATTGTCATTATTTTTATGGTCTGCCTATCCATTGCTTTTAGTTCTGCTTGAGTCCAGTCCACTATTCCAGCTGTGTACCTAATGACTGGGATTGCCCAGGTGTTGATTGCCTTTATGGTATTTCCTCCATTGAGTTTGGATTTTAAGATCTTCTTCACTCTCTTGATGTATTCACCTCTAATCTTTTTCTTGACTTCAGTGTGCTTGATGTTGTCAGCTTGAAGGATACCCAAGTATTTGTAGTACTCTTCCTCATCCAGACTCTTAATGTTATTTTCGTGGGGCATCTTGATTCCTTCAGTTTTCACTATTTTTCCTTGTTTGATAGTAAGTGTGGCACATTTGTCCAAGCCAAACTCCATTACAATATCTTGGCTATATATACGGACAGTGTTGAGCAGCGATTCTATTTCAGATGATGTTTTTCCATACAGCTTCAGATCATCCATGTAAAGGAGTGGGATAGTCTAGCAGATGTTTTTGATGTTTGATCATGTCCTGAGTTATTCAGTATTGTTGACAGAGGAAACAGTGCAATAACAAATAGTAATGGTGATAATGAATCTCCTTGAAATATTCCTCTCTTGATATTAACCTCTCCCAGCTTTTCACCATTGATCTGCAACTGTGTCTTCCATTGTGCCATCGATTTTGCACAAATTTTCTGATGTTTCTACTTACTCCTGTTATTTCTAGGCACTTGATTATCCAATCATGTGGCAGAGAGTCAAATGCCTTTTTGTAGTCAATCCATGCCACATTCAGGTTGGTCTTCCTTTCTTGCAGTTTTCCAAGATCATTTTGTCTATTAGGAGTTGATCTTTTGTTCCTCTGCTATTGGGGCGGTTTCCTTTCTGCTCAGGTGGAAAGAGATTGTTTTCAACTAGATGCTGTTGTACTGCATCAGCTACCACACCAGTTAGTAATTTGAAAGTTGTTGGTAAGCAGGTAATTGGCCTGTAGTTGCCTGGTGTTGCCCCTTTTGCTGGATTTTTCATTATTAGGTAGGTTTTCCCAGTTGTTAGCCACTTTTCAATTTCTCCTCCTTGTATATATTGTTGGCTTGGCAATGAGTGGGTGTATAACAGTTAGATGTTTCAACCAAAACCCATGCAGTTCATCTTCACCTGGTGCTGACCAATTTTTGATTTTCTTTGCTCTTTTTTCTACCATTTTTGTTGTTATTACTAGTTCTTTCATTTCAACTTCTGTTTTATTTGCATCCACCTCTTTTAACCAAGCCGCATCCTTGTTGTATTTCTTTGGGTTATCCCATATCTGCTTCCAGAACTGCACTGTTTCTTCCTTGTCAGGTACTGACTGATTCCTTGCAGTTTCTCCATTGATGGATTGGTAGAAACGTTTCTGATTGGATTGAAATTGGAGGTTCTGCCTATAGTTTGCAATTCGAGCTTCATATCTACTGATTTTCCTGGCTATAGCTGTTATTTGTTGCTTTATTATTTCCAGTGCTTCCTTGATCTTCCTTGTTTCTAAGTGGTATTTCTTGATTAGGTATTCTTTGGTCTTCTTGTTCTTCAGCTTCTTTTCTTTCATCTGTTCTAGCTTGCTTGCATGTGATCTTAACTTGCTGATCTTATTTTCTAGTCTAACCTTCCATTTTTTGGTGCACTGTTTGTTTGTTTTTCTTTTTTGTTGATTTTGCATCCCAGGTATTCTGTTATAACTGCAGCTGTGCTGTACATTAGTTGGTTTGTTTCTTGCAGTGAATTGGTGCTTATACTTGATTGCAGTATTTGCATCTTTTAATGCTTGTGCTAGCTGTTTCTTTGGAACAAGCTTCAATGCAGGCAGCCTTATTCTGTTGTTTTTGTGCTGTTCTAGATGCTCAGTTATTCTTTGTTTCAATTCTTTTATTTCTTTAGTTAGAGGGTTTTGTTCTTCCTGAGGAAGAGGTGCCTGGTTTCCAAATGAGAACAGTTGTATATCTCTGCTGGATTCCTTCACTGCCAACTCCCCCTGGTTTGCCTCTACATTCTGAATTACTTCTGGTAAGGCTTTGATTTCTTTGCCCTGGGTAAACCTTTGCAGTTCGTCCAATTCTGTTTCTGTGAATACTTTATTTCGTGTTATAAATCGGCGTTGATCTGCTAGTCTCTGTTCTGTTATTTCTGATTCTGGATGTTGTTCTTTCCAGAATTGGTGCATTCGTTTTAGATATCCTCGCCTTGTTGGACTTGATCTGTAGTAACAGATCATTATTTCTTTGTTTTCATCACTGTGTATCTGCGACGGGTAAACACCTTTTCTTCCAGTAGTTCTGCAGCTGCTGGCCCTGGTTGCTCAGCCAACAGTCCTGAGTCCTGTAACCCATTTTTCACCAGATATCCAGGAACTCCAATATCTAGTGCGGACCTTGTTAACCCGGGCGACGTCCGAGCCGGTATGGCATTCTGAAATTTGCGTCTCACCATATTTTTTATGGGAGAGACACTCTTTGTCTGACTCCTCTGATGAGACCTGTCCAGTATGGTTGAACCTCTGGCATAGCTCTCATCTTCCTCAGAGTACACAAGCCCCACAACCACGTCAAGGTAGTGCCTCACTGGGGGATTATTATTATTATTATTATTATTATTATTATTATTATTACACAAACTAGACCAGGAATTCTGAATATCCTGGGCTAAACATAGAAAATCATTTCAGCAACCGGGATTCTGGGATTTCCCATCTCCTCCTTTCTCAACCTTCTCCGTGAAAATGCCAGTGATGGGCTCTGAGGTTTTCTGCAGGCAAAAACCAGGTGTTCTACCATTTTGCTGTAGCTGAGGTGGAATGGAGTCCTGGAAGGGAGGGGCTGCATTTCAGAGGACCAAGAGACAATGAAGTTTAGATAGTTTGGGTAGGAGGAAAAGGGTCAAGATGGCTCCTCCCTAATCATTCTCAAGAGTATATCTTTAATTATGCAAGTTGTTGCTTTAGTTTTGCAAGATTTTGGTTTGTAGCTGAGGAACCAGGAGGAAAAATGCTCAGAATAAACTCATCATGTCTTCCTTGCTTCTTGGAGTTTCTGACAGTAGCCCAATCTCCAACCATCTAACAGTTACTATTTGATGTAGACTTTTAAGCTACTTATCACCATTTCATTGCTAAAGCTCTCCTTTTTTTGATATTTGTTTTCTTGGCTTTCTTTCCAGGTTCCAGTGTCCCAAATCCTGATGGAATCACGAATATTAGTGCTGGAGGCCCATGTCCAGTAGGGCACTTTTGCCCAGTTGGCACTAGAATCCCCCTGCCGTGTCCAGCAGGTACTTTCTCAGACAGGTATGGCTCTTAAGAAATTATGGACTGTAATTACTTTGTCCTCTTGAGAAAAAAGTGCCAAACGTTATGGGTGTTCCAATGCTGAAGATTTTCAAGAAGAGATTGGACAACCATTTGTCTGAAATGGTATAGGGCAGGGGTAGGCAACCTTGGCTCTTTTATGACTCGTGGACTTCAACTCCCAGAATTCCTGAGCTGGCTCAGGAATTCTGGGAGTTGAAGTCCACGAGTCTTAAAAGAGCCAAGGTTGCCTACCCCTGGTATAGGGTTTCCTGCTTGAGCAGTGGGGTGGACTAGAAGATCTCCAAGGTCCCTTCCAACTCTTTTATTCTGGAAGAAAAGGGAAAAGGCATACATTGTTTGTTTTTGTGGATGAGCCAAGCATCAAGGCTCCTTCCAGATTGGCAGAGCCAGAAAAATTGATTTTGCTTGGTGAACATAATATTGGTATCTCTAACCCAAGCCACCAATATAGAGGGTCAAATTAGGGGTTTTGCTAGCAGACCCAGGTCTCCTGCTTGAGGAGGCAGTTGCTCTAGAACAGTGGTTCTTAACCTTTTTGAACAAATTGCCCCCTTGAGCCAATGAGGAAGTTGTCATCGCCCCCTTCCCCAACATAACCTCTCAATCACAACATAGGAAATAATTCTTCAATTTATGCAAACACTTTTTTTGTTTTCTTTAAAATTGTCATCAGGACATATTGATGCAAATAATTTATTTCCAGTCTTCTTCCCATATCTCCCATATTCTGGCCAATGGCGTGCCACTGTATGGGTAGAAGCTGCTGCGCAACGCGCATGAAGATAAGCGATGCGTTTTCACATATGTACGGTGTTCTGTACTGAAGCTAGCTGGAGGAACATTTGAAAACACAATTCAATCCACTAACAGCGATCATCTGATGTTTTTGTACGACAGCTATTCACTGTACGAAAAAGTCTCAAAAGTGTCCCCAAAACTTCTCACTCCATCGCCCCCATATCGCCCTTTTCATTCCTTCACCCCCACGTCACCCCTTTTCATTCCATCGCCCCCTTGAAAAATGAAATCGCCCCCTGGGGGGCAATATCGCCCAGGTTAAGAACCACTGCTCTAGAAGACTTTGAAGTCCCCTTCCAGCCCTATTATTCTATGTCCCATGAAATTAGCTGGGGATTATTGTCTCCCCAGACTGTATCTTTCACTTGAGACCAGCTGCATTGCATGCCCACCTGGGTATTACTGCTCCTCTGTTGGCCTCTCGTCACCCTCTGGACCCTGTTTGGCTGGTTACTACTGTCTGCCTGGAGCCACTTCACCTTCCCCAGCAGGTGAGAATGTCAGATGATGTCCTGCTGCATGTTCTGTCAAGCAGGGTGCAAATCCATCTCTTCTCTGCGGGAAGCCTCTATCAGATCTCACTCTTCTTCCCTTCCAGCCAAAAACCAGCTGTGTGGGTGTTAAGCTAACTCCATTCACATTCCCATCCTGCCCAATCTGGTCTGTAGCACTTAACAGATTAATCAGATGAATTGATTCAAACTGCTTTGTTTACTAATGAGGCATCCCAATTAATCAGGACGTGGTGATGGGTGAGCGGTTGCCGGCCCATGCGTATTAACGTGTGCATGTGCGTGTTATCTTTAATACAGGGTTATTCTCTCTTCCCCTACGGCAGGTACATGCATAATCTAAATGCTAAATGGGTATCACAGTGCAATCCTGTCCATATTTGCTTAAGAATATATCCTGATAGGGTTTGCTCCTACCAAAAGACCTGTGTAAGATTGCAAATGTAGGTAGATTTGATCCATTGATTACTCATCAAATCGGCTTAGTTTAAAATAATTTAAACTGGAGAAGGGGGAGGTGCTACGGGTCTGTCGCTTGCCTCAACTTGCTGGGGGAAAATAATAGAAAAAAAAAGAAGCTAATATAAAAATGGCTCTGGCAGAGCACTGTCCCAAATTGCAATATTCCACATCTTTTCTCCCCGAGTGAAGTGAAAACTAAACTGGGTTTAATTAATCTAAGAATCTGAGGATGGAGATTTATACATGTGTGCTGATTTTTGTTTTCAAGGTTCTCTCTCCCTCCCGCCCCCAAACTCTGCCATCCCTTTCTCTCTATTTCTTGAGGACTGGAAACATCATTGTTGATTTTCCCACTCTACTTTCTTCTAGGATTTCCAGAACAGGGAGGTTTTTGCCCTGTGGGTCACTTCTGTCCAGAGGGGACCAGCCACCCCCTTCCCTGTCTTGCAGGAACTTACAATAATCTCACCACACAGTCTGTTTGCTCCCCTTGTCCAGCTGGTTACTACTGCCCTGAAAACACAACCAGTTATGGTGGTTTCCCATGTCCTCCCGGCTTTTATTGCCCTGAAGGTAAGCTCAAAGCTGAAGTCCTTAAAAAAAACAAAAAACACACATTTTTTATGATGAACTGGAAACAAATTCCCATTGGTCCATTGGAGAAAAGAGGCGAATCTGATTTCAAAAGGGAAAAATACAGGGACAATGTTTCAGAGTTTCAAAACCTATCCAGATACAGGAGTGCCATCTGCTGACAGTTAGCTGCAGATGTGCAAAGCATCAGAAAGAAGCACATCATATAATCCAGGAGTCTTCAAACTTAGCCCTTTTATGACTTGTGGACTTCAACTCCCAGAATTCCTCAGCCAGGCACGCTGACTGAGGAATTCTGGGAGATGAATTCCACAAATCATCAAAGCGCCAAGTTTGAAGACCCCTGATATAAGCAGTAGGTTTCATGGCCTGCATCTGAAGGGTCTGTGAGGTCTCCTCACTTGATGGGATGTGGTTGATACTCTTGGTTATCGGCCTCATTCCTGCTTCAAGTAGAAACACGGACCGGATGGTGCAAGAGATGGGTGAACAACACAGAGTCTCTGGCAGTAGATGACCCCAGCATCTTAAGAGAAGAAGCACCAAAACAGATCAACTGAATTGAAGCCGTGCAGTTTCAGCTGTCTGCGGGAATGGAAAATTTTAAGGATGGAGGAGTGATATGCCTAGAGAGGTTTCTTGTTTCTATTCTCTTCTAAATTCCCCCTACACAGAGAATCAAAAATATGTCATCAGATGCTTCATGGATTCCTTCTAAGAGGCTGGGAGCTGCAGTTCTAAAATCCTCAAGCATTTCCATTTTCTGAAATAGAATTTCCTTCATTTATATCTAAAGTCTTTCAGAAGAGGTTGGGGTTGGGAAGCTGAGAAGAGCAGCAAGAGATGGATAGATGATAGATAGGTAGATAGATAGATAGATAGATAGATAGATAGATAGATAGATAGATAGATAGATAGACAGACAGACAGATAGATAGACAGATGATATATAGAGAGCAGATAGATGATAGATAGATGATAGATAGATAGACAGACAGACAGACAGACAGACAGACAGACAGACAGGTGATATATAGAGAGCAGATAGATGATAGACAGATATAGATAGATAGATAGATAGATAGATAGATAGATAGATAGATAGATAGATAGATAGATAGATTTGAAATGTAGTATTGGTTTTTGTTTGAAATCTTTTTATTGTTTATTTTGATTGTTGGATTTTCTTAGACTGACATGTCTCATCCTTTTTGTTTTCATTATCCATAGCCAACTCTTTTGAGCAACCAGAAAAGAGATCTATCAGTATTTTCTTTGACAATACTCTGTTCTATTTCTGCTAGCAGCAAACAAAGGGAAAGCCATTGGCTAGAAAATTCACATGACACAGGAGAAAAGGTTTTAGGCTAACCTTCCAGGAAAGCTATTGTTATTACTGTTTTTTAAAGTTTGTTACTACTGTTTTTGAACCCAGAAGTATTTGATTTAACCCAGAGCCTGTGTTCTGGATCTTAAGTTTACTTCCAATCTTACAATTAGGCCAAAAACGCATTGCAAGCATTACACTTTTGAGGAATGGTTTTGCCTCTCTTTTGTTGTGCCCCAAAGGAACCAGATATGCTATCCAGTTTCCATGCCCTCGGGGCTATTATAATCCAGACCCCATGGCACAAAGCTTGGATAGCTGCTTGCCCTGCCTTCCAGGATACTACTGTGGGAAGGAAAACTTAACTACGGTTTCAGGAAAGTGTGATGCAGGTGAGGTTACATATTGAAGAAGAAATGTTTCTGTACATCTGCCAAAATTATCCCCATCTCTATCTTTGTCCCCACTTTCAACACCACCTCCTTCTCCACCTCCACTTCAATCACCATCTCCACCTCCACCTCCATTTCTACCTCCACCTCCACCTCAATCACCATCTCCACCTCCACCTCCATTTCTACCTCCACCTCAATCACCATCTCCACCTCCACCTCCATTTCCACCTCCACCTCAATCACCATCTCCACCTCCACCTCCATTTCTACCTCCACCTCAATCACCATCTCCACCTCCACTTCCATTTCTACCTCCACCTCCACCTCAATCACCATCTCCACCTCCACCTCCATTTCTACCTCCACCTCAATCACCATCTCCACCTCCACCTCCATTTCTATCTCCACCTCCACCTCAATCACCATCTCCACCTCCACCTCCATTTCTACCTCCACCTCAATCACCATCTCCACCTCCACCTCCATTTCTACCTCCACCTCAATCACCATCTCCACCTCCACCTCCATTTCTACCTCCACCTCCACCTCCATTTCTACCTCCACCTCATTTTTTAAAACTAAGTCAATGATGATTTTATTAAAGAAATTAAAATGGATGTTTAAGTACCTGTCTCCTTTCGTTGGCCAAATTCAAAAGGATGTTGGGCTGTGTTCATTGAAAAGTAGTTGTTGATATTCATGTTCTCCTTCATTCTCCCCCAGGCTGGTTCTGCATTTCAGCTGCTTGGACCCCTCAGCCTTTTGATCTTGATAATTACACCAATGGCAACTGTCTTTGTCCAGCAACAGCCACAGGGGCAAAATGTTCTCCTGGGTTCTACTGTCCAGAAGGGAGCCCTGAACCCATTCTGTGCCCACCAGGACTTTACTGTAATGCACCAGGTAAAAAGGTACCTAGGCATAGGGACTGAAAATGTATGTGCTTCATTTCTGATTCACACCAGTTTTGAGTATGACATTAGAAGCTTCAGGTGTCCAGAAAATCTTATTTTAAAAAAAGATTTTTATACAAATACCTATCTGTCTGAAGTGTAGATTTTTTTTTATGTGCAAGAACCCAATGTTATTCTATGTTAAGTCGGGCTTCAAGGATACCTTGTCCAACAATGGTCACATTTTAGGAAAGTCTGGAGCAGGCTCAGAAAAGAATTATGAGGCTGATTTAAAAAGTTGAATTGTGGAGTCCTTGGTGCTCTCTGAGCTTGGTTGTTTTCTTACAGACATTTCATTACCCAACTAGGTAACATCATCAGTGCACTCCACCCTTCAACCCTGAGCTACAAATGTTCTCTTGTATCACAAATTAAAATTTGTACAAAGAATTTGAAGGATTCAGGGATGCTTAGCCTTGAGAAGATAAGTCTGATCACGTCAGTCTCTCTAAGTAATTGGAAAGATTTCTGTCATAGGAAAGTCATTATCTGTTCTTGGGCCATCCAAAGGGAGAAAAGCCAAGTTCTGGCCATAAGAACAATTGTTCCAGAGAGCTTGCAATCACAGTTTATGACAGAATGTGAGGAAATTTGCAAGTCGTCTTATAATTGCTTTTCTAATTGATTACTCCTGATACCCAGATATACAGTTTCTTGCATCATTAATCCTGATATTTTATTGTCATTTTTGTCGGCAAGCCATCTGGCAATCAATTAAGCAACGGATTGCACTTAAACACAAGTGAACATTACGCAAACATCAATGGAGTTGTCATTGAGCTATTGAAGGAAGAGTTAGATGATGGGCTATCACGGGTGGGTTGGGAGGACGGTAATCACAAAGACGATTTCCATATTGTGGTTTGGTTGGTTAAATGCATGGGCCTTCTGACTCCATCCCAACTCTTTGCTACAGAATATACTGTATATGTAAAGAACCCCATATATACACTGTACTTTACACACTGCGTGTATGCTTTTGAGTTAGTGTTCACTCCTAGTGACTGCCTGGAGAGTCTCTGCAATTTTGTCGGCAAGATTTTGGAAGTGGTTTGTCATTGCCTGTTTCCTAGGGCTGAGGGAGAGGACCTGGCCCAAGGTCATCCAGTTGCCTTTGTGCCTAAGGCAGGACTAGAACTCACAGCCTCCCGGTTTGTAGCCTGGTTCCTTAACCACTAGGCTCTCTTTAACTTTACAATCCTGCTCCGTAAATCCTGGCCCAGATGATGCATCCACCAATGGCTTGGCTGACCTCTCTCTCAGTTTGTTTATTATTGATTTACCTTTTCTTTGCTAATATTTGTGCAGCTTAATAATAAGGACCATCCTAAGCTTCTGTTTCTATTCTTTCCTGCTTCTTCCCCAGGTTTATCAGCTCCAAGCGGTGAATGTGCTGCTGGATTTCACTGCATTGGAGGGTCTCCTTCTCCCAAGCCCCTTGATGGGATTACTGGCAACCTCTGTCCTCCAGGGACCTATTGCCGTGAGTTGCATTCTCACTTGCCTGGATCCTTATAGTGATCAGCTTTCCAAAACAAAGAACCAGGACACATTAATTTATAAAATTGTACACATTTATTAATCAAGTCATAACCTCAAGGGCTAGCCTGGATACCATTTGGATGAAACTATCTGGACTGCAAAACTCAGAATTGCTATCAGATGATAGCTAAGAAATGTACAGTAGTTACTTCTCCTTGATGCCACCTAGTATATGTCTGGATTTTTGTAATTTGGATTTGGAGTATTTAGGGACAATAAGTGAGGGATTTCTATCTGTGGCTCACATGGGCATGCTGTTGCATACATACCTCTGGAAATTGTGGTCTTTCCTTAGTCTGGGAAGTGTGCCTGGTCTCCAGGACTCTTCTTCCAAAATCAGGATTATTCTGGCAAAACCAGAAATCTGGTCATTCTGTGACAGAAGGGTCTCCATGAAGTGTAGTTTCCCACAAAGCCACAATATGTGCAATGCAATTAATACTTACCACCTATATTTTCTATTCACTTATCATCTATAGCCTGAGATTTGCAACATAGTCTTTTCTACAACCTGCTTTTTCTGCAGGAGAAAAACACCCGGACAGCTTGAAGAAAGGATAGAATTAAAAAAATGTGGCACATCATATTTAGCAACTTTTTCCTTTTCTTCTTTTCCTGATCTGGATAGGAGAATCTGTAGCCAGAAGCTTAATAGAGGGAGAGGTTGTGCTTCAGGTTTAATGGCTATCTAACCCCTGTTTCTTACAACACCTTTTTTTCCCCAGCTGTGGGGTCTACGGCACCCAGCCTCTGCCCTCCAGGAACCTTCTCAAATCAATTTGGTCAAAGTGTGGTCTCTGACTGTCAACTCTGCCATTCTGGGTTTTACTGTGAAGGTTCTGGATTGACATTCCCCACTGGAGAATGCAAGGAAGGTAAGTGGACCTAGCATGAAGGTTAAGAAGACCTTCTACTAGGAAGATCTTGAAAAATCATGAAGGAGATGTTTAGATCTCAGTTCAAGAGGTGTTTGGCATCCAAGGCCTTCATCTATGATTGAAAAATAACTGCAGAGTTTTCCTCTCCCATTGGACTCAATCAGTGTCCAACCTCAATTCTCTACTTCCTTGTTCAGGTTATTACTGTGATAGTCAAGAAGGACCTATCAGCAATTACACCCTCTACCCTTGCCCGGAAGGTCATTACTGTCCCCCAGGGACACAGCGCTCCACACAGTTCAGCTGCCCCTTGGGGACTTTTGGAGCCAAACCAAAGTTAACAAACATCCTGGAGTGTCAAAACTGCCCACCAGGAAAATACTGTTCCTCTTCCGGATTGGCAGCACCAACAGGTAAGAGGAAAAAGAAGTCCAAAGTGATTATCAAGGATGGTATTAGTGTTTTAGGAAGCATATTTTGTATGTTCAGTGCCAGAAATGAAGAACTGGCCCTTTGCAAGTGGTTGAACTTCATGTCTCAGCCTAGTAACACAATGGGCAGAGTGACTAAGACTTATACTGAGAGTCTTTGACTTATGACCACAATCGAGATCCAAGTTCCATTGCTAAGCAAGGCAGTTGTTAAGTGACCTGTGCCTAATTTTATGACCTTTCTTTCTTGGCATGATGGTTAAGCAAATCATTGCAGTTAAGTGAATCATGCAGTCGTTAAGTGAATCCAGGCTTCTCCATTGGCTTTGCTTGTGGAAAGCCAGCTGGGAAGGTCACAAATAACGATCACATGATCTTGAGACATGGCAACCATTGCAAATGCATGCCAGTTACCAAGTGCCCCAATTTTGATTGTGTGATCTTGGGATTGCTGTGACGGTTATAAATGTGAGAAACAGTCGTAAGGCACTTTTTTCAGTGCTCTTGTCACTTTGAATGATTGTTAAGTTGAGGACTACCTGTCATTTTGCCACTCTGGAGAGCCACCGGTCCCCCATCCCTCAACTATATCCATTTCCTTCCACCTGGCATCTTCCAGCTGTGATGGGCTTCAGTTTCCATGACCCTCCAGCCAGCATCATCTTCATGCCCTCCCTGCAAGGGACAACATCAGGGGATTGTGTGAACGACACCTCTCTTCATTGTTGGATCATTCTGTGTGATGGAGACAGATTTTCTGTTACATTTAGGTGACTGTGCTGCAGGATTTTGGTGTAAGGGTGGAGCTCATGTACCGAACCCAGATGATGGAGTATCTGGACAGCCTTGTCCCGCTGGGCACTACTGCCTTTCAGGTACAGCAACCTCTCCTTCGGTTTGGCTCCTTCAAATGTCTCTACTTCACTGGTCAAATAGACCCATCTCTCTCTTTCTAGGAGCTCTCATTCCATTGACCTGCCCAGATGGAACATGGTCTGGAGATGAAGGGAGGCCAGACCTTCAGAGTTGCAAATCTTGCCCTGGGGGTCATTTCTGCAATAGCACTGGCCTTGTGTCCCCCTCTGGCCTCTGTGATCCAGGGTATGTACCAGAGATGTCTTCCCCTTTAATATAGAAAGAAATATGAACATTTCTGTCTACATATGTATGTGACAGATAATCAAACAGTAGATTCGGCTGCAGATATTAATGATCCAGTGGTTTTGTTTGTTTGTTTGTTTTTTACTTTCCTCTTATCTTATCCAGCCTTTTATTAACATTGGACATTCCTCTGCAAGTTTTGTCTTAACTCTCCCTGATCCTTAACGAGTTTGGTCTAGTGGTGAAGGCACCAAGCTAGAAACTAGGAGTCTGTGAGTTCTAGTCCCATCTTAAGCATTAAAAGCTGGCTGAGTAACTTTGGGCCAGTCCCTCTCTCTGTCTAGCCCATCTCACAGGGTTGTTTTTGTGGGGAAAGCAAGAGAAGGAAGGAGCATTGTGTGTGTTTGCCACCTTGAGTTACTTATAAAAATAATAAAGGTAGGATAAAAGCTTAACAGATAGATAAATAAATAAATATATCTTGGGGACCTCCACTCTGGCTTGTGGTCAATGGCTTGAGTAGCACTGAGCCCAAGATACGTAAGAATCTTTCTCGACATGGAGGCAGGATGAGAAACAATGGTTGGAAACTGATCAAAGAGAGAAGCAACCTGGAATTAAGGAGAAACTTCCTAACAGTGAGGCCAATTAACCAGTGGAACAGCTTGCCACAAGAAGTTGTAGGTGCTTCATCACTGGAGGTTTTTAAGACGAGGCTAGACAGTCATTTATCTGAAATGGCATAGGTTCTCCTGCTTGAGCAGGGGGCTGGACTAGAAGACCTCCAAGATCCCGTCCAGCTCTATTCTATTCTATGGTCCTGTTGCTGGGCTCCTTTTTCATGACTGCAAGTGACTTTACCCTCCCTCATTATTCACCAATATTTTTTTTTCTCTTGCTATGTTGATAGGTTTTATTGCATTGCGAGATCTACTACCCCAAGACCCACTGATGGGATTTTGGGTGCCCCCTGCCCTGTAGGTCACTACTGCCCCTCAGGCAGTGAGATCCCGACTCCCTGTCTTCCTGGCACCTATATGGCAGAGACCCATGGAAAAGAACGGTGCCCCTCATGTCCAGAAAGGAAGTACTGTATACCTGGTCATTTGCCACAGTTATGTCCCAAAGGTGAGTTTTCTAGTGGGCAGAGCTATTTTATCTATCAAAACTCTGGACTGCAGAGATTCTTACATCCACACTTCCTTCACTGTGGCTCTTTTCCAAAAAGTGTGGGGTTTTGCAGCCCTTCTGGTGTTTCTGCATTTCTAGAGATATGAATGGATTTCCCTCATTTCATTCTCTCTGCGAGTCGACAGGCTTGCACAGTTTAGTATCCCTGGGAAACAAATGAGAGAACTCCCGAAATAATCAGTAAAATTAGGATATTTTAATTTGTAATCCCTTTCAGTCCCTCTGTTCATCTGCCTCGTCTTTGCCCTCCCAGTTACTCAAGTTCTTGGTAATTCCTGTATTTTAAGCCATCCAGAAGCCTCAGCTTTTGGATGGCATAAAATGTTGATAAATAGATTAGGTAGGTAGGTAGGTAGGTAGGTAGGTAGGTAGGTAGGTAGGTAGGTACATAGACAGACAGACAGACAGACAGCTGTAGAGAGATAGAAAGATAGAGGGATAGATGATAGATTGTAGATGACAGACAGACAGAGTGTTATGTCAAATTTGGCTTTATGACATGTCTTCACCCATAGCCTGGGAGACTTGAGAAATATAATACAGCCAGTATATTTCACATGTATGTTCATCAGCAATTAAAATATTTCTGTTGTTGATCACCCATTGGAGATCTGCGTGCATGAATATATCTCCATAATCTGTATCCATTCCAGGATGTTTACTCAAGATAGATCCACGTGTAGGCATGCATGGTGCATACATGTATAAAAACAGTGAAGATACTGACATAAAGCTATAAACAGATGTCTGCTTACCTAGTTCTACAATTTTCTCCTAGGTTTTTACTGCCCAGAAGGAACAGGCTTGGACTGGAAGCCTTGCCCCCCAGGGACCTACAACCCTGTCCAAGGAATAAGAAGCGTGATTGAATGTCAAGTTTGCGATGGTGGGAAGTTCTGCCAGTACCATAATGCAACAGATGTCACAGGAGAATGCTGGGAAGGATTTTATTGCACTCAAGGCTCAGATCGTCCCAACCCTATCGCTCAACTCAACGGTAGCCTTGCTCTTCTTTGGAAGGCTTTTGTGTTGGTCCCTCCTAAGTGGTTGTACTGTTCTTGTTCAATCTAGTGGCTTCATATGGAATATTAGCTTTGCCACAGCTGCTGTCCTTTGCTCTAGTCTTCCCATTTAATCAAACGTTTATTGCCATCATTGACCAAAAATATCTTCCCATTATAAAGGCATCTTGACTATACTCGTGACTTCACCTGATAAAACTAATCTCAGGGCGGATCACCTTCAATTGCAGGTAGTGTGCCCACTTGGAAGAGTTCTTGCTTACAGAAAAAAGATGGATCTGTACCCTTCCTGACAGCAACATCTCCTTTACCTCTTTGTTGTTACTGTTGTCTTGAATAGATCTTAATTCCTCTGCTCTACATCATCAACCAATGAGACAGCCTTCATTTAAATCAAATATAAAGAAGACTTCTCAGTTGATGCACACCATTAGAGATAGGGAGGAATCAGGGTCCTGAGAAACAAGAGACTGTACAAAGACATCTGGCTGTGCTCATCTTATTAAAACAAAAAAGTGAAGCTATAATAAGGGAAGCTAAGAAGTCCAAATATTGAGGGTTAAATTAGAATATCAAAGCAAGGAAGGCATTGTTAGCAATAAAGCTTTTCTCTGCCTTTTCCTCTTCTCTTTTCCATCACAGAACAGGCTGGCCCTTGCCCTTCTGGCTATTACTGTCCAAGGGGCACCATTATCCCCAATCCTTGTCCAGTGGGGACGTTTGCTGCTGGATCAAGGTTACATTCGGAGGTAAGGCCGATGCAAGAAGATTGTTGTTCTTTCCTAACTAGCTGATTTAACCTTGTTCTCTAATGAACAGAACTTTCAAAGATTTTTTTTTTCCTGCAAGACTGTAACTATCCATCAGAAAGAAGAGAATACTTGAAACTTGGAGTTAAAGCAGGGGTCTTCAAACTTGGCCCTTTTATGACCTGTGGACTTCAACTCCCAGAATTTCTCAGCCAGGCACAAGTCATAAAAGGGCCAAGTTTGAAGACCCCTGGTTTATATACTAGTGGTTTACTCTGTCAATGTAGATGGGAGAGTTCTCGAATCATTAGACTGTTGTTTACTGAGTTGATAGTTCCTTGATTAAGGTATTGTTTACTGCTTGGTGTTAATCTATGCTTATCTGTCTGGGTGTTGATTGCTGGGAATGCTGTGGACTTTTAGCTTTTTGACTGTCTCTTTTGAATGGTATGTAGATGTATGTATATATTGTTTCTCTCTACATAGCACATTTATGGTTGATTCAGAGAAGAATCTCAGTCCTAATTTGTTATTTCCATATATTATTTTTTATATGTGCTCTATATTTCTGTCGCAAAACACATAGGCAAATAAACATACCCATTTAAGTAAACAAGAACCAAAATAATACAATGTCAAAGCCCATATCAAAAAGCCGAAAGAAGAATTAAATTTCCATTATTCTTGTTTTCCTTGCATCCTCATATTCAGTCAAAGCCCACTGTAACACGACACGAGTAGACAAACAATCAGTACAGCTCGTACAACTGAAACTTTTTAATTTGTTAAAAACAGACCGAGAGGTTTTCTTAGAGAATGAGGAGACAATGCAGTCTTAAAGCAAGGGGAATTACAGCTTTGGAAAATTGAGCTTTTAGTGTGCTTTCAAAGTACTGTGATGCATGCTCTAGTTTCAAAGCTACAAAGGGAAGGTCATCTCCTTTGTGTTTAAAAATCAGATATTTCTAACTGAAGAGACATCTGTGGAAAGTTTTTTCCCTCCCATGAACATTCTGAATTTCATCTGGAAAACCATCGTGAAAAGTGTCCTTCCTTTGTGACAGGTTGAGTGCTCCCCTTGTCTGCCAGGTCACTTCTGCAGCACACCTGGGTTGCCAGCCCCAACGGGACCGTGTGAAGAAGGCTTCTTCTGCATCTTGGGCTCAGTGCTACCCAATCCACTGACCACAAGCCAGAGTGGAGGGCCTTGTCCCCAAGGTATATTTATTTATTACATGTTTATCCCACCTTTATTGTTTTTATAAATAACTCAAGGCAGAAAACATACATAATGCTGCTTCGTCCTCCTATTTTCCCCACCACAACCCTGTGA
Organism: Crotalus tigris; assembly: GCF_016545835.1. NCBI lineage: Eukaryota > Metazoa > Chordata > Lepidosauria > Squamata > Viperidae > Crotalus > Crotalus tigris. Next base: position 297,038 of record NW_024098197.1, on the reverse strand, counting down.
AGTGGGTTGGGCTGAGAGTAAGTGACTGGCCCAAAGTCACCCATTCAGCTTTCATGCCTAAGATGGGACTAGAACTCACCATCACCTGATGATTGGCCCAAAGTCACCCATTCAGCTTTCATTCCTAATGTGGGACTAGAACTCACAGTCTCCTGGTTTCTAGGCCAATACCTTAACCACTACACCAAACTGGCTCTGCATTTTTGCATATGTCTTGAATTTTCCAGAGATTTGTTACATTATTACTATTATTATTTTAGCTCAGGGGATTTTTCTTACCGTTTGAATCTCTGACAAACTTCCATTTGGACTGAAATGGCCTTTTGTTATCTATCTATTTATTTATTTTATGAGACTTATATACTGCTTTAGGTGCAAGCACTCTCTAAGCGGTGTACACCAGTAAGCAATGTATGTATGTATGTATGTATGTATATATATATATATTTTACATTGCCCCCAACAATCTGGGTCCTCATTTTACCTACCTCGGAAGGGTGGAAGGCTGAGTCAACCTTGAGCCGGTGAGATTTGAACCGCTGACCTGCTGAACACAGTCAGCTAAAGTGGCCTGCCGTACTGCACTCTAACTTCTGTTTTTAGCATTCAGCTATTTAGCCACCACTTCTTTTTTTCTCTTTCTTTCTTTCTTTCTTTCTTTCTTTCTTTCTTTCTTTCTTTCTTTCTTTCTTTCTTTCTTTCTTTCGGAATATGGTTATTACAAGATTCTTCCAGGGATGATTGGGAAGAGAAATTAAACTGGAGTTTTTCAGGGAGAATCTCTCCCCATTCAATCAGTACTGAGTCTCTGGAGATTCCTCAGTGATATTATAATTCAGATCTTTGCTTGTTGCTACTTCTGGCATCAATTTCTCAGGAGGTTTGGTCCTATGAAGACATCTCCCAGACATTCATCAGTTTAGAGGCTCCGCTGGGTTTTCATCTCTTTATCACTCACTGGTTTCTTCTTCCCCTGAAATGAAGGGTTAAGCCTTTCCATTCACCTTACAAAAGAGAAACATGTTCTTTTTTCCACACCAGATCCCAATTTTGGGTGCTTTGATGTGTGTGTGTGTGTCTGTTAAAATAGCAAAGCAGCAAACAGGAGGACTTGCAGTTCCTATTTTGATACAACACCTGCCACTATTTAAAGATTGCTATAACTATATGAATGATGGTTCGATCCTCAGATAATGGTCTATTTCCCATGCTAACATCTGGATCAGGTAGGTTAGCCTGTCCTCAGAAGGGCAACGATTCAGTTCTTAGCATCTCCAGGTAGGACTATAAGAAAATTCCTATCTTAAATTGCGTGGCACAAAATCGAATGCAAATTTTCTGCAATGAGTGAATCGATGGAATATTTTTTTTTTAAAAAAAAATGGTATGTAGAGGGGTGCATTTGCTTACCAGTTGCAATTTTCTCTCCCAAAGAATTTAACCAGAGAAATGTTTTCTCAGATGCTTTCGTTTCTCTTCTCTCCGGGTCTTTAGATTAGTGCTCTGGAGCACATTTTCCTCTTATCTTAGATGAGAATTTTGTCCTGATCTAAAAGGACCACAGTCCTTCCTTATTTCCAGAGTCTTTTTCAGAATTGCTCTGAGAGAGAATTTCTTTGGGCTGGCCTTCAATCTTGCCTGGACTACAAGGGGATCCTGCTGCTGTCAGTACTTTACCAATTTCTCTTCCAGGATATTTTTGCCCTCAAGGCACAGCTAATCCACTGCCTTGCCCAGCTGGGTCCTATAACAATTTGGAGAAGCAAGCCAGCTGCCTTCCCTGCCCTGATGGGTGAGCAGACAAGGAGAATCGGGACATCCGGTGCAAAAGAAAAACATTGTCAACTGCGGTGGCCCATTGAATGGGACCGAGAAGAGAAAATGTTTGCTTCTGCTAAGGGTATCCGAGGAGAAGGGATATTGGTGACATCCCACTTGGGATTATATATGGCTAAGTGTGTCCTCTGGATTTCAGCCTTTGGGCAGCCTTACTTGATTTGTGGTTCCTCATTATGCTGTCCTGATTAGGCGTTTCCATGCTGAAGTGGGAAATGAATCAAAAGGCCACGGTGCAGTCCCTTGAAGGCAAAAATAGCTTTTTTTTAGGGGACAATTTAAATGTGGGGAAAGATGAAAATGAAATTTGTCTGCATCTCACAGCACCAGCTTTTTCTCTGGGCAAAGCAAGAGCTTCTTTGGTCTAGTGGTTGAAGGCACTAGGCTAGAAACTGGGAGATGGTGAGTTCTAGTCCTGGCTTAGGTATGAAAGTGACAGGGTGACTTTGGGCCAATCACCAGGAGACAGTGAGTTCTAGTCCTGCCTTAGGCACGAAAACCAGCTGGGTGATTTGGGGCCAATCACCAGGAGACGGTGAATTCTAGTCCCGCCTTAGACACGAGAGCTGACTGGGTGACTATGGGCCAATCACTCTCTCTCTCTCAACCCAACTTATCTCACAGGTTCTTGTTGTGGAGAAAATAGGAGGAGGGAGGAGTATTATATATATTCTCCATCCTAGGTTGTTTATAAAAACAATAGAGTTGGGATATAAATTAAAAAATAAAAGCAATAGCTTATCAATTGTCAGAATCCAATTATATTTCATCTCTAGTTATCAGTTATAAAAACCCCATTTCTGCCTTCTATGGATTCTGCCATACGAGGAAGGGAAGGGGGTGAACAAAGGGGCTTTATGGCCCTCACTTCCTTCGGTATACTTCAAAGGAACTGGATGTGTGTATTGCCAAAAGGACTAACCATAAGAATGGGGCTATTACCTTTCCTGTAGTTCTCTCTGAAGTCTCCATCCAGCCGGCAGTAAGGAAAAGGGGGTGGGAGTGTAATGCCTGAGACTGTCGCTGGAAGAGGGGGGTGATTGGGTGGAGCTACTGGGGAACCCCTTAAAACCTTGAATGGGAGAGCTTGGACCCCAAGTCCTGTCTAGAATGCCTGCAACCATTTTCTCTTAATAAAGGGTTCCTGTTGGAAGAATTATTCCAATTATTCTGTCTTCTTAAGATACAAAGTGGGGTGGGTCCTTACATTAGTCTTCTCCTTTTCCCATCCATCCTTGTTGGGGCCATAAGATCATCTTCCAAGCTTCATCCCTGAATTCCCCATCAAATAAGATAGACCATGGAGGCTTTCGAGATGGTTTTTAAAGAGCAGCTCCCCATTTGTGAGATAACCATTCCCAGAAAACTTAGCATCCATCAGATCAAGTCTGTTTTCTGGAAATCTTTTAATCTTATGACCTCTCCTGCCTTTGCGCTCTGCTTTGCAAAGACTTTGCTGCCAGCGCTTTTATTCTGAACTGCATTGCGGGATTTTTTTTTTCTGCTAGTTCCCTTTTCTTTTATGACTTTCAATGTTTCTGTAAGCCATTTTGGTTAAACAGGAATATATTAATCCTGTTTGGAAATAAATCACCCTTAGGCATTCTTATTTATTGAGTTTGGCTGTGTTAGGAAATGGTGAAATGTTTGCCCCAGGAATTCAATATCTTTCTTCCTTTTCATGTTTTCTTTTTTGAAGGTACTTTTGTCTTCAAAATTCCTCCTCCTTGGTCAACAGCAAATGTCCAGTTGGGCATTACTGCCCTCTTGGCACAATGTCTGAAAATCAGTTTCCATGTCCTCAAGGGACTTACAACCCCAACGTAGGAATCAGTGATCTCTCTCTGTGCCTACTGTGTACACCAGGTGGGTATCTTGAAACCATCCAACCACTGACAATTTGTTGAATGCTTTTTTACTAGAAGTCTAGGAAAGTCAAGAGATTCAACCTGAATGGTGTTTTTTTTTTTCAGAGCAGAAACAATTTTGAGTTTTATTAAAACAGATCCACCTTATTCTCCTAAATTGTCAGGTGTGAAAAATCAGGACCATATGTTAGGTTCCATTTAAGCTGATTTATTGCTCATGCCTATACACAAGAATGTAGTCCAGTGGTTCTCAACCTGTGGGCCGGGACCCCATTTGGGGTCGAACGACCATTTCATGGGGGTCGCCAAACAAGGCTGTCCGCCATTTTTCCCCTTTTTCTTTGGCCACGCCCCTGGCACCCAGTGATGTATAAGTGGTTGGGGGTCACCACAACATGGGGAACTGTATTATGGGGTCACAGCATTAGAAAGGTTGAGAACCACTGATCTAGTCAACTAACAGTCAGCACTAAATTGGTGTTAGATAAGAGTTAATGCAATTCAAGATAGGCTGGACTCGGATTGCTTGTGGGAACATAATGATTTTGGGCTGATTCCTCTCTTGACTCCATCCCCAGGCTATGTCGCTCCTTCTTCTACATCAGGGGTGTCAAACTGCTGGCCCGCAGGGCGGATGCATCATCCGGAAGCCACGCCCACCCCATTGCCAGCAATGGCAAAACTGTCCCGATAGTTGCACGACATCATATGATGTCGTGTGTTTGACATGTCTGTTCTACATAAATGTTTTAAGTGATTATTATGCCATTATCTGTGATTAATTGGTTAACAGTAGAGAATAAAGAAAATAATAACAGAATAACAGAGTTGGACTAGACCTTGGGGGTCTTCTAGTCCAATCCTCTGCTCAAGCATGAGACCCTATATCATTTATAATCAAGCAGATGCCCCAGACTGAGTGAATGGAAATGCTTTATTACACACCTCAAAGAACTGATCTTTTAGGAATCATATCTCTGTACATCTTGTAATGCTATACTCATGCCAATGGACATGCTTAAAGAGATGCTGAATGCAATTTAAGCAATAAGAAATTGTTCAGACCAGGTTTAGCTTCTCTGAACAAATCTGAAATGGAGCAAGATTTTTTAGACCGATCCTCTTTCTCTACTGAATGTTGGAAACTAATCAGGGAAGAAGCAACCTAGAACTAAGGAGAAATTTCCTGACAGTGAGAACAATTAATCAATGGATCAACTTGCCTCCAGAAGTTGTGGGTGCTCCATCACTGGAGGCTTTTAAGAAGAGACTGGACAACCATTTGTCTGAGGTGGTATAGAGGGGTGGATTAGAAGACCTCCAAGGTTCCTTCTACCTCTGTTATTCTGGGTTGCAAGAACTCTTTTTTTATGCCGTATGCTTCCTTTCTTTTTAATGCAACGTTGAATAATTCCACTTCCTCTCTTTCAGGACATTATTGTGGCTTCCCAGGTCAAGCCCAGGTCACCGGCCTTTGTTCAGCAGGCTATTACTGCCTAGCAGGTGCTTCTATCCCAACCCCAATGAAAGATATACTTGGGAATATATGCCCCAGAGGTCATTACTGTCCAAAAGGCTCTGCCACCCCCCAACCCTGCCCCCTCGGGTTCTACAGCAACTCTACAGGAAATACCAAGTTGGAAGACTGCCTTCTGTGTCATGCAGGTAAATGAAGGACAAGTCGGGGATATAAATCTTAATGTGCTAATGGGGTATTATCAGAGAATGCAGGAAGTTTGAAGGCTGTTTCAAGTTCTGTAGATGCCCCTGGATGGCAGCAGAAAACACAGGAAATGGTCCCTCTCTGCTGATCATCATCATCTTAGCCGTTGTCCATCCACTGCGGGATGAAGGCCTCTTCCTCATGTTTCCAACCAAGATAGTTCTGAACTTTCTTTTGCTAATTGGGCAGGCAGTACTTGCTGTTGTCATCCACCATGGTAGTCTGTCTACAAGGGCAATTCAGAAATAAACCTCCGTTTGGTTATCCATGACAGACACTCGCAGATACAGAACTTGTATTATACACATTAGAAAACTGTTACATTACTTTTCAACATAATCGCCATTCAAATTGAGGCACTTGTCATAATGTCTTACAAGGTTTGAAATTCCTTCTGCAAAAAAAAATAAATAAATTCCTGCCTGGGAATGAAGCCATCCTCTAACAGCATTGTGAAGCGCATTGTCTTCATCAAAGCAGTGCGACGCAAGTCATTGTTTCCTTTAAAAAACTGGTTCATTTTCAATCGATCTAGCAGACGAATCAACTGCAACACACACCTTCTCTTTCCACTCCTCACTGCGCACGTGTCGCTATAGGACGGGCGTTGCTATCCCCGCCTATTTCTTGCACATGCTCAAATGGAGGTTAATTTCCGAATTGCCCTCGTATTTTTACAGTCTAGCTCAGGCGGTCTTACCTTCTTAGGAATCAGTGTTGATTAAGTCCTATCTTGGTCTTTTAAGAGCTCATCTCATTTTATCCTTTAATTCCCATCAGCCACCTATCTTGAACCCACTCCTGAATTTCTACTTCTTTGCAGGATATTTCTGTGATGGAACAGGACTTGCCTTTCCTGCTGGTCTTTGTGACTCAGGATTCTATTGCAGTGGAGGAGCTGTTTCTCCAAGACCCCATCTGGTTAGTGGTGCTGATGAAGTGAAGTAGTCCATCATTTGGAAATGATCCATGCTCAACAGATAATCTTGAAAGCACTATTTTAAAAGACCTATTTGAAAAGACCTCTCCTGAAGATTTTAATATCTAGATCAGGGGTCTCCCAACCTAGCAACTTTAAGACTTGTGGACTTCAACTCTCAGAATTTCTCAGCCAGGCATGCTGACTGAGGAATTCTGGGAGTTGAAGTCCACAAATCTTAAAGTTGCTAAGTTTGGAGAGCCCTGATCTAGATGGTTTTATAAGAAGAAAGACAATTACTCAAACAGTTAGACTCAAAACTATTAGGTCGTAGTCTCTCTCTCTTTCTCTCTTTCTCTCTTTCTCTCTCTCTCTCTCTCTCTCTCTCTCTCTGTGTGTGTGTGTGTGTGTGTGTGTGTGTTTTGAAAGTTAAAAGGAATATCTTAAAAAGATGTTATCATCACAAGCATCCTGTGAAGTACGTTGGATTGAGAGGTGGACAGCTTGTTGGCCCTGCGGTTTTCATCTGGAATTGTACAATTCACCATGGCCAACTTGTAGCATGACACGCTTAGTTCCTTTTGTCTTTGTTGACCACATTTTCATCAAAATTTTCATTTTATCTCTTGTATCAAGAGATACAAGAGATAACTATCAGCTTTTGTAATACTTTGTTGAATAATAAAAGGAACTAATCCTACATTGAATTGTCCTGCAGCAAGTTGTCCTATGGTGAGTTGGCCATGGTGAGTAGGCTACAGTGAGTTGGCTTAGACCAGGGGTAGGTAACCTTGGCTCTTTTATGACTCGTGGACTTCAACTCCCAGAATTCCTGAGCCAGCCACAAGTCATAAAGTCATAAAAGAGCCAAGGTTGCCTATCCCTGGCCTAGGCTCATTTTCATCTACTGTAGGACCCTAACAACCAACTCAGTGGCTTCAATTAAACAATCCCATGTGGCATAATTTTGCCTTTCTTCTTTGCTTCCCATTAGGGTCCTCAACATCTTCGATCCTGACAGAATTCATTTATATTTACAGGTCACAAGCAAAGGTGGTCAGTGCCCACCTGGCCATTATTGTGTGATTGGGACTGATAGACCACAACCATGCCCAGCAGGGAGTTACAATCCCTTCTGGGAAATGGACCAATGTTTGGATTGTCCAGAAGGGGCTTATTGTAATATTGGTTCTGCCAACTACACCCACTGCCCTGCTGGTGAGTTTCACCATTCCACAATCTTTCCATTCATATTTTAAAATTGCAATGGTCTAATTTTCCACTGATCTCCTAGTTGCATGTTGACTTAACGCTTTCTCTGAGAATTGAAGCAATGCTCCTTGAAGTTTTAATAAACTAAGGCAGTGAGGAATGAACAATGTGTAGCCCATCAGAGGTTGAGTTGCAACTTTACCATTGCTTGCCACCGGTCATGCTGATGGGAGATGCCTGCCAACAACATTTGGAAGGCTTTGTGCTGTAGATGGTGTCCTCTGGTTGAGCAAATAGCAAGGAACAGTAGATATCTCATGCTGCTTGGAATGTTCCCTACTCCCCAACAGATATTGGCCCTTGGGTTCATCTGAAGATGATTACTGAGCAGACATATTGCTTTCTAGTCAGGTTCTGGTTTCCTGGAATTCATCCCTGTCTGACTAAAGTTCAGCTTGTCTCTGAACTCTTGTATTTTTGATTCCACCTCATCTGATGAGCAGGGACAGAAAGAAATGCACTTGGTTTGTTCTACTGAATGCCGATCGATGGTTGTGCTTCATATGAGTTGGAATTATCCAGCTCAGAAGATACACTTCATTTTTAAGTGTAAGAAGTGACTTGTCCATGATTTTACTCGTATTCCTTCTAAGCTGAGTTAAGATTCATTTTGAGGATCCACATTTTAATCTGATCGTGAGAGGAGAATCCTTCGTGCACTTTTCTCTTGTATTTATTATTCATACTTCTTGATTTCATATTAATTGACTTGTTTAGAATTAGTCTGCTAAATTAATTGGAAATATCCATCTCCTTTTCACTTTAGGTCATTACTGCCCAAAGAACACCAAGTTTGCTACCCAGTTCCCTTGTCCCAGAGGGACCTACAGTGAAATTTTGAGCCTCAGGATGGTGGCTGAGTGCCAGCCATGCCCTTCTGGGAAATTTTGCTCCAAGCCCGGTTTGATCAATCCTGATGGCATCTGCATGCCAGGATGGTATTGTCCACTTGGGTCAACGTCAGGCAAGCCAATATCTACAGGAAATCACTCTGGTATTTAATTTTTTACAATTATATTGAGTAATAACATGATTGAGTTAAGGGGTTGCCACAAAGAAGAGGGGGTCAAGCTATTCTCCAAAGCACCAGAAGGCAGGACAAGAAGCAACGGATGGAAACTAATCAAGGAGAGGAGCAACCCGGAACTAAGGAGGAATTTCCTAACAGTTAGAACAATTAACCAGTGGAACAACTTGCCTTCAGAAGTTGTGGGTGCTCCATCAGTGGAGGTTTTTAAGAAGAAATTGGACAACGTTCCTCCAGGTCTTCCTGTCCTCCAGAAGATGGTAGAGGACAGGAAGACCTGGAGGAACGTTGTCCATGGGGTCGCGATGGGTTGGACACGACTTTGCATTTAACAAGAAGAAGAAGGAGGAGGAGGAGGAGGAGGAGGAGGAGGAGGAGGAGGAGGAGGAGGAGGAGAGGAGGAAGAAGAAGAAGAAGAAGAAGAAGAAGAAGAAGAAGAAGAAGAAGAAGAAGAAGAAGAAGAAGAAGAAGAAGAAGAAGAAGAAGAAGAAGAAGAAGAAGAAGAAGAAGAAGAAGAAGAAGAAAGAGGAAGAAGGAAAAGAAGGAAGAAGAAGGAAGAAGAAGGAAGAAGAAGAAGAAGAAGAAGAAGAAGAAGAAGAAGAAGAAGAAGAAGAACCATTTGTCTGAAATGGTATAGGGTTTCCTGTTTAAGACAGGGGTTGGACTAGGAGACCTCCAAGATCGCTTCCAACTCTGTTATTCTGTCATTCTATGTGCTGTTAATTTCAGAATATATTGTGTGTGTCTTTGAATCACTGTGGACTCCTGCCATCTCCCTGAACTAGTCACTGAAGTTTTCTTGGCAAGATTTCAGAAGAGGTTCGCCATTGCCTCCTTCCTAGGGCTGAACGGTAGGACTGGCCCAAGGTCACCCAGTTGGTTTCTTGCCTAAGGCAGGCCTAGATGTCACAGTCTCCCAAGTTCTAGCCACTATACCAAACTAGCTCTCGCTAATATGTTTGGGAGGGGCGAGAGAGATCAATTTTGTCCCCTGATCAGAAAGCAAAATTGGAACGTATTATTCCTCTGCGCCTAAAGAAGAACAGGGGAATCACCTCTGCACTGATCATATTAACTTGAAAATGCTCAGGGCAGCCATGCATGGTGTTAATTATATAAAATTGGTTAATAAAGAATTCCACTCCCAGGCTTTTAAAAGATAATTATGTTTGCTGAATAACATGTCATCAGCACCTATTGAAATTTCAGAAACTAGCCTGGTCAATTCTTCAGTCTGAGTTCCTTCCTTTACTTGCACAACTCACCAAATTTATATTCAAGTCAGAAAACAAATCAAAGGGGGGGAAACTCGCATTTTGGTTACAGTTAAGCAGGTCTGTTTGGGCAGCAAAATTGAAAGGGTGGCCGAGTGCAAAATGTTTGTGTTTAGGTTGCACAAAATGCTCATCATGTTTGCTCTGCAAAATTGAGAGATAATCTTTTCTATTCCAGAAGCAGACTTAATTCGAAGGTGCCAGTCAGGGTCCTTCTGTCCAGAAGCTTCTTCTATTCCCATTCTTTGTAGTCCAGGTAAATGTATTTCTCGCGTTCACCAACAAACTCATTCAGATCTGGGTGTCCACGTTCCTTTCTCTAGACAAGAAGAAACTGAGATTTGTCCTAAGATGACTTCTATCTCCCAAGGTCTGATCTCAGATCTCAACAATGGGCTATATATTTACACTGAAGAGCAATCAAGGAAACGGCAACACTCTGTTTTAAGAACCAATAGCCAAGATATGAAAAAAGAAGATCATATGGACTCTAGAAAAAGTACAGAGAAGAGCAACAAAGATGATCAGGGGGCTGGAGGCTAAAATATATAAGGAACGGTTGCTGGAATTGGGTAGGTCTAGTCTAATGAGGAGAAGGACAAAGGGGGACATGATAGCAGTGTTCCAATATCTCAGGGGCTGCCCCAAAGAAGAGGGAGTCAAGCTATTCTCCAAAGCCCCTGAAGGCAGGAAAAGAAGCAACAGAAGGAGACTATCAAGGAGAGAAGCAACCTAGAACTAAGGAAAAACTTCCTGACCGTTAGAACAATTAACCAATGGAATAACCTGCCTCCAAAAGCGGTGAATGCTCCAACAATGGAAGTTTTTAAGAAGAGACTGGACAGCCATTTGTCTGAAATGGTGTAGGGTTTCCTGCCTGAGCAGGGGGTTGGACTAGATGACCTCCAAGGTCCCTTCCAACTTTATTATTATTATTAAAACAGTGTGTATTCTGAGCCTGAAACCTAGTGCTGTTTTGCTCTTGAGACATTTCCACAATCTTTTAAAAGAATCTCTTTTGCACTGAAATCAGCAGGTTCACACTCAAAATGAAATGTAACATGGGATTCCACACTTGGAATATTTTAAGATTGGAGAGTTGCGAAGCAAATTTTCCTCCATATACTTCTTTGCCTTACTTCTCTTGCAACTGTAGAGTTCTAGAACTCTGCAACCTGCTGGATAGATGTGTCTTCAGTTTGGGAGAATGGTTCCATCTAGCCTAGAACCCTATGCCGTCATTGTGTGAATCATATAGGCAAAAATCCTGGAAGTTCTCATAGATTTAACTCCTCTTGCAAAAGATCATGAGTGATACAGCTTCTTGCTTTCTTCTTTCTGATCAAGGATTCACTCTTTCCATCCTTCGGCTTTGTCCCCTGCATCTAATCAAAGCTTTCCCCGAAGCATGATTTTCAAAAATTAAGTATATTTACCCAGCTGAAGTGGAATTGTACTTCAGTGCAGTTGAGTGTTCCTCTGACCCATTTTGACGGGGTTCTGAGAGTGGTTGTCTAACCCAGTTGGAAGACATTTAAGTTGAAGAAGGAAGATTTAAAGTATTTGTTGCTTAATTTTGCCACATGTGTATATGCTCTTGAGATTACACCTATAGAATTGTAGTCTATTGTAGCTTAGATTAATAGTGCAAGAATATATCTTCTAATGTTGAAGAGATTTAAGAAGACACCAGTCCTATCACGCATTGTTCTTCCTTTGTGAGGTTTTTACTGTGCATCTTCTGAATTGGCTGCTCCATCTGGCCCATGTGATCCTGGCTTCTACTGTACAGGAGGGTCTACTCTACCCAATCCAACTGATGGGATAATGGGAGAGATTTGTCCTCAAGGCTATTTCTGTCCACAGGGGACGTCTGCCCCAGTTCCTTGCCCAGCAGGTAGGTTTGCATGTAGATACTGCTGTTATATTTCTCAGTTCACTCTTGATGGCATGAAATTCAATGAAAAAGGAAGGAAGGAAGGAAGGAAGGAAGGAAGGAAGGAAGGAAGGAAGGAAGGAAGGAAGGAAGGAAGGAAGGAAGGAAGGAAGGAAGGAAGGAAGGCTCTGTGCAACAAGGAAGCCAGATAGTTACCAAAAGAATGCAATACTACTTTGTTTTTTGAAATGCTGGGTTTCTACACATTTAATTAAAAATGGAAACTTTAAGGATCTTGTTAGACTTATATGATTCTTTTTATAGGTTCTTTCTTAGCCCACCAAGGTGGCCGGTCAATCCAGGATTGTCATCTCTGCCTGGCAGGCTGGTTCTGTTCCCTTCAGGGCCAAACCTTTCCAGAGAATTTGTGTACAGAAGGCTGGTTCTGCCCAGAGGGATCAATATTTGACCAAAATCCAGGTAGAGGATTATTATTCTATACTTAAAGGATGCTACTTTTTATTGTTGGAAGAGCCCAACTCATCTCACAGAATTATTGTGGAAGAGAAGGAAGGAGTATTAAGTGTGTTTGTCACCTTGAGTTACTTATAAAAATAATTTTAAAAAAATTTAAACTATCCAGAAGCCATGATTCTTGCGGGATTAAAATTTGGCAAAGTTGTAACTGCTTGAATTAAAAGAAGTCATAAGATCTCTCTCTCTCTCTCTCTCTCTCTCTCTCTCTCTCTCTCTCTCTCTCTCTCTCTCTCTCTCTCTCACTCTCTCTCTCTCTCTCTCTCTCTCTCTCTCTCTCTCTCTCTAGACCATCTTTGTCCTCTTGGTCACTATTGTCCCAAAGGTAGCCCAGGACCTCAGCCATGTCCCCCTGGTAAATATCAAGATGAAGTGGGTCAAAGCATGTGCAAAATCTGCCCTGCAGGAAAGTAAGGAACACATTTTGCAACTCTTGTTTAATTAATTTCTGACAGCTTCTTTGCATTCTCCATAACAGCCGTTCAAATGCATCTGGAAGATTCATTGAGAAAATGCATTTTCTTGTTCATATTGCTCTCTACATTTCCCATTTATTTCTTCCATGCAAAGGAGAGATGCTTTTATGCAACAGATCCAATAGCTGAGCCGTGTAATTCCATTCTTTTATCTGTTTTCCCAATTTAGGCTGTCCCTTTTGATATACCATGACCACTTATGAACGCTAGCGAGCTATGCCTGAAGACCGACAAAGGAATTCTTCTGAGAACTGAGATATTTTATTGTACATCTTTGATTTAGCGCTTTATATCTCAGCCTCTGATTCTGGAATGATTACGTTGCACATGTATATATGATGACAATTGAAGTGTATCCTATGAGCTGAGTAGGAATCAATGATCTGTGAGATGGTTTGAACATTCAAAATGTAGCATTTGGAATCACCTCTCAGATCACCGATCCTTCACCACTCATATGATCTATCAACAGTGGTTCTCAATCTGTGGTCCGGGTGGGGGCCCACAATGTCATCACAGAGGGTCCGCGAAGGCTTGAAAAAAATGTTATGATTTAAATCTTGAGTTAAGTCTTGGGGGGTCCATGACCATGGTCTGTAGCTAGAAAAAGGTATTGAAAGGGGGTCCATGGTGAAGAAAAGATTGAGAACCACTGATCTATCTGATGTCAAGCTCGAAGCACATTTGCTGGTTTGACAATTATTGCTTCTCATCTTGCCAACAAACTCAGGGACAAGGGAAAGGATTGGAATGCAGACTTCAAAAATTAAGAGAGCAGACCGCGAGAACCAAGGACAGTTCACCAGGTGTTTGGCCAGACCCAGAGACACTTTCTCATAACAATATTATTCCACCTAATTGGGTAACATGACCTGGTCAAGAAGGGGGAGGGGGAATTCTATACTTTTGCTATGATGGAATTGGGTGGGGTTTTGCCAGAGCTGGTTTTGCTTGCATGCCTGCCGAAATGATGTACTCAGTAAAGTTTTATATTATTGCTTGGAAAGTTTTACATTACTATTCGGAGTTCAGAAAGCCTCGAAGGTGTTTAATTGGTTGGGTTCGTCAGTCAGAACCTTGACATTTGAAATATCATATTTATTTATTTATTTATTTATGAGACATATACCGCTTTAAGTGCAAGCACTCTCTAAGCGGTGTACACTAGTAAGCAATGTATATATATATATATTTACATTGCCCCCAACAATCTGGGTCCTCATTTTACCTACCCCGGAAGGATGGAAGGCTGAGTCAACCTTGAGCCGGTGAGACTTGAACCACTGACCTGCTGAACACAGTCAGCTAAAGTGGCCTGCAGTACTGTACTCTAACTGCTGTGCCACCTCGGCTCATATCGCTTGAGACACCCACATGAAGTTCAGGTTTGGCCAGAGAACTGAGCTTGCAACTGCCTAGCTTCTATTCCAATGACTCCCAATAAATAACCTGGTTGCTCTAGACAATTCCTATCCATAGCGGGGTGGGGGGGGGAATGAAACTGAAAGTGGACTGAACATTGTTGGCTTTACTGGCAGGTTCTGTGATCCCAGTTTCCAAACACGAGATCCCAAGAATTCCAGAAGGACTTCTCCAGGAGTGATCAACCCCATGGACTGTCTGCCTGGATACTACTGTCTGTCAGGGACAAGAACGGCTAAGCAATACCCTTGTCCCTCTGGGACCTTCAGTAACCAGACCAGTCTGAGCAGCTTCAGGGAATGTGATCCATGTACTGGGGGCAAATTCTGCGCAAGGCCAGGTAATCAAAGAGGAGTGGACTGCACCATGCAAAATCTGATTTCGTCAAAGGACATAACCAGGTTTGCATTTGCAATGGACTGCTTTGCTGCGAGCTACGTTGGTAGCTTATTACTGATTTTGTGATAAGGATGAGACTGATTCCCAATGATAAATTTGGAGAATATAATACCTCTGCCTAAGACCTTGAATTCCATTTGTTAGTTTAATTAATTCAGATTCCAGTGCACAGTGGAAGATGATTATATCTCTATCTCTATCTATCTATATCCATACAGTATCTATATCATCTATATCTCTATATATATCTTCTATATATTTCTAAAATTTGGATTGCTAGCAAAGAATTAAAGGAGAACTGGAATAGCTATTTTGAACTCTTTAGTTCTTATCAACCAGACATACCTTTTCTGAGATTTGAACCTGGGCTGTCTGCATGTTAAGCAGCTGTGTTTTAACCTCTAGGCCACAGGCTCTTTCTCACTTTGCCAGCTGTAGGGGGGGGGGAAGAGACAGGGGAGGAGAATTATTTTGAGTGCTATTTGATACACCCTGTCGCCCCAAATATGGGAGAAAGAAATCTTTTGATTTCTTCTGATACAGCTGGCAAAGTGAGAAAGAGCCTGTGGCCTAGAGGTTAAAACACAGCTGCTTAACATGCAGACAGCCCAGGTTCAAATCTCAGAAAAGGTATGTCTGGTTGATAAGAACTAAAGAGTTCGAAATAGCTATTCCAGTTCTCCTTTAATTCTTTGCTAGCAATCCAAATTTTAGAAATATATACGGTGTCGCAGTTGTGACCGACATGCCTGTGGATGGCTCTAGTTTGAGCTGATACAAGGCAAAAGATTTCTTTCTCCCATATTTGGGCCGACAGGGTGTATCAAATAGCACTCAAGATAATATCATCTATATCTATGTATTATCTGTATCTCTATATCTCTATCTATTTATATCTGTATCTATCTACCTAATATTTCTATATCTATTATATCTATAGATTATTTATATATCTTAGATATATGGATTTAGATATAGATATAGATACACACACACACACACACATACACCAGCTTAGTCATCACTTTTAGCTCCAACTTTCCTTTTATGTTGGCTATTCTATTTGGAATTAGATCCTTCACTTCTTATCCATAAGCACATTTCCTCCAGTTGGATGTACACCTAAATATTGGTTTCCCAGCAGAAACCTCCCTGAATTTCTAGATGCTAGAGGTTTCCTCAGTTTGTAAAATCTGGAGCCAACAAATTGTGTTGCCATAAATCTTCTTTTCTAGGTTTAGTGACTCCAAGTGGCCCTTGCTTGCCTGGTTACTACTGCATTCTGAATGCCTGGAGACCCAATCCTGTTCAAGATGAAACTGGAAATGTATGTCCTGCAGGGCATTATTGTCCTTTGAGTAGCAACAGCCCCACCCCATGCCCAACAGGAACATTTCTCCCCCTACCTGGCATGTTGTCCCAGAATGCCTGTTTGCCCTGTCCCGGAGGAAGCTTCTGCCAAGGAGAAGGGCTGGCTGCTATTTCTGGTAGGTCCTGTGCTCCTTATATATACCAGAAGTTCATATTGGGAAGTGTCCAAGTATGCTGGGAGTCAGGTGCAAAAGCCCAGGTCCACCCGTGAAAGTCCAATCAAACTGATTTATTACTAAACAGGCTATGCTCAGGAATCTTCTCAACTAATGGTTGGCACCTATTTGGAGTTTGATAAGAGTCAATTCACAGAGCGGGGAGTGTTGGACTTAGTCTTAGTGGCAACATAGGGATTCTAGGCTGATCCCTCTTTTAACTCTGACCCCAGGTTCTGCCACTCCTCCTACACTAGGTGCTGATCTAAGAGAGGGGTTTAATTTATTTCTTCTTTAAAATGCATAAATCTAGCTTGCTTTTTTGCCCCCGATCTGTGGCTGTCAACCAAGAGAACTCAACAAATCAATTTCATGATCTTTTTCTGACTGTGAATGTTGCAGACAATCTGGTTCTTAAATTAGAAGCCTTAGTTTATTTTTCTGCAATGGATAGTGGAGGACAGGACAAGAGGAGTCCAGCTCTTGATGGAAAATTAAATTCTGAATGTCTGCATCTATCTCTCCAACATTCCTAAGTTGGCCTTCATTGAATGGATGCTATTCATTCAGTGACGTAGACATGGAAAATGGTGATTCCAGGCACACATTGATTGCCTCCCTGCTGAGCTACAGTACACAACAGTTGTGATCTCTACATTCTATATCCACTTTAGACTATCAGGTTTATAAATTGGATCATGGGGCTGCCAAGGAGGATTAAGTTTGTTGTTGTTGTTGTTGTTGTTGTTGTTGTTAGTTGCGAAGTCCCATCACGACCCCATGGACAATGTTCCTCTAGGCCTTCTCTACCATCTTCTGGAGTCCATTTAAACTCACACCTACTGCTTCAGTGACTCCATCCAGCCACCTCATTCTCTGTCATCCCCTTCTTCTATTGCCCTCCATCTTTCCCAGCATCAGGCTCTTCTCCAGTCAGTCCTTCCTTCTCATTAGGTGGGCAAAGTACTTGAGTGTCAACTTCAGGATCTGGCCTTCTAAAAAGCAGTCAGAGTTGATCTCCTCTAGGACTGACCAGTTTGAACGCTTTGCAGTCCAGAGGACTTGCAGGAGTCTTCTTGAGCACCATAGTTCAAAGGCCTCAATTCTTTTGCGTTCAGCCTTTCTTATGGTCCAACTTTCACAGCCATGGATTAAGATTAGCACCCTCATTCTGGAAGCAACGAACTTTGTGGTGGATGCAATATGTTGTGAAGATCACCCATTTGCCATTTGGAAATATTTTGTTTTGCAGGGACGTGTCAGGCTGGTTTCTATTGTGACATGTCCTCTTCACGTCCGGATCAAAACCTCTGTCCCCCTGGATTCTATTGTCCCCAAGGCACTGGGACCCCTATTCCATGCATGCCAGGGACCATCAATCCCCATAGAGGAAAATGGGATATCACAGACTGCAAACAGTGTCCAGCTGGGAATTTCTGCAGTGGTATGTGCAAACTTTTCCTTTACTGTTTTAAATTAGGGGGAGGAGATAATTTTGCTGCATCAGGAGGGATTTTTTTATCATCATCATCAAAATTGCAAGTAGATCCTTTTTGCTTTTAGGGGCAGGGAAGACTGTTCCAGAAGGGAGATGTTCTCCTGGTTACTACTGCCCACCTGGCCAAATCTCTCCATCTTCCCACCGGTGCCCACGTGGATTTTATTGCCTCGGCGGTTCTGTGGACCCAGTCGCGTGTGTAAAGGGAACCTACCAATCAGAAGAAGGGAAGGAATCCTGTGATCCCTGTCCTGCCCGATTCTTTTGTGAGCCCAGCAACCACAGTAAGCACAAGGGAAATGCCATCATTGGAGGCAAAGGCTGACTTTGCATAGGGCTAAGTTGAACTGCAACGTAATTTGGTTGGTCTGATGTTGGCTTAGCATAACTTGTTTTGCAGGGACGTGTCAGGCTGGTTTCTGTTGTGACATGTCCTCTTCACGTCCGGATCAAAACCTCTGTCCTCCTGGATTCTATTGTACTTTTAATTGATGTTTATGGCTTAACATGACTTATATGCCCAGCCGTTAACAATCCGGGATTTAGAGGAGCCATGGCTTAGGGTGATGTGCAAACTCAACCAATTGTTGATTTGAACCATGGTTTATGGATCAGCATACTGCATCACATAAAGGCTAAAATAAAATGAAAGATTCATACCATGAGTCCTTGAGCTCAGAATTGTCTGGAATAACAGGGTTTTTTAAAAAAGAAAGATGAATCTAGTCACTTGGATCCAGAGGATTTCTTTCTGGGAAAAAAAAGGTATCTTGTCCTTAAAAAATGAACATTGTTATCAAAAAGCATTCAGATTGCTCTTCCTTTTCTAGGTGATGGTATCCCAGTTCCCAAGCTGTGTCTTATGGGGTATTTTTGCCCACCTGGTACGGCTTCCAGCAGGGAACATCCATGCCCCAGAGGTACCTCTGGGCCCAAGGCTGGTGCAGCTGACGAATCTGAGTGTGAATTCTGCCCAGCAGGTAAGGGAGAGTCTGGATCCAAGTTTAGTTTAAAGGTTGCCAAGGAATGAAGTAGAGAGAGCTTTTTTTGCCATTTGCATTCTGTCCCTTCTGCTGTTGTCTTTTTTCTCCTATAAAAGGAATGTATTGTTCATCCCCTGGACTATATCAGCCAACTGGACTTTGCCATGAAGGCTACTATTGCAGCAAAGGGGCAGTCAGCTCAACTCCCATTAGGCACAGAGTAAGTGGAAATGATAGAATAACAGAATAACAGCTGGAAGGGACCTTGGAGGTCTTCTAGTCCAACCCCCTGCTTAAGCAGGAAACCCTATACCATTTCAGACAAGTTGGGTATCCAACCTCTTCCTAAAAACCTCCAGTGTTGGAGCACCCATGACATTCAGGAGCTGCAGCCACAGATGGAGTGGCAGGACAAGATTCCTTCTGAGATTTTTGAAAATGCAATACTCAGAACGTGCAGCCAACTTCATTGTCATTTCTCAGTAGGTATGCTAGCTAGGGACAATGTTAGGCCTTTGTAATCCAAGCATTTCTGAGTGGTGATAGGTCCAGATGGAAAACAAAGGAGTTCTGGCTATTTCATTCATATCTGCGTCCAGTTAAAATACCAGTTCTTGTTTATTTGTACCCATTCAGCCTTTCTCCATCCAGTCGCTGCTTGTGCCAGGAGTGCAATATTTATTGGCCATGCAGGATGTTGGTGATGGGTTTATATTCCTAACACCATCTGGAAGGGCTGGTGAGAAGGGCTGGCTTAGTTATCTGCCATCATAGTACACTCTCAGGAAGGCACTGAAACAATTAACATTTGAGTTTGCCCAGATGAAATCACCTACAGAGTAGATGGGTTGCTTGCTCTGATCAAATGTTTCCACTTTGTAATAACAGTCAGTACTGTATACCTCTGGGTGGAGGGAGGAGAACCAATGGACAGCCCCCAAAATAGGATACTTGTTAAAGAAATAGGTACTGTGTAAATCTGGACAACAAAAAAATGATCTTACAAAAAGCTTAAATGTGTGGCTCATTACAGCCTGATCTTATCAGATCTTCTTTTTGTGGGGTTGTGGTCCTCTCTGAGCTTGGATGTTTTCTTGCAGACATTTCATGACCCAACTAGGTAATACTGTCAGTGCTAGAAGAGTGTGGAGTTTATATACAAGTGGTTTGCCTTGTCAGTGTTGTTGGTGGGTCCTTGATTACAGCTGTTGCTGATTGTCTGTCTGAGTTGGTAGATCCTTGATTTTCTTTTTTAAGCAGAATCTATTGATTTCTCCACTTCCTGTTCCTTTCATCTTTGTACAGGTGGATTCTGCCAGCACGTTGACAGACAATGACATCTGTCCCAGAGGACATTTCTGCCCTCTTGGGACTGGATTTCCCATCCCTTGCCCACCTGGCTCCTTTTCTGCTATGCTGGGCTTGAAAGCTGAGGGTGAATGCCTACTTTGCCCAACAGGATACATCTGCAGTCAGTCGGGAACATCTGACCTATTCCAGATGTTACCATGTAACGAAGGGTAAGATGCAGAGCTGCAGGTTCTTCCCAGCAGAGAAATGGGGCATCCCAAAATCATTTTCTCAAAATGATAGGCCAACTTGAGTGTGGCAATGCAGGAAGGCTGGTTGGGGAAATCTAGGAATTGAAGTCCTCACATCCTAAAGTAACCAGAGTTGAGAAACATTGAGATAGTGTTGAGCATCTTCTCTGTCTCTCAGGCTGACCAAAACAAAGGTATCCAACCTCTTCTGGAAATCTGTTTGGAATGACCCAAACTGAAGGGAGTTCAGTTTAAAATATTTGGGGCTCTTCCCCTTTAAAGTAGACGCCAAGTTTTAAAAAGTACAACTGCTCCTTTCTTACATTCACAGGTATGTTTGCCTTGAAGGCAACTCTGTCCCCTGCCCTAATGATGGAATACATGGGTATCGATGCCCTAAAGGCTTCTACTGTCCCCAGGGCACCAGTTTGGAAGTGCCCTGTGAGCCTGGGATGTTTAGCCCCACTGATGGAGCCAGTGTCTGCCTCCCTTGCCCGGCGGGAACTGCCTGCCGACATGCTGCCACAGTGGAACCAGTCATCTGCCCTCAAGGTAATGCAGAGTAGGGACTTCATTTAGCACCAGAAACATACATTCCGTTGGATGAAGATTGAGGAAGACACCATCTTTTGTTCCTGTCAAATGTTCTTCTGTGCTATTCGTAGCTTCCAAATCATGGGAAGGTATCGTTCTGGACTCTTCTTGAATCTAGCTCTGGATTACATAACTTGAAGAAGCATTCAGTAAATCTGGAATAAAGTCAGAGAAGGACAGTGCAGATGATCAGGAGATTAGGAACAAAGTTCTACCAGGAAGGACTGATGGATATGTGAATTCTTGAAAAACAGATGACTTAGGGGCTGTCCTATAGAAATAAATAAAGACCTAGTCTGCGTCATCTTATGGGCAGGCAGGGCACAGATAAAGTTCTTATGTTATATAAAGGCAAATTCTATTTCAGTGTAGGGTCTCTTTCTCTGAATATGATCAAACATGAGGTGGCTTGTTAACAGATCTTTTCCTTCGGATTTATCACTGAGCAGGAAGTGGAATCTGGGGACCTTTATTCTAGCTCCATCAGGCTCACAATCTCAACTAATTTAAATATGAAACTTCAGAGTTGATGTCATCCAGCTTACTTGGTGTGGATGTGAAGCTAAGCAAGGTCCAATGGAGTTAGCACTTAGAAAACTGCTAGGACATCCCAAGGATGTCAGAATGAGGAAGTCAAGAAACATGTCAGAAAATAGTGATTAATGTCTTCTGGAGTGTTGCCAGGGAAACTATGTAGATGACGTCATCAGAACTCAAGCTCGGTTTAAAGAACTTATTGACATTTCAAGTATGACTATAGTCTACTGATTCAGTTTTACTTTTGGCAGGATATTACTGCCCAACCCAGACAGCTATGCCCATACCATGTCCAGCTGGTTTGCTAAATGCCCTGGAAGGAGCCCCATCCTTCAATGCTTGCAAGCCATGCCCAGTTGGAAGCTACTGCAGGGGTGATGGCAACTGGAAGCCTGATGGTAGGAAACCTTGCCCCCCCCCCACTTCTATTCTATCCTCCTTTTTCCTTCAAGAAAATCAAGATTGCCATATTGTTTTTGAAGTTGTGGGTCTTTCTGTTTTTGTTTGTTTTACAAAAGGCTTTCACATCTATGTCTCTGTGTGAGGCTCCTGCAATCTGCATTACCACCTCTTGGATCATCTTATCAGCAATTCCCTTATTCTCAAGAGAAGATAAATGACCTCTTCACTCTCTCTTTTGGCAGGTTTTTGCACTGCTGGGTTTTACTGTGCTGGGGGAGCATTTGATGTGGTGCCTCAAAGCTCACCTGAGTTTCCACTTAATGGACCTTGCCCCCAGGGGCACTTTTGCCCAGAAGGCACTCAATCTCCCATCGCCTGTCCACTGGGCACTCTGAATAATGGGACAGGTGAGTATAGCTTGGAAGGTTTGATTTCAGAGTCAAGGGGTCTCTCCAGATACGAGGAGTTGAGTTTGTTACCCACACAAATGAGTGCCGGATTATACTTGTCCTTCAAAAGAAGATTGCATGTCCTAATCTTTTTGCCTTACCTGCCTGCTTAAGAATGAAGAATTCTGCCAGATTCTGAAGTAAGGCTTGGTGGAAAATTGTAGTTAAAGAATGGGATGGGGGTCTCCACTGATGGCAGCTAATGCTGTTGTAGGGAAGAGGGAGGACAGGAGAAGCTGTGGGGCACCTAGATGAATGATGTGGTCCTTAAGAAAGATACAAGAGGGCTAATATTTCATACCCACCCTCTCACTAAGCAATCCTGCCCTTTTGCCAAAAGGCTGAGCAGAAAAACTTGTAGTTCTCTGATTTCAGTATATTAAAAATGTTCTTTAAAGAATGGCTAGATCTTCTACCTGTTTCTTCCCTGATGTAAATCCTGCTTGCTTGACGTTGTTCTTATGGTGCAGGCAAAACAAATAGATTTGTGTTGAAAATAATTGCTTGGGGGGAGTCATTTTAATGGAAGAAATATTAAGTACAAACAGCTTTCAATAAACACTCTATCCCTCTAATCCTAAGGTACCTTACCCTTTTTTCCCACTTGCAATTAATGTTAAGGTGTACATATTTAAAAGAACAGAAAATTCTTCTTCTGAAAGCTACCATTGGCTCACATCTCTTCCTTTGGTTCACTAAGATAGTGAAGTTTGTACACATTCACTCTTGGTTGATCCTTTGATGTGCTTCTCCATGAAGAACTGTGCATCTTTTGATCCTACAGGAGGATCCTCTGCAGATTACTGTGTGCCTTGCTACCCAGGATTCTTCTGTGCAGCCATGGGGTTGAGTTCACCTACTGGACCTTGTACGGATGGTTTCTACTGCCCAGCAAACTTCAGTTCCTTCAGCCCGACTGCGTTCCTCTGCCCGGAGGTCTGTTCTATAAGCTAAAATATTGTGTACTTTACGATGCAAACCCCTGCTGATCTCAAAATAGTGAGAACTGTGGGGAGGTGAATTTAGCTCAGTGTGTGTATTGCAACAGATGAAATGAAATGTCATGAAATGCCATACGTTCACCATCATGCCCTTCTAAAAGCAGAATACCATAATCTTAAAAGAATTTGGGGGTATGGTGAGGGAATTTAGCCTTATGTCACAGAAAGAGAATGAAGAAAGAAAGAAAGAAAGAAAGAAAGAAAGAAAGAAAGAAAGAAAGAAAGAAAGAAAGAAAGAAAGAAAGAAGAGGGAGGGAGGGAGGGAGGGAGGGAGCAAATTCTTCCATTGTTTATTTGTTTTCTTTCTTTTTATACTTAGGCTATGTCTTCTCTATAAAATCAGACAATTATTTCTTCAAAGAAATAAAAAAGGTCACATGTTGGAAAAAGCAAAAGTAAACTGCTTGCCTCACCTGTGCTGCTTCTACCTGTCTCTGCTTAACAGGACCATTTCTGCCTGTCTGGGGCAGCCCATCCCACTCCATGTCCCACTGGAGAATATCAGCCCAACCGGGGTTCAGCACATTGTCTCCCCTGCCAATCCGGCTTCTACTGCCACGAGGCTTCTCCTGGGGAACCCAAGCATTGCCCACCACATTCCTATTGTCCTGAAGGTATGGAACTGTGACTATTGCAGGAGCATCTGTGGGGTGTGGTTAAAAACAGCCCATCGAGATGAGAACCCCAATGAGGAGGTCGGTACTCCATCTGAAAAACAGAGAGAGCTACCACAATGACCAACATGTGGCAGCTTTTGGAGCCACATCCTGCAGACATCTCTGGGAAATAAATTAGCAAAAGCACCAGGGCTGCAAACTTTAATGGACTGAGTCATCAACTGCTTCATCCGTTGTTAGTAAAAACCCCGCTGGTTAATGGGAGCAAAGAGACATGAGAAAAGGTTCTTTGACTCAAGAAAGTCCTTCCTCTTGCTTCAAGTTGGGCATCAAAGAAACTGGCAAGAAAAGTCTTCCTACCCAAAGTTGCATCTCAAATTTCCCAATTGTTTCCCTTGGATGTATGGTCTCCCCTCACTTCTAAGAGACAACCCAGTCATACCCTGGTTTGGATTGGGAAGCCATTGCAAGCCATTTCTAAGAGAAGATGAATCAGCTCACTTTCCTTCTAAGGCAGAATCCAAACTAGTGATGTATATCTTCTCTTCTTAGGTACTTTGGTTCCTCTCCCTTGTCCTGATGGCACCTTCACTTTTCCAGATGTTTTTGGCCTACGAGAAGAGAGAGATTGTGTTCCTTGTTCCCCTGGTCACTACTGCAGGTTGTACAATATTTCCACTACCTCTGCAAATTATAATTTTAGGATCGGTGGAAAGATTTATCGACTGTCTTCCTATTCAGAGAAATCTGTAAGGCAGCTACTAAAATAAAACAGGAGAGAGAATAAGAATAATAAACCTTAACATGTATTAGACTGTAAAGGTGAGACTTGACTTGGGAACAACTAGGGAGAAAATGTAGCTGAGCAGGACCAAGATATAATTCTTCCCAGTCCAAATCTAGCTTTACAAATTGAGGTAATTATATTTCTGTCACTCAAATACAAACTCTTCTATGAAGGGTTTCTGATGATGCTGTCTTTTAAGGCAAAATACAATCATCTAGAGACAAGGTCATCATCGTAGCTGCTCCAGCCATACAAAAATCAAATGCTTTACTCCTTCCAGAGTTTTCCATGAGTTTTCAACTCATCTATTCCTTCTAACTTCCAAGTCTCCTTTAAAGATATTTTATCACTTGTTTAATTTCAATTTTATTTCTCTGTTCTGTGGCTCGGTTTGGTTTGAAGGGACGTACCGTTTTATTTCATGCGATAAATCAATATTTCTCCATTTGAGCTACTTTAAGAAGGGTGGAGTTCAACTTCCAAAATTCCCCAGTCAGCATACTATAAACTCTCTGTATCAATTCATTTGGGAGAAGTGTCATGTTATAGGGAAATGACTGTCTACTAAATTATTTTCCTTGCCTTCTAAATGAAGTCCTACTATTTTCTTTGCTCCAGGGGAGGGCGGATGGAAGGACCCTGTGCTGCTGGCTTCTTCTGCCAAGAGGGAAGTTCTGATGCTACACCACAGGGTTCCAACTTCACTTGGACTCCCCTGGCTGATTGTCTCTGGGGAGAAAGTTGTGCGGGACCTTGTCCAGCAGGTATCTGAGTGTCCTAGAAAGTAGTCTGAAGAACACCTGAAAAACCAGAGCCTAAGGATAGCCAGCATTTGGGGCCTCCAAATATTTGATGATGGCTGTTGAAGAACTGTGCAATTTTATTGCTCTGTAGATGTAGACCTAAGTCCCATGACACACATGTTGGTTTTTTCCACAGTATAGAGGTGGGGAATCTGTGACAACCTGTGTACAATTCCAGAAGCATGAATTAGCAGAAGACAATGTATGGAATAAGAAAGGTTGGGAATTGTGATTCAGCAGCAACTGGAGCAGGAGTATCCATAGAAGGGTCAAAAGAGTCAACATGTCACTCATGCAATTAAAGCTGTGTCCCTGGAGAAGTAGGAACATGAGTAGAATTGAACTTGGTTGCATTCCTTTCCCATAGGATTCTACTGCCCAGAAGGCTCAGTAGCCCCCATTCCATGTCCAGATGACACTATAGGTTCTCACCCAGGTGCCAAGCAAAAAGGAGACTGTCTGCCCTGCCCACCAGGTCGCTGGTGCAAAACAAGTTAGTAGAAATGTCCAGTATTCACCTTCTGTAGAACTTAACTGAAGTGTGACCTCTACAGGTATATTCTTCTATTAATGCCCAGCTTCACAGAAGACTCCATTTTCTCATTCTTCAGGCTATCCTGTGGCTTTTCCATGTCCCTTTGGGTCCAACTGCCAAGGAATTAATCTCACCAATCCCCCTGGGCCACGGACTCTCCAGCAATGTCCCAAGCAGACTTTCCGAACAGAACTTGAGACCGAAGGACAACCAAATTACCAATTCTGCTTGTCAGAATGCCAGTGTCCTCCAGCAGGTGAGCTGCCAATTTTATCGCTGGCTGCAAACTCAATTTGTCAAAATCGTGTTCATGTGAAGAAAGCCACAGGAGCTTGTGAAGTTCTCAGCCAGCATCAATTATCTGATTATTTTGACTTCGTAGATATAATAATATTCTCACTTTGCAAGACTGGCGATTCTTTTAATAGCTGCCATCCTCTGTTGTCTTGCAGCAGGAATGATAACACTACCAAATTCAAACTCTGAAATCTTCACCATTTCTTTCCCACCCACGGTGACTTGTGTTTCTGGGAAGTGTACTTTGTTTGTTTAGCATATGGCATCTACAGAGGTCATGCAACCACTGATATACAACACTAATCAAACACATTACGCATACAAGCACAAATATAAGTTTAAGTAGAGCTTCAGCAAATGTATATATACAAAAATATAGACAGTATAATCGATCAGATAAAATATTAAATTAAGGTAAATCCATGATAAAAATCACCATAATACGGAGCCATAGAATCGCAATAGAATAGATCTATAATTGTATAACTGTTGTTGTTGTTTTTGTTAATTGCGAAGTCATGTCCGACCCATTGCGACCCCATGGACAACGTTCCTCCAGCCCTTCCTGTCCTCTACCATCTTCTGGAGTCCATTTAAGCTCACGCCTGCTGCTTCAGTGACTCCATCCAGCCATCTCATTCTCTATCGTCCCCTTCTTCTATTGCCCTCAATCTTTCCCAGCATTAGGCCCTTCTCCAGTGAGTCCTTCCTTCTCATTAGGTGGCCAAAGTATTTGAGTTTGTATAACTGTAATTGTATACAAAAGCTATAACTGTAGTCAGTAACATGTAGAAAGCTAAAACCAAAACTCTCCACCCTGATATTCTGTCCTCCATGAGAACTGAGAAACATTTAAGGTCCATATTATTGAAAAATTGGGTTTTTGAAACCCTAACCCGAACCCTCAAGACTTCTTATTTTTCTCTTGGCAAAGTGTTGGTGCAAAGTTTGAAGAAAAATTGCTTCTTTCTCTTTGGGGACTCCAGTCTCCTGTCTCTCATCTTTTAATTTGTCTTCTATCTTACAGGAACCACTGTCCTCAGAGACTACCCTTGTGCCCCAGGACATTGGTGCCCAAGCAGAAAAGAAGCTTTTCTTTGCCCACCTGGTTCCTACAGGACTCAGCCTGGAGCTACATCTTTGGAAGACTGCTTGCCCTGCCCACCTGGATTTTTCTGTCCAGATCCAGAAAAGTCAGGAGTGCCAAACATTCTTGGACTACCTTGTGAAGCAGGCTATGAATGTCCACTAGGTTAGTTGTTTATATTTAATGCCAAAATCTCTAGAAAACATGGCGAATGATGAGGAATCTTCACAATGGCTCTTCAGTTACATCTGGAGTGGCTCAAGTTGCCATAACCTCAACTAGAGGTTCTTCAAAGACGACTTTCTGGGAGAAGACACAGAATATAAAGTTGAGTGATTCTTTCCTTTAAGAATGATAAATCTACTGCTGCCTGTCCTATTGCCCAAACCCAGCAAATTCTATTTTTATTTTAACCATGGACACCAAGAGAAGAATGGCTAGAATTTTTGCGAACAACACTGGAGGTATCTATCTTAGCTCTGTGATCACTTCAGTGATCCTAATTGCTTTATTTAATTGTGTTTCAATGACAAACGGTCCCAGTAGTAATCATAAATATAAGGAAAGGCAGATGGAATCTGGAGAGTGTTGGTTTGAGAAGGCAACACTGAAATTATAGTACAATCCCTTGAGTATTTTAATAACTATCCATAGGATAAATACTTCCATTAAAATCAACTAGTGTGGCACAAATCATTCAGAATTGCCTGGTTTGAGACAATGTTAGGACATTCATATTGCACAGCAAATTCCAGATTGGGATTCTGCCTTATCTCAAGCATTTGGTCATCTTTTCAGGTTCATCTCATCCTTCCAAATGCCGTCCTGGCTCCTTGTGTGGGCCCCATACAGGAATCCCACCTCTGTGTCCAGCAGGTTATTATTGCCCTGATGGTTCATCAATATACGAGATTCTTGACCGGCTGTGAGTACATTACTCAAATGGTGAATAGTTCATTATAGTTCTGAAAGGCCCCAGCTTTGAACAGTGTTTAATTCTCCCTATATCACCTGAAAACCTATATGGGTAAGAAAGGTGGCAAGGCTATAATATTCTTCCATCTCTGTTTTTGAAATTCTCCCGGTTGAGCAAAACTGCCCGTGTGAATCTGAGGAAACCGGAACAATAAATTGTATTTGTATTATATTGCCCTTTGTTTAAAAATACATTAGCTCCATACTGTATGCTGATCTGAGCGGATCAAATGAATTTGATATTATTCTGCTTCTTTCAGAAGTGTGTGTGTGTGTGTGTGTGTGTGTGTGTGTGTGTGTGTGTGTGTGTGTTGAATGAGAAATCCAAGTTTCTCCTCCAGCTTTTTAGCAGAGGCAACTTGTATAATGCTGCAGATTGAAGGTAGGGAAAATCTTTATCAGATGTTGGATGAAGCCGAGGTGGCGCAGAGGTTAGGGTGCAGTACTGCAGGCCACTTTAGCTGACTGTGTTCAGCAGGTCAGCGGTTCAAATCTCACCGGCTCAAGGTTGACTCAGCCTTCCATCCTTCCGGGGTAGGTCAAATGAGGACCCAGATTGTTGGGGGCAATGTAAATATATATATATATATATACATTGCTTACTGGTGTACACCGCTTAGAGAGTGCTTGCACTTAAAGTGGTATATAAGTCTCATAAATAAATAAATAAATAAATAAATAAATAAATAAATAAATAAATGAATGAATAAATGATGGTGAACAGGACACTCACCCAACTTCTCTCTTTGGTTCAGGTGTGTCTATCCCTACTACTGCCCTCCTGGCAGTGCCCAACCACAGCTGTGCCAAGCTGGTTATATAGCCCTGAATGTATCTGGTCTCAGGGACTCCTCAGAGAAATGTTGCAAGGCCTGTGATGCAGGGACTTACAAGAACAATCTGGACTCCCACCCACTGTGTTTGCCCTGCCCAGCTGGATTCAGCTGTCCTCCAGGTGATTTTGTGAGACATCCCTCAGCGAAGTCTCTTCTTCAAGCAGTTAATGCAAGAAATGACAATCCAAGAGCTTGTTCGGTGTTCCTCTAATTTTGGAAGAAAGGAAGGAACCCATCTCTTCACTGTTTTGAGAATTGTCATGTGTAACTCTGATCCTAGGTTTTCCATCAGAAAGAGGGACATGCAAACAGGAACTTTATAAAAGGATGTTGCAGAAGGGTGAGATGGAAATGGGGGATGGGCGGGATGGAGAGCAATCTTGGCCTCTGAGTATCATCAAAATAGCTGGGTCAAAATGTACATGGCTTTTCTTTGATTTGTATGTCAATGGAGTAGAAATGGCATTAGAGTACAGTTAATAGGAACTACCGATCATATTGACCATCTGGTTTGATCTGATCTGCATGGATTCAGTGTAAAAAAAAATTGCACGTTGATTGGAACCAAATCATCAGTTCAGTTCAGACTTCCAAATCTGACAATCTCTGTGCTTATTTCATTCAGATGGTCAGTTCCATTTGAGGGAGAAAGAGTATAAATTCAGTCCAATCATTGATGTGGATCAGGGACAGTCCATTTGCTTTAGACGGTGAATTTGATTTGGTCATTTGATCACATCACATTCAAATCTCAGCATCTAACATTTGCATACGCTTGATTATCAGCGCCCTATAACCGGAAGGAGCCATTTCAACCACAGACTCCAGTCCCCTAGTAAGTAATCACTCCCCAAGTTTTTAATCCAGTGGTTCTCAACCTTTTTAATGCCGCGACCCCCAACTGGTCGTAAGTCGAGGACTACTCAACCGGTCATAAGTCGAGGACTACTCAACTGGTGCAGCACCGTTTGCAGAATGGGACTTTTGGCGGGCTCAGCAGGGCAGAGACAGCCTGGACAATTCCTATTGGCTTTTGAAAGCCAATAGAATTAGACTCTATTCAAGAGAGTCTATTCTATTGGCTTTCAAAAGCCAATAGAATAAAAGGGAGTAGCACAGCTAAGGAAAAGGGGGAAAAAATGGCGGACTGCGTTGTTTGGCGACCCCCGTGAAATGGTCGTTTGACCCCAAATGGGGTCCCGACCCACAGGCTGAGAACCACTGTTTTAATCAATTGCCCTTTTATCACAATTCAAACTTCAAGACATGGAAAATTTAGGAGAGAGTAGAGGCAACTACTAGGCTAGGCAACCTGGACAACTATATTGTCTGAATCTTATAAATATATTTTTCTCCGCTTCCTCAATCAGGCACTGCAAGTTTCCTCCAGCATCCCTGTCCACAAGGATACTTCTGTCCTCCCCAGACGTCTTCTCCTTCCCCTTGCCCCCCAGGCACCTATGGGAACAGCAGCCTTGCAAAGTACCTAAAGGAATGCAACCTGTGCCCTGCTGGTTTTTTCAATCACATTCCTGCCCAAACTGGCTGTTTTCCATGTGGGAGCTCTTCAACATCAAGAGAAGGTGAATACTGTGGCCTCTGAACTATTCTGGGATCATCGGTTGACAACTATAATAAGGGAGATGATGTAAATAGGGAGGGACTGGCCATTCTGCTGTTCCAGATTGCTCTTTTTCGTTATGAAGATGCTGACAGTAGGGTGTCTCTCTTGATAATAATGAGCCATTTGGAGCTGCTTTCCGAAAGGATTCTGAAGGTCTTTCGCTGTTGGAGAAAGTATGATACTCTTTTTTAGATACATAAGAAACAAAAGTTTCCACTTGTTACCTCTAAAGTCTTACCTGTTGTAATGGTATGTGGGAATGACCTTGTGAGACAGGTAGAAGGAAAGCATCCAAAGGAAGAATCAGATAAAAGGCAACTTAGCCTGCAGAAGAAAAGTGGGCAGGGCAACTAGCTCAAGAGGGACTTTACCTAGTTCCTTGGATTGTATAGGGCAGGGGTATCAAACTACCAGCCTGTGGGCCCGCTGCATCATACAGAGGCTGTGCCCTCTCCAGCTCCGGCAATACAAAAAAAGTTGTGATACGTTGCAATACATCACATGTTGCGGCGAGTTTGACACCCATGGTATAGGGGATGGGGTAGGGGGAAATGTACTTTCAGACTTAACAAGATTCTGTTAATGTAACCTTACAATAAAGTTGAAGTAGATCATCTGGTTATGCTTCCTGTCTGATCTGCTTCACAAAGCTGACACCTGTTGCTTTCTCTAGGTGCGACTAATTGCACCTGCCTTGGTTTGCACCGGAGTTTTCAGGAGTCAGATGGCTCTTGCATCTGTCAAGCAGGATACCTTTACTATGATGAAAGAGGGGAAAAAAACTCAGATAGCAACAGTGACCAAGATTGCCAACTACAGGTAAAGTGTGAAGATTGGTAACTATTCTGTGGGAGTGGTGGTGGACCTGCTTCTTATTTTTTTTCTCTTCTCTTTCTCCTTCTTCTCTTCTCTCTTTTCCTTTTCCTTCTTCTCCATCTTTCTCTTCTCGTTTCCCTCCTCCTCCTCCTCCTCCTCCTCCTCACAGATAGAAGAGCGCTGTGCTCCAGGGCAAATCCGTCTGGCATCCACACGCGAGTGTGTCATCCCTGAACTATACAATTGCTCCCTAATTTGTAATCCAGGGAATGGAGAACTTCACGCTGAGCTTGGCATGTAAGCTGCCTCTTTCCAGAAAACATTCCTAAGTGTTGGTGAGATGAACTCCCACTGCCCCCAGAGGTTAAATCTATTCTAGATCATCCCCTCCACACCTTAATTTTTGTAACTAGATTTTTTTTTGTGGGATATGTCTGGTGCTCAAAGGAGAAGAAAACAGAACTTGACAAGCATCTCCAAAGAGCCATTTTCTGTAGTCTGATGTCTTCCACATGGGTTGGACATAAAAAAATTCTTGGCCAGTTGCAGACTAACAAATCTAGAAAAGGCAAGTTGGAAGGCTGTCTTAGAGAATTCCGATCTTGTAGCTTCAACAGTGTCTGTGTTGATCTAGGGTTTCCCACTTCTCAACTCCAGATATTGCTCTAAAAAACAACATTTAAAAATCTTGCATCCTCCCAGATGGAAACTCTCTGAGGTCCTTTGCTTTTCTTGGTCTCTAAGATGTCACTGTGAGCAGTATGTATCTGCAGAAGAGCTCTGCGATCAACTCTGCTTGCTGAGATCCCCTAGACTTTCCCTCAGGTTTGGCCCAGAAAGAGAGCTTCTCCTCAACATCAAGGGGGCTGAGGAACGAGTAAGTAGGGGATGTCAGAATTATGCCCTGGATGAGGGTGCACGCTTTCTAAGTTGGTGTTCTTTGCATGTAAGCTTTTCTGTACAGGAGGGAGCAACACTGAAAGAATAGAATAGAGTTGGAAGGGACTTTGGAGGTCTTCTAGTCCAGCCCGCCCCCAAGCAGGAGAACGTATACCAGGGGTCTTCAAACTTGGCCCTTTTATGTCTTGTGGATTTTGAATCCCAGAATTCCTCAGCCAGCGTGCCTGGCTGAGGAATTCTTGGAATCGGTCCACAAGTCATAAAAGGGCCAAGTTTGAAGATCCCTGACCTATACTATCTCAGACAAGTGACTATCCAACTTCTTCTTAAAGACCTCCAGTGATGGAGCACCCATGATTTCTGAGGGCAAGCTGTTCCACTGGTTAATTGTCCTCACTGTTAGGAACGTTCTCCTTAATTCAACAATAATAGTTTTATATAAGGTTACAGAGAAACCATGGGGATTGCTTTAGACCAGTGGTTCTCAACCTGTGGGTCGGGACCCCATTTGGGGTCGAATGACCATTTCACGGGGGTCGCCAAACAAGGCTGTGCGCCATTTTTTCCCCCTTTTCTTTGGCCACGCCCCTGGCACCCGGTGATGTATAAGTGGTTGGGGGTCACCACAACATGGGGAATTGTATTATGGGGTCGCGGCATTAGAAAGGTTGAGAACCACTGCTTTAGACATTATAAGCAGTAAAAGCAATATGTGGGTAATTAGAATCATAGGGCTAGAAGGGATCTTGGAGGTCTTCTAGTCCAACCCCCTAGCCAAGACAGGACTCCTTATACCATCCCAGAGAAATGTGCTCCTGCTTTCTCTTTCCAAACCAGCATGGTGGAGACTCACGGTAGGCACTTTATATTTCCTGTTCTCCTTCCCCCACTTGGTTGTTCTCTGCTTTACAGGAGATACCAAATACTCTTGGACCAGATCACCACATTCCAGAAATCCAGAAGGTCCATTTAACTGTCTTTGGCCCCAGGGGTGTTTTAGGCTTTCTTCCTACCAACCCAGACATGATTGATGTTTACCTATCAGGTAAGATGTGAGATTTAGTTAGTGATGGAGGGACCTGCAGCTCACCTAAACTTTGCTAGACTCCCTTCCCTCCTCCCTAAATGATGGCCGTCTTGGGTGAAGCTAATAGGTATCGAAGTCCCAACAACATGAGCCAGTTTGGTGTAGTGGTGAAGGCACCACATTAGAAACCAGGAGATTGTGAATTCTAATCCCATTTTAGGCATGAAAGCCAACTGGGTGACTTTGGGCCAATTACTAGAAAACTGTGAGTTCTGGTCCTGCCTCAGACATGAAAACTGACTGGGTGACGTTGGGCCAATTACTAGGAGATGGTGAATTCTAGTCCTGTCTAAGGCATGAAGGTTGGGTGACTTTGAGCCAGTCACTCTATCCCAGCCCTAGGAAGAGGACAAGGGCAAACCACTTCTGAAAAAACCTTGCCAAGAAAGACAAAGCATTCCCCAGGAGTCCTGTCTAATGTAAGGACCCACCCCACTTTGCATCTTAAGAAGACAGAACTCTTGGAATAATTCTTCCAACAGGCATCCTTTATTAAGAGAAAATGGTTGCAGGCGTTCTAGACAGGACTTGGGGTCCAAGCTCTCCCATTCAAGGTTTTAAGGGGTTCCCCAGTAGCCCCACCCAATCACCCCCTTCTTCCAGCGACAGTCTCAGGCATTACACTCCCACCCCCTTTTCCTTACTGCCGGCTGGATGGAGACTTCAGAGAGAACTACATGAAAGGTAATAGCCCCATTCTTATGGTTAGTCCTTTTGGTGATACACACATCCAGTTCCTTTGAAGTGTACCAAAGGAAGTGAGGCCATAAAGCCCCTTTGTTCACCCCCTTCCCTTCATCGTATGACAGAATCCATAGAAGGCAGAAATGGGTTTTTTTATAATTGATAACTAGAGATGAAATATAATTGGATTCTGACAGAAGGACTCAAAGGCATACAAATGCAAAAAAACAGAAATAAAAGCCGATTCTTCTAAACTTTTAGGGGGAGTAGAAACAGAATAACTAGAATAATAGAATAATTAGAACTTCAAGACGTATTTAACGGTCTCCTATTTTTCTCTTTCATTTTATTTAAAAAAGCATTTAATCTCCTTGTTTCACAGCAGTTATGCCTTCACGTTAGACTGCCTTTTGCTTTTTCTCATCCAAGCTATTTTATTTTAAAGCGTTGGCTCTTCATCAAAAAAGAAAAAAAAAAGGCTTAGCTTCTCTTCCTTATTCTGTTATTTAAGGCATTAGAATCTAGTTCTCCTCTTTGGACAGATGCCACCCCCTCCCCTTGTTAAATTCAGGATGAAATTAATCTTGTGCAAAATTAAAACCCATTTACCTACGGGTGGGGCATACTTCTATAGCTTTTCTCCCGATAAAATCTCTATGGGTTTAATGTCAGATTTACAGCCAGGTTACACATTATTTTATTGGCTAGATCTATATCCTGTTTTTTCTCTAGGATAGGAGCTCATGGCAGCTTACAGGAGACTTTTGCTTAATTTCATCCCCCACAAGAAGAACCCTCTGCGATAGAACAGGCTTAGAGATAAGATCCCAAATCCTCCAGCTACGTCTCGTAGCTGAAGGTAGATTAGGACTTGGTTCTATCCAATCCTTATCCAAAAATTTGCCTACTCCACCGCACTGTCTCTTACCATCACATCACAACAGGAGTTCCAAAGTGATTTATTTGTGTAAACCCCAAGATCCTATAGAGACCAATGGATGCGCAAAGAGGTTGTGTTTGATAATGGATTCAACTGAATGACCATATGAAGAAATCATTAACTTCTGGTTTCATTTCTCCAAGGACATTGACTGCTATCTGTTGATAGGACAGGACAGGACAGGACAGGACAGGACAGGACAGGATAGGATAGGATAGGATAGGATAGGACATGATAAGATAGGATACAGAAAGAATAGGATGGGATGGGATGGGATGGGATGGGATGGAATGGAATGGAATGGAATAGAATAGAATGGAATAGAATAGAATCAGAAATATAGAATAGAACAGAACAGAATAGAATTGAATTGAATAGAATAGAACTGGAAAGGACCTTGGAGGTCTTCTAGTCCAGCCTTCTGCTCAAGCAGGAGAACTTATAATATTTAAGGCAAGCATTATGATTTTATAACATATATCATAGAATCATAGGGCTGGAAAGTTGCTCGGAAGTCTTCTAGTTCAACCCCCTGCTCAAGGCAGGAGACCTTATACTATCTTAGTCAAATGGGTGTCCAGTCTATTGTTCAAAACCTCCATTGATGAATCACCCACAACTCTGGGAGACAAGCTATTCCATTGATTAATTGTTCTCACTGTTAGAAAATTCCTCCTGACTTCTATATTGGATCTGTCTTCCATCCATTACTTCTTGTCCTGCCCTCTGGGGCTTTGGAGAATAAGTCATTGATGAGAAATTCCTAGCTAGCCTATAATGATGCCCTTTCCCCCAGTTTTTTTTTTTTTAAATGAAGCAAGGAAGTGAATTAACTTTCATATTTTTATCAACTTTACTGGTCCAGGAGATTCACAACCAAGATACCGGCGGGATGCATCACACCAACATTTGCCTACCATCCCAAATCCTGTCGCGTGTTTGATAGTGGGAGATGCTATCCTTTTCCAGCTCGGCATTAATCCCTCCAGTAAGTCCTGGCACCAGAAGTCAATTTTTTTGCCTTGACACGGACATGTTGGCTCAATAAATTTGGGAAATATGAACAGCAATTTCTCTTAATCCAGGGCTGATGGGGGAAATCGTTAGTGTTGAGCCAACTCTAAATGTTAAATGGCTGTCAGCAGAAAAGATTTCTTGGGCCATGCAGAAAAAAATATTAACTCATGCTGTGTAGAAAATTTCCTTTTCTCCCCATCTCTTCTAAGCTCTCAGTTTTGAAAAAAAAGAACTTGCTTTCGAATTTTTTTTTTCAAGGGGGGGGGAAATGCACCAGGATGGAGCGTAGTGTTTTGGCATGTATTTACTCATATTTCTTTGCATGTATTTCATCAAGAAAGTTGGGTAAAATGTTTAATGAAGCTGCCCTGAGTTCTCTCTCAGGTGTCCATTAAATGAAGAAAATGAAGGAAAGAAAATCCCTCAGGTTTTTGTTATTATATTTTTAGGTGTTTTTTTTTAACTGCACATATTTTACATTCTTAAAATGACTATTTGCATTCTACCCCTTCCTATGCAGGTCTATGATTGTAATAAGGATTTGATTTGAACTCCTTCGGTGCTTGGGAGGGGGGAACCTATTAGAGCAGGGGTCCCCAATCCCCAGTCCGTGGACCGGCACCAGTTTGCAACATGCCAGCAACTGGGCCACACAAACAAGCAAAGACCCATCTGCGGGATGCAGGCAGCACACAAAACCACACACCCTCCCGTCCGTGGGAAAACTTCTCTCCACATAACTAGTCCCTGGTGCCCAAAAGGTTGGGGACCTATGTATTAGAGGACTCTCTCCCAGTTGCCTGTCATACCCACAGCATTCAAGGAGAGAGGAAGTTCAAAACACTCTGGAAGATTTGATCCCAGAAGGCAGGAAAGATATTTTATTTTCCAGTGAGGAAAGTCTACATCCCCAGGGCATCAAGACAGAGCAGTCACTGTCTGCCAATTCTTTTTTTTTTTTTTTTTTTTTTTGTAAAAAAATTTATTTTCAACTTTACAATACATAACAATCTTACAAATACTTCAGATAAAAAAATAAAACAAATTGATACACACCACATTCGGTCTTGCCCGCCCATTTCCCCCCAAACCGCATCCCACCTCAAACCAACTTACTTCTTTCCCTCTTTTTCTTCACTCACCCTCTCTCCTCCTTCACCTCCACCTTCCTACTTACTTCTCACCTTCTTCTCCTCCCTCTTGATGCAGTCCAGGGGAAATGCCCGAGCAGTTCCTCTCTCAAAATTAAAACATTAATATTATATACAATAAGACTATTTCTACTTTATCTGAACTACTTAAACTTCAACCCATCCACCCCCCACCCCCCACCCCCCCTCCACCCCCCACCCCCGACTTCCCAGAGCAAAATACAGGATTATGCAAACATATTAAACATAATCTATTTAAGTTTACTAATTATACAATGAACAAAATCATAAAAGCCCTTAACTCTCTTCAAACTTTAACATCATAAGTTTATAAACAAAATCATTACTCATAGAATAAGTGAAACTTTGTAGTTCCATATTTCTTCTGAACATATTCTATCCATCTTCTCCATACGTTAAAATATCTCTCTTGTACTGTCTGCCAATTCTTACCAGATCGGGCTTCTAGCCACTACCCTGTCTACCAGAAGGGACACCTTTACAACAGCAATCCCCACTGGGATTTTGGTGCATTCAGAAGGCTGGATCACCTCATCCGAGAGACCCAGCTCAACATTTCCAGGTATGTTCAGAGGCAATTTGCTTTTTTTTTTTTTTTTTTGCCACAGTAGTTCTACTTCCTTCTGCAAATCTTTATATTCTGTTACCTTCTCCGGTTCTGTTCTGCTCTCTCCATGTATTGCCACTTCCGTTATTCAGACTTTATCTTTCTTATTGACAGTTGTTAAGTTTAGCATGTTATATGGTAGGTGCCTCTCTGTTTGAATTCTAAGTCCCAGAGCATTTTGGCATCTTCATTTTCTGTTACTGTGCCTATTCTTGCTTGCAGGCAAATAGTATTCCTTGCCGACATTATTATTCCTTTTTCTCTCTCCTCACTCATGTAACCTCACTGCGTCTTCCTCCCTTTCTCACTGAGGTTATTTCTCTACCATGTTTTCTGCCTATGTTCATTGCTGGTATAGTATGTAAAATTCTACAACTGCCCTCCAGATGTCACCACACGCCAGCAGTTGCAGCAGGCATACTCAATGGTGAAGCAAGACAGTAACTTATAAAGGAGAATATTTGTAGCTCAGAGTTGACATCAGGGGCCCTTGGTGCTCTCTGAGTTTGCTTGTTTTCTTGCAGATGTTTCATTACCCAAAAACTAGGTAATATCATGAGTGCTAGCACTGCACTGCACTAGCACGGATGATGTTACCTACTTTGGGTAATGAAATGTCTGTAAGAAAAAAAAAAGTAAGTTCAGAGAGCACCCAGGGCTCCTCAAGATAGTAACTATAATTCTGTATCATTTGGAACATTTCTGGTTCCTCTGTCTTGCAGCCTGTGAAGGAATGTACTGGGCAGTTGGATTCCCAAAAGGGAGGGTAATAGTAATAGTAGTAAAGTTGGAAGGGACCTTTGAGGTCATCTAGTCCAACCCCCTGCTCAGGCAGGAAACCCTACACCATTTTGGACAAATGGCTGTCCAATCTCTTCTTAAAAACTTCCAGTGTTGGAGCATTCATTGCTTCTGGAGGCAGGCTGTTCCACTGGTTAATTGTTCTCACTGTCAGGAAGTTTCTCCTTAGTTCTAGGTTGCTTCTCTCCTAGAGGAGTAAGAGGCAACTCAGCCCTGATACTATGTGTGAGAGAAAGAGGATGAAGACAGACCCTCCTGTGTTATGTCCTGGGCTGTGATTGACACAGCAGGTGCAGGAAGCTGCAGAGAGTCCCGGGCAGACCACGAGGCTGCCCGGGCCAAATAGACTGTCTCCAGCCTATTGCGCATGTGCAAGGCAGGAAAAATACATTGCATTTATTGGTTGATGCTACTCCCTGCAGAAGGGCATAAAAGGGATCCGCGCCATTTTGTGTTGTTCTGTTGAAGATTGAATAAAAAAGCAACTGTTGTTACTCCTGCCTCGTCTCAATGCCTTACCAACGCTCAGAACAGAACACCCTGATAGTTCTCAGAGTCTGTTGTAAATGCAGATAGTAGAGTCCTTGGTCTGACAAGATTTTGTCTATAAATGTGAAACAACGGAAACCTCAACTTGGAAGAATTACCAGATGTCATTCTTGGTTTTGAGCCTGACAGATGGTGACCAAGGAATTGTGGGAATTGAAGTCCACACACGGCGACTGAAGAATTCTGGGAGGTGAAGTCCACACATGAGCTGATGGACTGTAGTGAGGAGGTGGATCCTCAGATAGGAGGAGGTGCATTCCAGAGAAGCAAGGGGCAACTCAGTCCTGCTACTATGTGTGAAAGAAAGAAAGTGAAGACAGCATCTCCTTAACAGCTCTCAGAGTCTATTGTAGATGCAAGTAGTAGAGTCCTCAGACTGGCAAGGTTTTATCTATCGGTATGAAAACAATAAAGAACTCAGATTTGGAAGAATCACCAGGTGCCATCCTTGGTTTTGAGCCTGACTCAGCGTAGCCAAATATCTTTTTTCCCCATTTCAGGTTCAGCCATGTTTTTCTAGAACCTGGGACCTATGTGTTGAGGGATAATGGTGTTGAAAGCCGGATGCTGATTGTGGTAGTGAATGAGCAAAGTTTGGGATGTAATCCCCACACAGCTTCCTTCCAGCCTTCCTCTCCATACCAGCTGGCGCGGCATGGAGTTTTGAAGCACCCAGTGGTGAATATTGCCCCTGATTGGGCAACTATTGCAGGTAAGTTCAGCCCTATGTGGTACATGAGAAAATTTTTATGGAGTTTATGCTGTGTTTGGCTTATTATGAAAGACATTATGCTAAGTAGGAACCCTGCACTGGCCTGTATTGTCCTCTCTACTTCTATTAGGCGTATAAGACCTCCTGATTCCCCATCGCAGGCAGATACCTCCATGATTCATGGGTGTATAAGAAGGGGGTGCTTCACAATCAGCCTTGCAAAATTCTGAGCAGCTGACTCTCCTTCCCTCAATCAGCTCCATATTTCTTCTGCCCTTTTCAGTTGTCCTTTTCATCTTGGGCTTCCTGACCGTGGTGTTGACTGCCCTCTTTTTCTTACTGAGGCTCCCCAGCTGCCCTCCTAACCCAATGAAGATGTGGAAGCCCCGATGGAGGAGTTTAGGAGAGTATCACATCCCACCAGAGTATGTGCTTATTAAAGAGAGGTGAGTGGAGAAAATAAGGTCTAGTGTCTATGAAAGAGCCATCATAGATTTTTAAACTATATGTACGTTGCCCGTTGCCAAATATTATGTTTTTTTCAGTGGGGTTAGCTTCTTAGACTGTGACTGCGTGTGCCACTCTTAAGGTCAGATTTATGTTTTCCATCTCTACTTCATTCTCTCTCATCTGTCATTCAGCCTCCAGTTCCGCACAGCCCTTGGACCTCAAAGCTTTGGAGAACAACTGGATGTCAGAGAAGAAAGCTTTCCTGGATGGTGTAAGCATCTCACTTGAGGATTGGTGTTCCCACAAATGGGTGGTGAAAGTTACCTCTTTCTTCATCCTCTGGGAACAGCCTAATGCTGTTGA
Source organism: Crotalus tigris (assembly GCF_016545835.1). Taxonomy (NCBI): domain Eukaryota; kingdom Metazoa; phylum Chordata; class Lepidosauria; order Squamata; family Viperidae; genus Crotalus; species Crotalus tigris. The sequence continues at coordinate 256,222 of NW_024098197.1, read as the reverse complement.
TTGAAATGTGTTTTTCTCCAGTTCGGGCATGAACAATGGATCCTGGTCTTTAAAAAAAAAAAAAAAAAGCTGTGTTCCAAAATTGGTTTTCCAAAATGACTGAAGAAAGTCTGTCACCTTCTCCAATCAACTTTCTAAAGGGGGGGGGGAGGGAGAGAGACAGCTCTCTGCCTGCATTTGGAAATCCTTTCCTTTCTGCCTCTGTTTATTTACTTAATGATTGATAGATGAAACATGTACATGATAGATGATTGATAGATGAAACATGAACCATATAGATGATAAATTTGATAGACGGTACATGAAACAACATGAAACATGTAGATATAGATGATAGATGATTGGTAGATGATACATGAAACATGAAACAGGTGCATGATAGATGATTGATAGGTGTGTGTGTGTGTGTGTGTGTGTGTGTGTGTGTGTGTGTGTGAATGAATGGTGGTAAGATGAGGACTATTTTTAAAGCTCTGTGACAGGGGTTCTCAACCTTGTCAACTTTAAGACTTGTGGACTTCAACTCCCAGAATTCTGGGAGTTGAAGTCCACAAGTCTTAAAGTTGACAAAGTTGAGAACCCCTGCGAGTCTGTGAGATCTTCAAGTCAACATGTTTCCGGTAGTGGTGAAAGAAAGCTTCATCCAGCAGGTGGAAGCATTTCCACTCTTAGGAAAAACCTTTGCTTAACATATTCGCTTCTTCACATTAAGAGAGGAACGTTTTTCATGTCCTAATCTTCCTGCAGATTCTATCTGTCCATTTCTCCCTCAGATCTCAGGAGCAATCTCTATCTTACATTTTAAATCCCCTATCAAGTGCTTCAAGAGTACCTTGCAACTGTGTAGATGACTTTGAAGTGTGGCAAGTTTTGAGAATAGGCTGGCCATGGAAATCCTTGTCCTTGCAGATTATGCCAATCCTTACTCAAATTACGATTGGTCTTATAAATGGCAGCAATAAGAAGCAAATGTTTACTATGAGCCTGTTCCATGGAAATGAATATAAGCTGAAGAGCTGGCTAAGTTGAAAACATTTCATACCATCTGATAATCACTGATGGTTCATAATTTCCACAGTCTTCAACCTCTGTTGTGGCTTTCTGGATGCAAAGCCAGATCAGACTTTGATGCACTTGATCTAAGTTTTGTGGAATGTCCATCTAAACGTTGACTCTAGCTCCCTATGCCATCTTCCTGGTATTCTACCTTCAAAATCTGATTCCCAGATATATCGCTTTGGATAGGAAGATAGACAGCATGTAAATTTGATAAGTAAATATCCAAGTTTTGTACCACAAGAACCTCAATCTGTGGAACAGGGAAGGGGGGAAGGACAATTCAACTGAGACCACCTATGATTTGTGAGAGGATCTGGAAGCTTGCCTCCTTCATTTAACCGTTTCTTCGTGTCGTGTTCTGATCTTGAAGGTGCTAAGAAAGCCAGTATCAAGTGTGTTTCTTTCAGGTGATAATCAATTTGCAATGAAAAATCTGGAAGACTTCAGCGTTCGCACCTTGTATGACAAACTAGAAGATCAGAACTTGCATCTTGCATCACAGCTTGCGAAACACCGGACTGAAGTCTCAGTATTTTATCGAGGAATCAGTCAGAAAATTCAAAGTCTTTGGGTCAGTATTTTGAAGCAGGAAACAGATGCTCTTTCCCACAAGATCTGGCGGGTGGGTGGGGGGGATGGGGAAACTGTTATCCCAAAACATCAGGAAAGGTCAGAATTAAGAAAAGTTGCAATGGCAGGCTAGCATAAGCCTCTAGTGCAAGCCATGGTGATACCATGTGGGTCATGACTTCATCACACAGATACTACCAATGATGATTATGGAAGTGCCATTATTTGCACAGTGATGTTATGATGCTGGTGATGTTACTTCCTTCCCCCTTTTGCTGTGGATGGTCATGAGAGATGATGTACTGGAATCCAGGGCTGAGTTTCGGGAAGAAGAAGTAGAGACATATTAGCTTTGAATCGCTGCTATGCAGGAAGAGACACAGAAAGGATCCTCCCTAATTCTTGACAGTATTTATCAGAGATTTATGCAGAGTGTGCTTTAGTCTGGCAAGATTCTGTCCATTAGGTGTCCCACACCTGACAACTAGACAAGCAAGTAATTTCAATAAAATGCAACGTCACACTCCTTAGTTTGACAAAAGGGGGACTTTTACCAGGGAACTAAAGCAGTTGGTGAAGAAGGTCAAAGTCCAGGATGTAAGGTAGCGTTACAATAATACCCATGCATGCATAATCTTATCATTGTTCTTTGTATGGGTTGCAAAGTATTGTTTTCTGATATTAGGATATGATACAGGAAGTGGATTTGAACAAACCGAAGGGTTCTGAAGAAGACATCTCATATAAGGGAACCCAACAGAGTGAGAATTCTCCAACTAAATTGTCAGGGGTCTTGAAAGCAATGGGCTACTCAGGTGGGTAATTTAGCTAATTAATATTACAAAGATATCTAGGTTTTCCAGTCTCACTCAGACAACTAATTCCATTTAAAATCTGCCTATAATGGGATGGAAGGAGGAAGTAAAGCAGTTTTTTTAAGCCACATTGTCCATTTCCATTGGTGAAACCTCTCTATGATGTAGCTATTATCGTTGGAAAGGACTGTACCACAGGGCTTTTCAACCTTTTCATCCATTGTACCACTTTTAGGATAAGGCAATATCTGAGTACCACCAGTCACCTTGCAAGGTGTCAACAACATGACCCCAAAAAAAGAGGAAAAAATGATAAAGTACAGGTAGTCATCGACTTACAACAATTTGCTTAGTAACTGTTCGAAGTTACAACGTCACTGAAAAAAGTGACTTATGACCATTTTTCACACTTATGACTGTTGCAGCATCTCCAGGGTCATGTGATTTACATTCGGATGCTTGGCAACTGATTTATATGTATGACGGTCAGTGTCCCAGGATCATGTGATCAACTTTTGCAACTTTTTGACAAGTGAAGTCAATGGCTGGGGGTGTGTGGCCAGTTCATCACTCAGGTTGCAGGGTGCCTGTGGGGGGGGGGAGAAATCTGTGGGTCTCTGGTGGATGAGGGTGGGACTGGGGTGGGTGCCTTCCTTCCCTCCCTCTCTCCCATTGTTCTTTCTTTTCTTCTTTCTTTCTTCCCTTTCTTTCTTCTTTCCTTCCCCCCCTCTTTGTCCCTTCCTCCTTTCCATTGTCCCTCCCATTGTCCTGCACTACGCTGCCCAGACCCCAGCCTGGTTTTGGCAGGCACCAGAGCATTCTCACCACATGGAGTGGCCAGGAGCGAAGTGAACCGGCAACATCCCGGCCCTGCCTGTGCGCATATGGAGGCATAGAAAAGTGCATGCTTGAAGGTGGCCGTGCGCACACCCCTCCTTTGCCTGGAATTGCCGCTTGACCTGCTGCGGCCAGGCGTGTCATGTGGCTGGCAGCTTTTGGTGGTGCTGCTGGGGTGGTGAGTAGGCAAGGGGGGCTTCTCCCTCCAGGGATGGGGGGAAAAAGACACATTCTCCAACCGGCTCTTCCTTCCCCTTCTCTGGGCTGGGCTGCAATCTCGTCCGCTGCTTCTGCACCTCTTCCTTCCTCCTCCCCCCCCCCCTTGCAGAAAAAGCAAAGGCAGGCGGTGGGCCAGGGGGTTTCTCCATCCCAGATACTCCGAGAAGCAGTTTCCCTTCCTTGCCCACAGCCCCACCCTGAATTACTGGCATCCTCCACTGGAGAAATCCCTGTCTTTGCAAGAGAGGCAGAAGCGATCATCCTTTTGCAAGCAGGAAATCTTGTACGGGAATTGCAGCCCAGGATTTCCCCTCCACACACACTTTCCCTGGCTTGCCCCGTATCTGGGGTCTCCTTCCTCACCAGGAGACCCACAAGATTTCCTGCTTGCAAAAGGGCAATCGCTTCTGCCTCTCTTGCAAAGACAGGGATTTCTCCAGCGGAACAAAGCAGAGAGGTGAAGAACGTGGAAGTATGGTAGGAAGGCAGTTCCTTAGCTTCAGTAACTGTGCCTGAAGTCGAACACTTCCCACTTCCATTCCCAGCAGGGAAAATCAGCCAGCTGCCTCTCCGCCTTCTCACGAGGGGCGGGACTCTGGCCACTGGCAGCGTGGCCTGCAGGAGGCTGCAGGTATCCCTAGGGGTGCCTCTGCAGGCCGGCGCTGACCTCCTTGTTCTGGGCGGCCCTCTTGCCGCAGTTGGAGGGAAAAGACACTCGTGTCTGGCTCTGTGCGAGGCCTGATCTCTGACTGTGAGCACAACCAGGAAAATAGGGGCCAGTGTGTTGGGCTTGGATGCGAGAGCACAGGGCTGTTTGGGCCACCTGTGCTTCATTAGTAACCTTGGCTGAAGGATGGGGTGCATGGGACGCTTGGAAGCCCCAAGTGGGATGCTCGGAAGGCGCTCAGAATCTGTCCTGCTTGCACGTGTGTTTGGCTTCCATGCCGCGCCGCCACCGCTGCCTACACCCGCAGCTCCTCCTGCCCCCCCCCCCCCGCGCCAGCCATTAACCCTCCTGCCACCATGCAGGGTAAGGTTGGTGCATTCTGTTTCTCCATTTGCTTCTCAGCCTTTGCCACGTGTTTGTGGGACTATCGGTAAAAAAGAAAAAAATTTCCATAAGACTTTCTAACTTCTCGTGAGAAGTTAGAAAGTCTCATGGAACTTTTTTTTTGTCTCCCAAACACATGGTGAAGGCTGAGAAGCAAACAGAGAAAGAGAATGCAGCTGAAATGCAGGTTAGTAAAAAAAAAAAAACACTTGGGGAAGACGAGAGCATCTGGGTTAGGGTGAGGTAGATGGGAAATATCATAAGAAATATATTTTAATTAACAGGAATGATGTGATGTAAGCTTTAACTAATATTAAGCTTTAACTAATATCAGGATCTGGCTAAATGAAATAACCTGTGTGCTAATTCTATGAAGAAAACATTTTACAAGAAGTGCCAGCTGAAAGTCACAGATGGTGTAAGAGATTACGCATGTAGGGCGGTGTGATAAAATAGCCACTTTTGTAAACTCCTTTTTCAAGTGTGTGGTTTCAAGATATAAACTTCTGCGTTTTAGTGTGTTAAAGGTCGATAAGGGTCATCCTGAGTGTAACAAGTGGGTGGCCAGCTGTATAAGAATGACACCCTGGGAGTAGCCCAGGGTTCAGAATTTGTCATGCGAATGCTCTGAACCATTTTGCGCAAATAAACCTGTTTTCTCTAACCCTTCGTGATCTTGTCTTCTGATGTAAGTATTGTGGTTTTTCCACTACAAGGGCAGGGGCAGCAACCTTACCCTGTGCAGCTTCGGCAGCTGTTCGCCACCATGGACCCAGGCAAGGTGTCACACAGTTCCAGCAGACTCTCCACGGAAGACTGTGTGAAGCTGCCTCCTATTCCCCAGGCTGCTGCCAATCAGCTGGAGCTGCACGCTTTGATCCTGGGCTCTCAGTAGAACCCAGGTGACGTGCAGTTCCAGCTGACTTTGCCACAAGCCTGTGCGGCACTACTGTGGCTTCACCTCATCCGCTTTTACATTTTTTTAACATTTTTTAAGCATTTTTTACGGTTTTTTTACAGTGCTGTTCAACCCGTCCTACGCGTACCACCAGCCAGGTGCTCACGTACCGCTGGTGGTACGCGTACCATGGGTTGAAAAGCCCTGCTGCACCATACCAAAAATATTTTCATTTCCCAGGAAAAGTTCACATGAGAAGACACAGTTTCTCTGAGTCCGTAGAGGCTTCCATCCAAATCAATCCAGTCAATTTGTTGAATTTTGCCTTAGGCGCAGAGTGGCAGGAGGCTACTGAGTTAATGAAAATCCTGGGCATTTTGCTGCAAAAAATCCAGTATCAGAAAATAGCCATGAAACAAGAAAAGGCCGACAAACATGAGGATGCTAAGGAACCCAGTATGAAGAAAGGTCAACAGGCTGCAGCTGAGAAACAATGTGTGGTAAGAATAAAGCTGTTCCTGTAAGAACGCCCCGTAGCATTTCCAAGTGACAGTGATTTCTTAAAATTGTTTATCCTCTCCAGGATACCCACTTTCTGCAGCAGCTCTGGCTAAAAAACACTGGAATCAGTGCTTCCTCCTCCTCCCATAGGTGTAAAGATGAAGGTAGGGGTTTTTCATTTGATTGTGGAGCATCCCTTCCTTTCCTGATGTCATTACATTCCACCAGTCACCCAGAAAAGCCCAGGGCTGAATGGAAATTGTTCCATTCTTGTCTGGCTTAGTCCCATCCAATATTAGCAAAGTACCTTGGATTTCCAGAGGGAGGGAGCAGAGGTTTTTAAGTACCAGAACCTCTATATTTGTCCCAAATGCATGTTTAGGAAAGGTAGATCTCCCACCTGCTTAAAAGAGTCCCCCATCTATGTGACCATCACCAGGGAACATGAAACAGTCCATTTTCTCTTCAAGCCTTCAAACAAAACTAAGATGGCTTTTTTGTGTAACCGGTGTGGAGCACTGCTCCACAGGAGCATCAGGTTTGTGTGAATGAACATCAGGCTTGTGTGAATGAACTTCAAGCAACTTCTTTCCTTGCCAACCTCCTATATAAAATCAAACATTTTTAGAAGCAACACACCAGTACTCTTGCTCTTTTCCTTCTGCAGGTGAAGAAGCAGATTTTCACTAGGTCCTCTGAAAATAGCTTCTTAATCAGCAAGACTTTTTTTTACAACAAATGTGAGAGAGCAGCTCTCTGTATCTAAGATTACTTTAGGAAGTCCCCAAACCCAGGAGTCTTAGTAAATGGAGCGTTTTAGAAACAAATGAGTTAAATTAATTCCAATCCCTATCATTTTCATCCCAGGAGCAAATGGAGAAGATGACAACCATCTTTCTTTGGGGACCAGCAAAAATACATTGATCATCACGAACATAGCTAGTTTATCACCCCAACAATTTCTGGTTTATCGCTTTGGCTGCACAGTGGCACACCTGATGGGAAGAGTCTTCTGTTTGCCAGCATTGGTACTCCTATTGGCCGAAGCAATCCCTCAACAGCACTCCACGGGAGATCAGGAGGCCACTTGGCTTACCAAAGATTTGTACTATGATGCTGACAACCATTCCCTCTACATTCTTTCATCACACCTGGAGAATGCTGGGGTATTTGTGGCAGTGTTGCTGAATGCCATGGCACATGTCAAAGCAGGTATAATTCAGGGGTATTCAAGAGCTTAGATGATAGGTGCCTCCAGCTTTAGAATAAAATAGAATAACAGATTTGGAAGGGATCTTGGAGGTCTTCTAGTCCAAGCCCCTGCTCAGGCAGGAAACCCTATGTCATTTCAGACAAATGTTGTCCAATTTCTTCTTAAAAACCTCCAGTGTTGGAGCAGTCACAACTTTTGGAGGCAAGTTATTTCATTGATTAATTGTTCTAACTGGCAGGAAATTTCTCCTTAGTTTAGTTTCCATTCATTGCTTCTTGTTTTGCCTTCAGACACTTTGGAGAATAGATGGACCCTCCCGCTTCTTTGTGGCAACCCCTCTTAACTCTAGCAGGGAGATGCCTCCAAGGTTTCAGAAGACCTTAAGTAAGAGATGGAAGATGAGGTGGCTGCTGCAACAGCACTGAACCAGTTTTTATATGAGCGTGGTTATTCCTTGCAGATGTATCATTACCCAACTATGTAACATCATCAGTGGTAGCAGTGGATAATGAAACATCTGCAAGAAAATAACCAAGCTCAGAGAGCACCAAAGACCCCACAGTTCAAGCCTGAGCTATCTCTTCTCTTCTACCAGCAGTTTTTCTATCTCTTCTGGAACATCTACTTTCAACTTCTACAACATGCTTCTGCCCAAATGTGATGGAATTTCAACTTTGGTGAGGGTCATTTGGCCTTACTTCTTGAAAATATTACATTAGGGAGAGCTGGCCTGGTTCAATTTGTCCCCATCCTGTTTTTGCTAACAAATGGTTCACAGTAGAGATGGGGAAATTACTTTTACCACATTTAAATGCCATAAAAAAGATGAATGTGTTGATCTCATCTAGAGGGAGATAGAAATGAACACAGAGCTGTCAGTTTGAGAAGGAGTGTCTTTCACTTTATGTGTCATTCCACCCTGAAATCCCTTAATTACAGCTATCATGAAACACAACCCAGTCCTGTCAGTTTTAGGTGATAGATTATTGTTTTATAATATGGAGTTCTACTTTGAGGTCCTTTAATTGTAGATACCATGGAGTTCAACACAGATATTTCATTTCTGGTAACCATCACATTCATATTAAAACGTATATTTTTATTTGATAGCATGAAAGCCTTTAATAGGAAACGCTATAGACTAAATCAAGGACTATCAAATACAGGAATGACAAACTATTGCCACACCAAACCTCATCCTGGACCATTCCACCTTGTGATTGATTGACCAATGCTCTCTTCATGTAATTAGATCCAGGGATTACTTCTGGATTCTGTTTAGGAAGCTGGTCTTCATTGCTGGAGCTTCTATAACTTGCTTGTCCTCTTTTATCTGCTTTGCATCTTAGGTAACACTGGAAACAAAAGGCAAGTCACTCCCTTTGAATGCTTTCTTTGTCTTTTCACAAGCTTTTCTGAGATCCTCTTCACATTATTGCCCAATTTTGATTAATGAAGGTCTTGAACTCAAGAGTAACGTTTGGGAAAGTCAAAAAGAATGATGGAGTTTTGTGGCACTGCCCAACCCAGAGAAGCTGTTAATTGTGTGCACATTTACTCAATTTAAGCAGGACCCACTGAATTTAATGAATTCATTCTCAAATTAGCGTAGGGTTCAGCTTTGGAGGCATCCATGCAAAGACTGCACCATATATTTTAAAAAGATACTTACGTTGACACTTGGAAATAAATTGAGAGAGGAATGGGAGCTAATATTTGGCATTAGCTTTGCATTTAGTAAGTTAAATAAAGAGTGTGGGAGACACTAGAGGAGGTATCTACATGGAGTTCCACATGTGTTATTTTTTTTGGTTCCATATTGGAGATCCCAGATTGTGGCTGTAGGTTCCATTATTTTTGAATTAGAAATTTAAGGTTATCTATCCAATGGGCTTTGTGGTGAGTGGTGGGTCACCATTTATTTTGTACATTGGGATCTATGCATTTAGCCATTGTCACTTGTTCTCCTTTATATCTGGAATTTTTGCTAGAATGTTGGTTTCTTATTTGATCAGGAGGGTTACAAAAATGAAAGCTAGGGGAAAGGACCAAACAGAGACTAGAGTAAAGCTGTGAAATTTCAGGGCCATCATGTTTTGAAAGTTGCCTGCCAACTGATTCTTTCAAGAAGTTAATCTTAGAGGATGAAGAGAATTCCATTGACATCAACCCATTTTTTGTTTTAATTTTTGTACCAGGCCCTATGGAAGCCAACCACATCACCCTTGGATTTTGGAAAGAACTCAACAAAGGCATCACAGCTCTGGCAGATGCTTTTTTCCACTCTGCCTGGGAAGCAGCAGAGGTGACAAAGGAGGTAAATATAAATCTATATCTGTCCTAATTGGATGTCCAAGCTGCAGTGGCTTTTAATGATGAAGATACTGAGTTAGGGATAGGGAGATCCAGGCTGAAGTTCATCCCAATTCATGGGTACTCAATAGATAATTTTGGGGTAGAGTGTCTCTCTTCAACCTATTTCATAGGGATGTTGTGGCTATAAATTAGGGAGCCTATGCCTTGAGCTCTCAGTGCAAAGGAAGTATCTAAATGCAATAAATAAGGAAAACTCTAAAACTCATGCACTTACTTAGCAATCAATCAGTATTTGATTCTCCCTTTTTATCATTGTAGAGAAGTTGGGAAGGATGAGAGAGGGATTTCACATGGATGTATATGTGTGTGTGAAGCTAGCAGGGTGGCATGCACTAGAGACTTGATATCACCTTGTCTCCGCTTTGCAAGTATCCCTAGAAAGGATCTTCCTCTTGGTGTCCACCTGTTGATGCAGGGGGCATCATCGCCAATCCATCTTGAAAATCTGAACAGGGACAGATCTGGTTAGCCCTTGAATGGGAGTCTATGAAAAAAAAAAATCCCACAACTGTAGGCTAGAGTGAGAAGTTTAAAGAAAAAAAGCAGCACCAAAAGAAGACCATGGCAAATCACTTGCCCAATAATGTCAAGAAATTTGCATGGCCCAATCCATGAGGTCACCAGGACCTGAGGTCAACTGAAGGGAGACTTACCTGTTCAATGCCAGACATAGATTGGACTTTCCATGGCTATAAGCATCAGCCAAGACACTTGGCTTGTTCAACTTGGAAAGCCGAAATATAGACCCTTATAGAATGATGAGCCATCTGCCACTTTGGCATTCCTATTTGTGAATTAAACTCATTTTTTAAAAAAAGGAGAAGAACCACATCTGCCTACTGATTTTTTTTTCATGAAATTGCTTTTGAATCCCATGTGAAATCAACCTGCCACACTCAATTAAGGAAAATCCAGAAAAAGAGAAAGCTGTTGATTGCATAGGAATCCAGCTAGTATTTTGAAAGTATATTTGCATTGCTGTTGTTTTTAAACTGTGGCTATGAATGCATATGTATAGTTTCAAAGAATCTGAATGACAAGATTTCCCAGAAATAACAGCAAAATCTTTAGACGCTCAATTTTCACCCTTGAAAATTCATCCTCTTATCTCAAGGATGAAAATTGAGCGTCTAAAGATTCCTGGGAAATCTTGTCATTTCAAGGACTTGTACATTCCTTGTTCTTGCTCGCTCTTTTAGAGATCTTTGCAGAATCACTCACCGCTTTGTGTAGCTGCTCGGTTGAGTTTTGAAGAACTGTTGAGTGTTCAAAAGTCACCCAGGATTGGCTTCCTTGAGAGAGATCCAGAAGAAAGGTACTTGAAACTGTTTTGATTGGATTAGTAGCTTAGCCCTTATTCCAAAGGTATCCCATTCTCTTCTTCCTTCTGTGCATGGATAAATAACCCAACCCTGATTAACAATTTTCATCCCCGGAAATTGGTATGTGTGATTCAAGACATGCAATCCAACCAGAACACCTTTGTTTTTGTTTTCGTTGCATCATGGAAATAATGACTCAATCCAACACTGTCCCATTTTTGTAATTGGTACCCCACTTATCACTACAGACCGTTGGAGTCAGGCATCAAAACAAAAGGAGGCATCTGCTAAGACCAGCAGGGAGCGCCCGAGACTTTGATCTCTGTCCAAAAGGACCGTGGAGAATAGAAGCCAAAAGAAGCCACCAGGGTTGCATTTGGAAGCTACTGCTTAAGCAGTGGTGGATGTTAAACACACCTCCTTATCAAGTCTAAAAACAGGGAGGTGCAGGCTGTTCAATTCAGATCAAAAGGAGAAAGCCAGCGTGTTGGCAAGTTCAGTGATCTGGCTGAATATTCCGGCTGCAAGGAGCAAACTTATCTTTATTTGTATCCTCTTTAATAAAGCTGTAATGCACAGAAAGGGCCATGAGTAGCCTCTTCATGCTTCTTTGAGAGAATAACAGGATAACAGAATAATAGAGTCAGAAGAAACCCTGAAGTTCTTCTAGTCCAACTCCCTGCTCAGACAGGAGACCCTATACAAAATTCTGGACAAATGGCTGTCTTATCTCTTCTTAAAAACCTTCAGTGTTGGAGCACCCACAGCTTCTGAAGGCAACCTATTCCACTGATTAATTATTTAATTGTCTGGAAATTTCTCCTTAGTTCTAGGTTGTCTCTCTCCTTGATGAGTTTCCATCCATTGCTTCTTGTCCTGCCTTCAGGTGCTTTGGAGAATAGCTTGACTCCCTCTTCTTTGGGGCAGCCCCTTAAATATTGGAACACTGCTATCATGCCAGCCCTGGTCCTTTTTTTCAATCAACTAGACATACCCAATTTCTGCAACTGTTCTTCATATGTTTTAGCCTCCAATCCCCTAATCATCTTTGTTGTTTATCTCTGAACTCTTCCTAGAGTCTCAACATCTTTTTTATATCATGGTGACCATATTGTGGGAGTTGGGGGTAGATAGGAGAAATCAGAAGATTGCATGGGTAGGCAAACCTGCATTATATTAGATCTGATGAATTAATTTCCAAAGACGTGCCCTAAGGAGGCTGGAGCTAAATAGGGCACTGTTTAGTCACATTGAAGTATTAATGTGATCAGTAACCAAAATCACGGCACTTGCATCCTTGTTTGATGGGTTCAAGTGCCGTGTAAACTTTGGTGCACACATAGCAAATACATAGCCTTTGATGAATACCACACCAAAATGTCAATACAGATGTCATATGGTGCTATATATAGTCAAAAATATGTTTTTCACACTTCTGCAATAAATACTCTTTGCACCTGGAAATTGTGTGGTGTAACAGAACAAAATTAGAGACTAGGAGGGAGTATTTTCTTGGATGATTATGTAACTGTGACTCAAGTCTTCCAGTTTTCAGCATCTTTTTGGTTTTATCTTTTTAAGTGTTTCTCTCTTTTTCCATCTCTTTTTCACCTATCTGTTACACAGCCTTTGAATGGTCTCTCCAAGGAAGTACCGCAATACTCCTTTGAACTTCTTGCATTGTGTAAGTCAAGAGAGACCAATTCTCGGAAGGAAAGATGAAGTTGATTGCGCAACAATCAAAGAGGTTGAATCAGAACTGGCTCAATCTTTGAATATCCCGAGGAGCCACCAACCAACAGCTGAAGCAAGGGTGACCTAGAACTTTTCAGTTGACCGTTTTTTAATCCTTGCCTAATTTATTTAGTTTATTTTTTGGTTAAGTCTCATTTCTGAACCCAAAAAGAATAGAAAGGAAAGAGGCTTATTCCTGGTTACTGAGAAGTTCCTTTTTCCTTTTTCTTTTCCAATGTTTTCTAACTGATGGAAGTATCAATTTTCTTTAATATTTGTATTACTAAAGTGCTAAAAGATAAAGTGTTTGAAAAACAGCAAATTTTGGAATGTGAAGGACATAAGAGAAAAAGAGGAAATAAGGGGGAAAGAGAGAAAAAGGTTATTATGCTTACATTTTAAAAAAAGCATAGTGAAAAAGTGAATTATATTCTCCCATTCCTTTCCCTCTACATTCCCAACTACAAGCCATAAGAAGCTGAATCTTGCATCAAACATTAATAGTTATTTGTTAGCTTCCATTTAAATTCTAAAACTCATATTCTAGATCAGGGGTTCTCAACCTTGGCAACTTTAAGACTTGTGGACTTCAACTCCCAAAGCTGGCTGAGGAATTCTGGGAGTTGAAGTCCACAAGTCTTAAAGTTGCCAAGGTTGAGAACCCCTGTTCTAGATATCTGCATCTCCCTTGCTCTGTGATACATTGTGTTTAAGGAAGCCATTTTTGTTTGAACATAGCTCAACTTCCATTAAGAATGTACACTGTCAATTTTGTCAATTTTATTCTCCAATTTTAATTTTCCACTCTGATTAGGACAGACAAGGTATCTGTTTTCCAATATTGTGTGCTAAGTCAATTCTTGCTGAGGTCAACATGTATCTTAGTAAATTGTGATAGTTCTCATTTGTCTTTTCTGGAATTATGCCTGGTTACAAATACCTGTGGTTTCAGTTAAAGTTTTATATTTTAAAAATAAAAGAAGTGTCTTAACTTTTGACATTTTTTTCCTGTTACTGTTGACTTGTGAATTCTGCCACCACCGAACTTTTATTCCCAAGTACTAGATACAATAGTTATTTCACTGGTACCTTAAGAATGATTATATAGGTCATGACTAAAAGTGAAAAATAAGACAATGCAATATTTTATACCAATTTTCTCTTAAAAGATGCTGTACAAAACAATAAAAGTTAACTGTAATAAATGCCCCATAAAATCTAAAAGAAAAAAAACCTACATTTGTGGACAATGGGAATTGATTTAAGAAACATTTTGCTTCTAACACAATATTAGTATACGAATGGCTGGGTAATGGTCAGGAAACTTTTGATAACTTGGTGGTCAAACCAAACATTCCCATATTCCAAGAGGTCAACATCACCACCAACCAAAAGGTCTTGCTGTTGGCCATATCTGGAGGTGGAACCACAAATTGACCTTCTCCTCTACGTAGCTAAACCCGAGGGAAGGTCAACATCATAAATCATCTGATGTTTAGGACTTGTGATGCTTTGAATGTAATTGCCAATGTTCTGATTGGGTAGCCAATTTGTACATGACGATTGAAAAGAAATGACTGGAAAGAGAAATTGGTAAATGGGCCATGATGCATTGCAGATGACAAGTATGGATATGGAACCAAGTGGATATTCTCATCCAGTACGACTGTTTCCAAGAGACAAAGGGAGAGAGGAGAGGGAAGGAGGGAGGAAGCGAGAGAAATTTCAATCTCTCTTGTGGGCATTCTCAACTGTTTGAAGAATTGAAGGCTTTTGATGACCGTAGAACAAATCAACCATATATACTTCACCTGTCCCCATATCCAGGGAAACAAATGACTCTTACATAGTTGGAGAATTTGAATGGTCTATTCATTTGACAGAAGGACATAAAATCCAGCATAGGTTTCCTTTTGTGAAATAGGTTTAAAGAGAACTGAAGAATCTACACTACATTTAAGGGGCTGGTTTTTTTAATAGATTGCTCAGAAAATGTCATGCATTAAATGGTACATGAGAATTTATGGGTATGGCTCATGGTATGTTTCCAGTAAGCAAATAAATAAAACTTTAATCCTTGAATCTTTAAAACTTGAATTCTTGTTGCAAAACATATGCTGCGGGTTTTTATGTCATCTAACATGGGAGCTGATATCTGAGACACAAAAATAGTAAAAGAAAATGGGGGTGTCATTTACTTCAATATTATTTATTTCAATATTTAATTTAAGTAGTCTTTCAAATCTTTTTTTTTTAGAATCCTCAGGACATTTAATCCCAAACCAGTAGATTCTTTTTATTATTATTGTATTCTTTGGTTCTGTTTTTTTTTCTCACCAATAATGAGGGATTATTGGTCAGCTGATCTGAAAAACGGGGATATTTCTTTGTTGTTTTGCTTTCTCTTAGCTCGTCTGTTAGCAAAGATTAAGAATGTTTGCCAGTCCTCTAATAGGGTATTGTGTCACCCTTGGAGAGCAAACAAAGGAAGAACTGGGCAACGGGAAAATACGCAACCAACTTGGCTTCTAGTGAAAAGCTGTTTTGAGAGACAATTCTTGAATTACTTTCATTTGAGAGACCGTATAGAATTCAGGAAGTGAGGCAGCTACTTCTGCTCAACCATCATACTTTTTCCTGCCCTCGTGAACAACGTTAGTATGTGCAATTTCTATATTGCCATCTTGAAATCCTAACGCAGGCCCTGAGTGTTAACATTTATTTGCTATCTGATGCTGCTGGAAAGCTGTTGGGTTGACTGCTTGGAGTTCTTACCTTAAAAGGAAGGTGAAAAATACATTTCTCAAGTCATGATGTCATCTAGGGAAGCAGGACAGTTTCCTAAGGAAGTAGAACAATTTCTTCTCTGTGGGAAGAAAAGTAGATTTTTTTTCAGTTTCTGGGTGTCAGTCATTTTTTGAAGAGTGTTATGTTTTCTCTGATGTTTGATCTAATGACTCCTTTCTCATTGCATGTGTTTCTCCTTTCAGATTATCAGTAGAAATGTTTATAACTGTTCTTCATGGAGGTAAGTGACTTCTCCGTTATTTGCTTCGGTCATGTTCTGTGTACGAATCTGTGTCTGGTTGAAGACATCAGTAGCTTTCCTAAAATTGGTCAGGTAGTCCTCAACTTAAAAACTGTATCTGAGCCCAGAATTATGCCAGTCATTAAGCAGGTCACCATGGGACTGTACCCAATCTTATGACCTTTTTGTGGTAGTCATTAAGCAAATGTGGTTGTAAAGTGGATACTATAGCTGCTAAGCAAACTTGGTATTTATTCAGTGAATCCATTGTCTGCAATGGACATTGCCAGACATCAGAAATAAATGCCAGTTTACAATAAAATGCCATACATTGTGGTCACGTGTTCTCAGGACACTGCAAATTCAGGCCGTTTACCAAGCACCCAAAATACGATCACATGACTTCAGGGAATGGGGTGGCCATAGGAACTTCAAACCTGGGTCAAAATTAGCCCTGGGGAAGTCCGTCATAACTTTCAATGCAAAGCAACTAGTCATAAGTCATGGACTATCAATCTCATTTTATGTAAGTCTCACCTATCAACCAATCCATAACTAGGAAATTACTGCAGGAATTCTCAGAATTATTGAGGTTTGCAATACTTGTCCTTGGCTATGATAAAGGCTTTGATTTGATTTGATTTGATTTGGGGTTCGCACTTTACTGCACATACTGCAAAATTTGACTGCTGTTCATTGTGATTGCTAGCCATTTGGGTTGATGTCCAGTCAAAAGTGGGAGAAGTGCTGGAATCTTTGCTTTTTTTCCTTCCTTCCTAGAACACAAGGCAGATCTTTTTAATATACACTGCAAAGTCCAGATTTTGCTAGATGGCATTAAACACCACTGTGGATGTGAAGGTAAAGGTGACACTGCTATGAATTAATAGATCTAATGTAAAATTGTGTTGGCATTGAAACCCAATTTCCGTAATAATGAGCTCATTTGAATTCACTATACATTTGCATGTTGGGTAAAGATAATCAGGGACTTGTATGAAACAGGATTGATACATTTGTGAGGAAGGAACAGGGAAACAGAAATCCCTTGTAATTCTCCCTAAGTGCATTGATTTTGAACCGTATTTACTTTGTTCAGAAAGCACGAGAAATCTATGAGGCGAGGGGACAATTTATATAAGCTATTTAACTTGTGGGCAAATTCTAAATTTCAGAGGAAATAGAATTAGCAGATGAGAGTGGCCAAGTCAAGAATTTACTTCAAAACAAGTATCACTATGCAACAGAACTCCTGGGAGAACGAGAGACTTACGTGCTGCTTAGTGTCACAAGTAAGTGACCAAGAAGGACCTTGCCCACCTGTCAAGCTGCAGATAAACATCTTAATCCTAGAATTAAGGATATTCTTTGTTCAGAATAATTGTATGTGGATTGGATTCACTAGAACACAGTATCATAGGACTGGAAGGCATTTCAAAAGTCTTCTAGTCAAACCCCCCACTCAAGGCAGGAGACTTTATACCATCCCGGTCGAAATGGTTGTCCAGTCTATTTTTGAAAGCCTCCAGTGATGGAGCACTCACAACTCCAGGAGTCAAGCTATTCCATGTATTAACTCTTCACACTGTCAGAACATTTCTCCTTACTTCTAGGCTGAATCTCTCTTTAACAAGCTTCTACCCATTACCTCTTGTCCTGTCCTCTGATGCGTTGGATTTTGAACCTAAAGCATGCCTCCTTCAAATTGGATCCATAACTTAATGATCACATTCATGTGGATTTCCCACACAAGAGGGATTGATCACTGTCACCTGTAAATATCTAGGATATTTGTTCAGTCAATTCAATCTATCTTGAAGCTTCATGTAGTATCATCTAGATGTAATGGACTACAATCCCCAGAATTCCTAGCCAAGATATATAATAATAATAATAATAATAATAATAATAATAATAGTAGTAGTAGTAGTAGTAGTAGTAGTAATAATAATAATAATAATAATAATAATAATAATAATAATAAAAAAGTTGGAAGGGACCTTGGAGGTCATCGAGTCCAACCCCTTGCTCAGACAGGAAACCCTGTACCATTTCAGACAAATGGCTGTCCAGTCTCTTCTTAAAAACTTCCATTGTTGGAGCATTCACCGCTTTTGGAGGCAGGTTATTCCATTGGTTAATTGTTGTAACAGTCAGGAAGTTTTTCCTTAGTTCTAGGTTGCTTCTCTCCTTGATTAGTTTCTATCCGTTGCTTCTTGTCCTGCCTTCAGGTGCTTTGGAGAATAGCTTGACTCCCTCTTCTTTGTAGGATATTGGATATTGGAATGCTGCTATCTTGTCCCCCTTCTCTTCATTAAACTAGACATACCCAATTCCAGCAACCGTTCCTTATATGTTTTAGCCGCCAGTCCCCTAATCATCTTTGTTGCTCTTCTCTGTATTCTTGGAGTCTCAACATCTTTTTTACATCGTGGTGACCAAAACTGGATGCGGTATTCCAAGTGTGGCCTTCCCAAGGCATTGTAGAGTGGTATTAATACTTCATGTGATTTTGATTCTATCCCTCTGTTAATGGATTCTATCCCTCTGTTAGGTTGTAGTAATGATTAGTGGAAGGAGAAGGTTTTTTAGAAATTACAGAAGCAACAATTTGTCTTCAAAAATCTGGATTCTTGATTCCTTAACTTTGATGCTTTGCTATTATGGTAACGTATACTCAGTGTGATATTTGTGGGGTCTTCAAGACCAGAAGATCTGTGCTCCAGAAGTAAGAATTACAAGTCCCAAAGGTGCTTTTTCAAAAGGCAACTGGAGTTCCCTTGTTTTTCCTTGAAGACGTTTCGCTTCTCATCCAAGAGGTTTCTTCAGTTCTGACTGAAGGCTTCTTAGATGAGAAGTGAAACGTTTTTCAAAGAAAAACAAACTCAAGTTCCCTTTTGGAAAGCATCTGCGCGACAGCCATGACCTGGATGACTGAGAGTCTCCGTAGACATAAGAACTACAGGTTTGCACGCCAAGGTTCAGTCAGAAACACTGGCTATAATCCAAGTCCAATATGACTTGCTTTACCTTGGTTTATAAAATAGTTTAATTGCTGGATGTCCACTAGGCCAGTTGTGATTTCTGGTGCTTCATTTTTTATTTTGCCCGTTCATATGCGTCTATCAACTTTTTTAAAAAAAAGAAGAAGAAAAAGAAGGGAGAAACTTATAGAAGGAACTAGATAATTATTATTTGGTTAATGCTTTAGGGATTATCTCTGAAGGAACTAAGCAACTGGATTTAAAATACTGGACGTATTCAAATAGATATTTGCCATCTGAAGAAAAAAAATCACGTTCAAAAATATCTTTCAGTTTAAGGAGAAAAGTCCTGATTAGCACATCTTATTCTGATTACTAGATAACAGTTGTTTCCATCTTCATGTTAATTGCTTTCTTCCCACAGATGGAGAAAAAGCTTCAGAGTCTGAATTTAGGCCACTGTTGAAGGATGAGCACATTGTTAACCCAAAGTTTCTAGGTCAGTAAACAATTTAGTTTCCATTTATTCGTAAGACCAAAAATTATCTTGAAAATAAAGCAGGGAGAAAACAACAACCTGGATTTCACCTGAATATTTTACAGATGAGATGTGCTGGAAAACATAGCTGTGTTTCATATTTTTGATTTTCATTTTCCTTTCATTTATTATTTTTGTAAAGATTTCAAACCAATGAACAAATATAATCTCCTTTCCTTTTTCTGTTTTTCCCACAACTACAACCCAGTGAGGTGGGTTGGGGGAGAGAGAAAATGACTGGCCCAAAGTCACCAGCAGGTGCTCCCTAAGACGGGACTAGAACTCAAAGTCACCTGGTGATTGGTCCATACTCACCCAACCAGATTTCATGCCTAAGGCAGGATTAGAACTCACAATCTCCTTGCTGTATCAACAGCCTGTGAACATCATTATTCTAATTGTAAGCATTTTTGTAAATAAACCATTGGCCTAAAACTGAACTTTAGTTAAACAATTACCAGTCTTGCAATTAGGCTAGTCATTATATTTCCCAACTGAAAAAGCTAGTTTAATTTGGGTGAGCTAATCATGCATTTTTTTTTCTACATAAAGCTAAATTAGGAAGTTGTCAAGAGCACAAAGGACCCTCCCCAAGGATGAAATCCAGAAGGATTCATAGAAAATCAACCTTGGATATCCCCACTGCTGAAGGTAAGCTGATTATTATGAAAAAGAGAAGCTTGGTTCGTTAAACATTTTGCGATGCTTTCCATGGGCATTTATAACAAAAGATTTGTCTTCTGAAGTGGCTTACATCTTATTTTGTCAAGAGTGCTTGTTAGCGGGATCTTGTACCTTATCCACTATCAACAAACCCAAAATACTTAGGGTTGCTTAAGTATTAATGCTTCTAAAATCAGATTGTTGATTCTTGAGAATCTCCAAGGCAGCTAACATAAAATAATAAGATGAAACTCATCTGGACTTTTTATATTTTCAACACATAGGATGGTTCCCATCATATTTCCCCTAAGACCTAGTTCTCGATGTTGTGTTCAGATAATACAAGGCCCTAGTCTTTTGCTATCCAGGTAAACACCCAAGTAATTCAGAAGCAAAAATTCTCAGTCCGATGAGAAATAACCTTCTGATCATGTTACCTAGTTGGATAATGAACCATCAGCAAGAAAACCATCAAGCTCAGAGAGCACCAAAGACTTCACAGTTCACCCTGAGCTACAAAAATTCTCTTCTGTTGGTAACCATCTTTGATGGCTTCCCAAACACTGTAAATTAATCTGGTTTGCAGTCGTACTTATTTTGATTTATATAGCAGGCCATTTCACTTACATGATTCTGGACAGTTCACAAGTTCCATCCATGCTTGATTTCTCTTTGTCTCTTTCAATGGCAGGCATAAGAAATGCTTCACCCCATGGCAACAGAACCAGGACGCCCAATCTTTCTCCAAAACAGAGGAAGAAAAACTGATTTGGTGGGTGAATTCATACCCCTGCTACATTTCTGGAAATGTTTCTTTCCTGTTTGTTGTAAAATGTGGATTAAAGCTGCTATTCCTTCTTGCCAAAAGTAAAATCACAGCATGCTGAGAGTCCTGTTAGAGTCCTGTTGGAGTCACAAACAGCTTGGAACTCAAATCCAAATTCCATAATAAATCTCCTAAAACAGGATCCCTAATCTCTCTGGGGTGTCTGTATGTGCTTGTGGATGCACATGTGTGGTGCAGATGTGCCAAGATTAATTAACTAAAGAGATGTTGGCAGAATTTAAATACACACTCTCGCTCTTTCTCTCTTGCAATACTGTGGTTTCTTATTTCCCTTTTTCTTCCAAAGCTTTTAAGGAATTGAACAAACATCTTTATTCATAATGAAAGTAACCTTTAGCAATATCTGTTATTCAAGGATCCCCATGTCTGTCATCGGATCAATAAAAAAGACTTACCTGCTGAATTCTCTTGCATTCTCATGGGGCAAATATGTGAGCCAGGAAATTATCCTGAGCATTCGATAATTGGAGTTTAGTCATCAACAACATCAACTAATTCTTCCGTGTGATTATCTGCTTTATGCATCATTAATTTGGCAGCTTTGAGTTTCATGTTCTTTTACTGTATATACTTTTGTATTGCAGCATTGTTTCAGTTTTCATTCAATTGTTTTGATATGTCTTCTAAGTGCAGGTAATAAAAATATGACACAATTTGCACGTGAGCATCTGCATTGCTTCATACAATGCTGAGAATCTAGAATGGGTCCAGGATGCACCTGTAATGGGGTATGAGAATAATCTTGAGAAAAAGAAGGAACAGCTACAGCCAAGACCCTGGTCAGATAGAGAAATCCGAGTCCTAGCAAGAATGTACTTTGAGCAAGCAGTCCTGACCCTCCCCAGTTCTAGAGAAAATGAAGGGAAAGAGCCAGATGGTTTAGTGGTTAAAGCATCCAGCTAGAAACTGGGAGTATGAGTTCTAGTCCTGCCTTAACCATGAAAGCCAGTTTACTAAGTTTGAACCAATCACCAAGAGACTGTGAGTTCTAGTTCTACTGAAAGTTGACTGGGTGACTTTGGGCCAATCACCGGGAGATGGTGAGTTCTAGTCCTGCCTTAGTCATAAAAGCCAGCTCGGTGAGTTTGAGCCAACCTACAGGAGACTGTGAGTTCTAGTTTTGCTTTAGGCATGAGAGCTGACTGGGTGACTCTGGGCTAATCATTCACCTCACTGGGTTGTTGTTATAGGGAGAGGAAGGAGCATTAGGTATATTCACTGCCTTGAGTTATTTGTAAAAATAATAAAGGCAGGATACAAATAAAAAACAAATAAGTAGGAGGGATGTCCATCCAAGTTGCAAGATTTCTATTACTGTAACCTTATAATAAAAGCAGTTTTAGTATTCATAACTTTGGTATTCAGATCTGGTCAACCTCGGGGATATCAGCCTCTGCAACTAACCATGTTTTGCAAAGCCAGTTAACTGAGTTCAAACACTAAGCCAAAATCAAACCAAATAAGCTCTGCTTTAGTTTTGCACCATTATCTGAACCCAGCCGTTGTGGGATATATTATTGCCAATATGTCTAGATTGTTTTCTTTTAAAGAAAGAAGAGAATACATTTGCAGAAGAATCCAAGGTTACCTTTCTAATATCTCCAGTTAGAAGGATAAAGCTCAGTGTACAATGAGAAACACATTTTTTTTCCTGAAGATGTAGGCAAATTACTGGCCATTAGACTAACCCGGTATTTCTCAGTCTTGGCACTTTTAAGATGCGTGGACTTCAACTTCCAGAATCCACCAGTCAGCATGGTGGCTGGGGAATTTTGAGAACTGATGTCCACGCATCTTAAAGGAACCAAGATTGAGAAACATTGGATTACTCAATCAAGTCAACACGGGAAAACATTTCATGTGTATGAATATTCAGTACTAGGAAAGAATATATATATATATATATATATTGGATCTTCATTACTTCCTGAAACCTGTAACCACAGGAGGTGAAGGGTGCAGGTCAGACATTGGCCTGGAATCTGGGCTTGTTATTGTCCATCAAGCAGCCTCTGAGAGCAGTTGTGTCAGCAAGTGTCACCATAGCTTTTGAATGGGGTTACGTCAGTGTGCCACTCTTATTTTTTGTAGTTCAGTGCCATTTGGCTAGACGTGGAGTCTAGCAGGTTTTCCATTTTAAGTATTTAGGTATTCAATTTCAGAATACTGGTGCTTGGACTAAACATCGAACCCAGGTGCTGAATTCGGCCTCCTGTAGCCATCAGCAGATTATAAGATTCTTTTTTACCCAAGGAGGCCAGTTTATTCCTTCTGCTCTGCGTATATATAAAGCCAAAACCCTGGCCCAAACTCTTTATGGAATTCCCATATGGATACAAGGCTTCAAAGATTGTATTGAAAGAACCCAGGCTGTTTTTCTTAGGAAACTTCTGGGCTTTCCTCTCTGTGTTGGATTTGCTTCGATGTACCTGGAACTGGGCATTCGTTCAGTCGAATGCATGGCGTGGATTAACACCTTTAAATGGTGGTTTCGGGTGCTCTTTTCGGCAGCCCCTGGTAGCTACCTCTCCCTGGTGTTTGCTGACTCTCATACCTCTCGTTGGGAGAGGGAGCTGACGAAGAAACTCCACTTGCTAGGTTTTATGGGGGATGCTCTGGGAGATTATGGTCTCAAGGACGCCCAGTTTAGGGTAGTCCAACGGTTTGTGGACATAGATTTGCAATATTTAAGAGCCAGAGCCAACAAAACCTGCTCCCCATTGATCTTCAGCCATTCTAATAATTATGGATTGAGGATGGCTTCATATTTCTATATTCTAACCATCCCCAAGTATAGAAGAGTCTTTTCCCTAGACCATTTCAATGTCTTGCCCTCAGCACTACTCCATGGGCGATTCAAGAGGCTCCTGTTTAGTGAGCGACTATGCCCCTGTGATAGGGCTGAAGTTGAAACTGTGGAGCATGTCTTATCATCCTGCCCTATGTATAACACAGCCAGAATTAAACTATTACCTCTCCTTGGAATTGATCCCTCTGGTTCTAATGTTAGTAATTTGGTCTTATATTGTCTAGCGGATGGCTCTTCCTATATTACTTCTCAGGTTTCTAAATTTCTTTTAAGAGCTGTAACTATCAGAGGAGAACGTTGTAATTCCCTCTACCAAGGCTTAGGTGTTAACTGTGATAGTATTTTTCTTTTGTTGCACTTGTATTTTGGTCTGTGACTGCAAATAAAAAATTATTATTATTAGACGTGGAGTCACTGGATTAAGTAAATCGTTTCCAGCTTAGTATAGTGGAACAGATTATACTATCTTTACCTGTGGTTTGTTAAAGGTGAGTATCTGGCTACTAAAGGCTTAATGTTCTGTAAGGATTGCTCTGTACATTATTTTGGAAAAGCTTGTGTGTGGTTTTAATTTGATCTTCTTCCCTTGAGGTGATATCTCAATGCTTCAGAACTTGGGGCCTTCCAGATGGAGATTAACAGGCTCCCTCCATCATGTCTCTAACTATCTTCTACCTGCAATTTGCTTTTCGTGTAAAACAGAACCATTTCTGAAAAAGAGACTCAGCAGCTTCAGATCTGGTTAATGTCTGGACAGCGGCAAACCACAAATTTCACAGATGAAAGCTAGTGTCGGATGTTATAAAAGAAACATATCCAGAAGAAGGCTTGTGATGCAAATCGGTTTTATATTGCTGTCAAAAAATATTATACGGTGTCTTTGCATTTACTTCTTCAGTCTGGATACTCCTATTTCAAGTATTCATGGTGTTAAACCTTGGCCTGTAGCTGCTAATTCAAAATGCATTCTATTTGGTTCAACTCTGCAAATAGGAATATATATTTCCTTGTTAACATTTTCATAGAGGAGTTTGGAACTGATACCAAGAGAAGTGTCAATCAAATTTCAAGTAACAATCCAACTTGATTGGACTTGATTGCTTGTAAATTCCTTAGAAATTCTTTACAGGGCCAGAAAAAGAAATATATTTTAGATGAAACTCTATCCGAGGTTTCAATATTGCTTTGATTTTCCTCCAGTGGGGGAAAAAAATAACCTGTCTCTGTTTTGTTCCGATCAGAGCAGATTAAATAAGTCCACATGGCTGTGATGAAAGAGATAAGGCACATTTTTTCCAATGTGAAATATTTGCAGACAAGTGTGTGTGAGAAAGAGGACACACCGTGTTCTTCGTTCATTCCTTTCGAAGAATGTGTTTCTATTTTGTTGGCATGGCTTGGGAACAGAAAGCATCAGATAACTTCACACTTCATTTTGAAAACTCTTGTGTTGAGCAATCGCCAAAAGTATGTCAAAGAGTACTCCAGAATTAACAATATGGAGTGCAGTAGATGTATTCATGAACATGCACCCTAAACACTATTAAGTGGGAGTGATTATTATAGCCTTATGTGAACTTGGGCTCAAGGCTATGGAGAGGAATTACTTTATTCTCAAGTTCATGACCTGCTTGTAGTTAGTTTTGTTTAAATGACAGTGACTTTTGGATTATATACCTGAGAATTCAATAGACCGGTAGGGCCCTTGGTGCTCTCTGAGCTTGGTTGTTTTCTTGCAGACATTTCATTACCAAACTAGGTAACATCATCAGCGCACATCAGATGATGTTACCTGGTTGGATAACGAAACCTCTGCAAGGAAACCAGCAAGCTAAGAGAGCACCAAGGATCCCACAATACAAACTAGAAGTGGTCGTGAGTTGGCCAATGGTCTCTGCGTTCCTTCCAACGCTGATAATTTGTGGGTCACATTTTACTTAACCTTCATAACCGTAAAAACCCTATAGAGAAAACAGAACCATTATAAAAAGTGAAAGTGCGGGATGGAAACTCGAGTAAAACATAAGCAATAAAAATACGCACAACAGGTTAGACTGGTCTGGCTGCTGCCAGCTCAGCCTGGTACAAATTTAACTTTGCAAGCTCAGAAAAGGTAGCTTCTGAGATTTGAATAGAATAGAGCTGGAAGGGACCTTGGAGGTCTTTTAGTCCAGCCTCCTGCTCAAGCAGAAGAATCTATACCATTTCAGACAAGTGAATGTCTAGTCTCTTCTTAAAAACATCCAGTGCTGGAGCGCCCACGATTTCCAGAGGCAAGCTGTTCCACTGGTTGATTGTCCTCACTGTCAGGAAGTTTCTCCTTAATTCCAGGTTGTTTCTCTCCTTGATTAGTTTCCAACATTGTCTTGCCCTCTGGTGCTTTGGAGAATAGTTTGACGCCCTCTTCTTTGTGGCAGCCCCTCAAATGATCATTACTATTGATCACTGATCAACCAAGTATTGCTGTTGTCCTTTCCAATCCATTTCCAATAACCACAATTCAAACAATTGTCTTCTGAGGCTGTGGGAGGCTTGGAGACATCTAACTGTAGGAGATTGGAGGAAAAGGCTTACGCGGACAAGTCTTTGCATGCTGATAAATAGAGGTGGGTCTCTTTCAAAAGGTTTCTGAGTTGATGTGGCTATTTTAGATCTCTAGTAATAAATCATGGTGGAGCTGCCAAGTTGAGCTGCCAAGTCGAAAGACCTGCCAAAGAGTTTGTTCTTTTAAAGCAGCAATGCAACGTTAAATAAAAACAATTAAGCAATAAGGAAAAAGAAAACAAACAATTAGGTCTCTCTCTCATTTCCCCTTGCATCACAAACCACAAATATTGTTTTGTCCCAGCCAGGCTACCTGTCCAGATTGTTTCGGGAATGTCCTTGAGCAGGCAGTCCTCAAACTTACAACCACAACAGAGGCAAACATTTCCATTGCTAAGTGAGACGTTTGTCAAGTGAGTTTTGACCCATTTTACGACCTTCCTCGCTACGGCTGTTCAGTGAATCACCGCAGATGTCAAGGTAGCAACACAGTTGTTAAGTGAACCCAGCTTCCCCATGGACTTTGCTTGTCAAATGGTCACAAAAGGGGATCACGTGACCCCAGGACACTGCAACCGTCATAACTATGAATCGGTTGCCAAGCGTTTGAATTTTGATCACATGACCCACGGGGATGCCGCAAGGGTCGTAAGTGTGAAAAATGGTCATAAGTCGCTTTTTTCAGTGACATAACTTTGAACGGTCACTAAATGAACTGTTGTAAATCGAGGACTCTCTGTACTATCCTGGGCATTTGACCATTTCTTGGACAGGTGGAGAATAAACAAGTTAATTGTACATATACTTTTTTTTTAATTGCTGCATTTCTGCGTTGTTGCTATCCAGGTGGTCCTCAAGTTACAACCATTCGTTTAGTGACTGCTCAGAGTTAAAACGGTACTGGAAAAAAGTGACTTTCATCCCCAGGGTCATGTGATCAAAATCCGGGCGCTTGGCCTGCCTTTATGATGGGACAGATGATGGCTAATTGCGACTTGCTCAGCTGGCTTCTGGAAAGCAAAGTCAATGGAGGAAGCCAGATCTGCTTAACAACGGTGTGATTCCCTTAATAACCAGAGCAAAAAGGTCGCAAAATTGGGCATGACTCACTTAACAATCAACTCGCTTAGTGACAGCTGTATTTTGAGAAGTCTTATGTGCTGAACAAATTTTTTTATGATATATTCTAGGATAACGTAGGCTCTTCAGACATTGAGCCAACTTGTTACTTGTTACTTTCGCATTCAGATCTCCGCATGAGCTTAGCGTGGGAGTCTCCAACCAATCTCAAAAACTAAGCAGGGTTAGATCATGTCCGTACTTGCATGGGAAGCCCCTAGGACAGGGGTCTCCAACCCCTGGTCCATGGACCAGTACTGGGCTGAGGCATGCCAGCAACCAGTCTGCACAAACAAGCAAAGCCCCATCCATGGGATGCAGGCAGCACACAAAACCACGCACTCTCGGGGAACCGATCCCTGTTGCCCAAAAGGTTGGGGACCTCTGCCTTAGGAAATGCAGGACTGTAGACTAGACCCTAAAGAAGGAACAGCAAACCACGCTGAGATCCTTATCCGGAGAAATACATGGATAACATCTTCAAGAACTTACGTTTGTTATGATGGAGACTGGACTTGCTCATGTTAACTGAACATAATCCTAAGGACCAAATTTATTAGGAAGAGAATTTCCATATTTTATTACAGCAGACGGTTGGCTGATGTGCAACATTCATAACAAGACATATTTACCGTGCACTAATTAAAAAGTTTGTGTGTTTTGTTTTTTTTATCATAGGCAGTTAGGTAGAGTTGCAGTCTTGGCAGTGATGATAGTTTTCTGCATCTGTACAAGAAATCTGACTTTCTTTGGGTGAGTCATTTGAGCACAGATATTTAGCACTTCTTTTTCTGAGGATGCTAAATGTAGGAAAACACCCCCTTCCCAGGTGCCACCTTTGGCATTTGGTAAGATCCACCACAAGAGGTAAATAGGCTTTCAGGAAGTAGAGGCTGGAGCCCTCTATACTGGAGACGTTGATTTTGCATGTGGTATTTCATTTTTTTTTTTTTACGTACGAAGTTCAGATAGAAAAGGAATTGGTAAATATATTAAAATAAAATGGTCAATTCATTTCCTTTCTATTGCTAGCAAGATCCATGAACATTAATTTTCTGCATCAATGTAATTGCACAGGGATATTTAGGTGTGAATTTAAATGGACTCCAGAAGATGGTAGAGGACAGGAAGACCTGGAGGAACGTTGTCCATGGGGTCGCGATGGGTCGGACATGACTTCGCAATTAACAACAACAACATTTAGGTGAGGAAAGTTATGCTTATGCATTCTGCTAAACTGCACAAAAACTATAGTGTGGTTTAATGTGTGAGCCCTCCATCACTGAAGGCTTTTAAGAAGAGATACTAAACAGTCACTTGTCTGAAATGGTATAGGTTCTCCTGCTTGAGCAGGGGGCTGGACTAGAAGACCTCCAAGGTCCCTTCCAGCTCTACTCTATTCTAACCCTGTCATGGGTTTGTAAAACACACATTATAAATCAGGTTGCTACAGCTTCCTTAACTAACCATGTTTGAAATAAATCATATATTAGCATGTTGTACAAACCTTTTCATTGCCATCTAGTGCACACATACATGCTCATATACTCACTTACACACACAGTATACAGTATCTTATGCCTTGAACCCACAAAGCCTTACAGATTTTTAGTTCGAGTTATCTTTCACTTTGAAATAGTGATAATAAACCTGATGTCTTGTTAAAGATGAAAGTAGGGGGGAAATTAAAAAAAGAATGACTCCGGATAGCAATTTGCTCAACCAAGTGCCCTTCGAATAAGTTGGAATTGCATCACCCACATATTGTCGATCCAAAAAGCCAACAGATTCTTCCACAGGACCAATTAGCTCCCTTGAACGTCAGCTTTGCATCAGCTTCTGCCAACTGTTAAAGAACCAGGTATGACAAAAACAGAGGCTTTCTATAAAAAGACTTTTATTATGAAACTATATTTATACACTGCAATCCATGGCCACACAATGTGATCGACACCTGCTAGCTTTCACTTGAATTGCTGCAGAAGATGCCATTGTCACACTGAACAACAAAAACACAACTGTGAAGAAACCTAGTGCAAGTCAAGGGTCACCCCTTGCTGTCACAGGAAGAACAAATCTTTGGTTTCTTTTGTTCTATATACAAGAGACTTCAGACTTTGTACATATCGGGCAATAAAAATAGGAAATATTCAAGTTGGTAATCCCAGGTTAATTCTTTTACAGTACAGTTGAGTTTCCGGTCCCGTTCCTTCTTTCTTTCCTTCCTGGGAGAAGATCCTACTACCCTAAGTTATTGCACAAACACAATTTCTAAGGAGCTGCCCAAAAAAGGCCACTGACTTATGCTGTCCATCACTCTCAGTAGTACATGTTTTTATCCCACCAGCCTGTAGTCAAAGGAGAAAAAAATAGGAAGAAATAAATATTTTTTCTAATAAGAAGCAGGTTGGCTGGCATAATGAATGCTATTAATAGGAGAAAATATTTGCACCTCAGATTGTTTTCTTGCAGACATTTCATGACCCAGCTAGGTAACTTCATCAATGCTAAAAGAGAATGGGGTTTGCTCTCCGTATATATACAGAGATGATATTAACTAGTTGGGTGATAAAATGTCTGCAAGAAAACAACCAAGTTCAGAGAGCACCAGGGACCCCACTGAATGCTATTAATCAGATTTCCTTGGTCATAAAGATAGTTATGGGGTATCTTCTCTCTCTCTTTTTCCCAAATGTACACAGACCCAAAACCTGGATGCATCTGATTTCAAGGATTCAAAAAGGTATCTCTACTGTTGTTCCAGAAGACAGGACTCTGTAAACGGGTCCAATGTTTTGAGAAAGCAACAAACCTCGGCTCTTAAGACCTTGTGTAACCCTGATGGCTTCCAATGAGAGTCCTACCACCGTCATCAAGTTGTAATAAAATTGTAACATTACATGCAGCAGAAGGGAAGTACCGAGTTTAATGTCTTCTATTAATTGGTTGAAATTCAGCCTAACCTAGTTTTGGGCCTGGCTACATCCATTTCTTTGTTTTGACCACTTTGTGCTACTTTTGACCATCTGAATATCAACTAAAGACGTACTGTGGCCTTTAGGAGGTACCAGACTAAGAGTAATTTGACAGTAACTCTAGGATATGTTCAGGACTTCTTGGTTGATCATTTTAGTCAAATGCCTGTCAACCATCTAGTTGGGTTTTCATTTATATCCCTTCATTGAGTAGGGGGTGACACTTGATGGCCTCAATGAGCTATGCCGGACCTGGTGTTCTGATGCAAAAAAAATATTTTCCTATCCAAATCTCTTTATTCAGGTGGGATTAGAAAACAACTATGACATCAATCTTGGAGCCTGGACAGGACTATCTAATCAGGGCAACCAGAAATGCACAGTTTTAAATTCCATTGAAACGACAACTATGAAACTATAATTGGCTAACTTACTGTTTCATGCTGCCTTTGGCTTCTTTCCAAACCAATGAACCTTTTATTAGAATGGGAAGTGGAGCCAAGTCTACTGGCTTGCAATTCCCAGTGCCAAGGGAAAAAAAAATCCTGACCTGAAGGAACCTCTTACATCTTTTTTGGGCAAGGGCAATATTGCTTGTGATAATGAGCATTTAATTGAAATTGCAGGTTCAGTAATGTTGGCTTGGATTGGAATAGGTATGAAAATTTAAATTGTGCATGAAATGCTACCCCACTTACTTCCTGGATATCGTCTAATGAATAACTTGCGCATTTCATCATAGACCCATATCAAGATGGCGTTTGGCACGGCGACGAACCAGTACTGAAACCTGGAAAAGAGAAGGTTGGGTGGGAACTGGGAATTAAAGTTCAATACATCTCATGGGTACAAGCTTGAAAAAGCAGGTACGATATTATATTACAATCACAGCAACCTGTAATTTTGATGTTGTTAGCCACCCGGAGTCACCATGAGACAGTTAGGGCAGGCCATATAAATTTGTTTAATTGATTAATTAATTAGCCTAACTTCAAGAAGCTAAACTTACCGAAGAGGGGTGAAATTCAAAGCATTGACACTTCCAAAACCGTAACAGAGAATCAAAGCTATTGCTAGCTGTGAAAATATACCAATCCAGATTACTTTGTTCCTGCAAAATAAATAAATACATCTAAGAATAATCACATTATTCATTGATAGTATCAATAGACGGTTCACATGCAGATGTCACTATACACACATATGTGGTTGTTGTGGGCAGGAAGAGTTTAAGAAATCCATGCTTGAGCTCCTAGATATGGTTTCTCTCTGTGTTGATGCATTTCCTTGTAGGCCACAAAGCTCCTCAGTTTTGATTTTAAGTACTATATATTTCTAGTTATTCAGGATCACATTCTTGAGGTGCTCCTAATCCAAATTTGAATCTTATGATTCAGTCATGGGTAGCGACGCTAGCACTGCATCTCCCAAGGCTTTCTTGAGCCCAAGTTTGAGTTCTGAAATTATTTGGACAACTTTGTGATTTTGTTTTTCTATGGTTCTGAGAGGACAACCAAAAGTGAGGAGCAAAGAGCTTGTTCTAAAACTTGGAAACCCACGGAATCAACACCAACCTGAAAAGTCCTTGTTGGAAAATGGAGTTCCTTCTGGTCTTCCTGATGATTAAATCCGCCACTTGTTGAATGGTGATGCTGATGAAAAAGGCCGTGTAGCCATTGAACTGCAAGTATTTCCGTTGCTCAAAGGTCTGCAGAACATGGAGAAAGAAGAAACATTAAATGGCTGAGCTCAAGAAAGACTTTCATAGGAAACGGTGGTCTAGGATAGAGAATGATTCTTGCTAAACTGTGGCTAGTTGTTTAGCAGGTGCTTCAGCATCTCTGCCTCCCATAGTTTTGAAATTGCAGCTGGTGGACAAGAGCCAAACTGGGATATTTATTGAGTATTCATTGAGCGACAGCTTTGTATATATCATCTTAAAATAGATGATGCCACAGTACAGAAAACACTGCAATGTGAAATAGTACAAGTGTCTTTGTATAACTGTATAATAAGTAGCATATATAAAGTGGGATGGGTCCATTGCTTCTGAACCAAGAAAGATCAAGGGTATAGCTATTTTTTTCTTTATCAGTGATGTACGGTGCCTTTATAATGTACCTTCTAAACTGGTAGCTGCACTGAGAAAAGGAATCCATTTGATCTTTCCTGGAATTTGGTGGTTGACCTCAAGACTTACACTCGTACTATCTCAGTAACTGGATTAGAGAGATTCCTATAAAATGAATCACTGGAACTATTTTTAGATGTTCTACCCAATATATCCTATATTACTAGACAATATAAGAATGCCATTTCTGTGTTTGGGCTGAACAGCGTACAGTGAACACTTCTAATCTGAAATCTGATCTCAAGAGCTGCGGAATCAGGTCTGGGCTTCAGGTCTGGCCATACCAGCAATTCAGTCTCTTAACATTAATTGCTACATATTGTGGGCAAACATGCAACCAATGGGAAAGGATGTGAGACGGATTAGCCAGTGGCTGCTGAAGGAAGCAGAAATCACCAGTTTCAGGAACAAGGATGGGTGGCAATGTGATAACACACAAAGCTATTTCCAAAATGTACCAAGAAGAGACATTGCAAGAACCTGTTAGTAGATCATCTGCTTTAGAGTGGGTCAACTGGCAGAATTTTGCATACAATGTCATTCCACACCTGGGGTAGTTTACTGATTAATGTTACTTAACTCTAAACTGATACGATATAATGGACGAAATGGATAGGTTTTTACATAAGTGGCCCAGGGCTTTCTCATTTTGTCTGTTATGGAGGTATGTATTTGTCAAATCTTGTCAAAGCTCAGAAGGTAAAGTGGGGACGGGTTGAACCAGGTTAGGACATGGGTGAAAGACTATGAGGAAGTCTCAAGGCTTTAGGCTAGGTTGGGTAATCAAAAAAATTATCTTGAAAGAAGACAATGCCAAAATACTTCCAGAGTCTAAGGAAGAAAACTATGAGGTTACCAGAAGTCAACTTCAAAGAGACTAGGACTTTAAAAAAATACAATTACTGTATTTTAATGGATTTAGCACTGAACAAATTATTGAAGAGCCGAGGTGGCGCAGCAGTTAGGGTGCAGTACTGCAGGCCACTTTAGCTGACTGTGTTCAGCAGGTCAGCGGTTCAAATCTCACCGGCTCAAGGTTGACTCAGCCTTCCATCCTTCCGGGGTAGGTAAAATGAGGACCCAGATTGTTGGGGGCAATGTAAATATATATATACATTGCTTACTGGTGTACACCGCTTAGAGAGTGCTTGCACTTAAAGCGGTATATAAGTCTCATAAATAAATAAATAAATTACCCTTGCCATACCTATAGCTATTGGGGTGGGGGGAGGTTTGAATCAATGTTAGCTAATGACAACTGCCTGGACTAGTCCTTGCTGTCTTCTTGACATCATTGTTGGAAGAAGTTTATCTTTGCTTTCTTCATCCCATAAGTGCTTTTCCAAAAGGCAACTGGACTTTCTTGTTTGTTTTTTTTTCTGTCGAAAACATTCAGTTCTTCAGAGGCTTCTTGGATGAGAAGCCAAACATTCTCAAGGAAAGAAACCGAAGACAGTCCAGTTGCCTCTTGAAAAAGCAGCTTTGGGACAACCATGACCTGGATGACTTCCTACAGTTAAGAACTGGCCCCAAATCACCAGCTGGATTTGGGGCTGAGGTGGGAAACAATTAAGTGGAAGCTCCTGGACTGGTCTTTGTCTTTTGCTCAGCATAACTGATGCCTTCAATGAAAGAAATTTGCAACACTCTACCCATTCTTGTCCATAGCTGTCGGGCAAGTCAGCCAAATATTCCTGTTCCCATGGAACTCGGATACGGAGAAGAGATTGAGGAAGCCAGCCTTGCTCAGCATAAACAGTGAAATAGGTCAACAAGGCCCCAATGCTTTGGAGTATGCCTGCAAGAGAGAAGAAAGGAATGGCTTTTTTTTTACAGGAGAAGAAAGCTGATGAAAAAAGAATGGAAGAATGTCTACTACATTGCTTTCTCTGGAGACATTTGGATCTCAGTTAGCAGGATCCTGAAGTTGGTTGTTAAAGATGAGAAATACTCTCCATGTTCACCCACAAAGATCCACCCAAGCGCCTACTCATTCTTCTCTGGTAAGAATTTCCCTATCATACCGATTTGCAAGTAGGAGTAGACTACAAGCTCCTGGTTGACCAATCGGTCTCTTTTTTTGTGCCTCGGTTTCCTCTTCATGATGTCACTCTCCGCTTTCTCATAGGCCAGTGCAACAGAAGGAATCTGTAAGGGGAAAGACAAATTGTTGAGACCACTCATATGTTGGATTGATCTGCTTATCTCTCGTGCTCGCTGTACACAAAAAGAAAGTAGTCATGGCAACAAAGTCTACCCTACAATACCCCAGTCAAGGAACTACCCACTCAGTAAACACCAGCCTAATCGGGAAACCACCAAGAACACTCCCATTGACACTGACAGGGCAAGCCACTAGTATATAAACAGAAAGAAAATCCCACTGGCTTCTATAATTGATAATGTTACCTCCCTGGGTCATGAAACATTTGTAAGAAAATCACCAAGCTCAAAGAGCACCAAGGACCCCACAAGACTATCCTAGCTTTCTCCAACTTAATTCCCTAGAATGTACTGAGTCACTTGTTTTGCGAGATGGCTGGCTATATAAATTTGACAAATAAATAAATATCAGTACTGCAGCAGTAAGATGTCTCTTTGGCTATTGCTGGGAAAAATGGTTCAGGATTAAGATGTAATCTGTGAATCAGCCCCTTTGATCTCAGGGGGATTTAAATGAAGTTTGTACTGTCATTGGCAGTTAAATGAGAGCTTCTTTCATTAGGCATTCCCTCTGCCTATTTTTTTTTAAAAGCATTAGCAAGAAACAGGGGAAGATAACTATGAGTTTCATTTTAAGCTTGATGGCACAGTGGTGCTACAGTGGTTAGAATGCAGTATTGCAGGCTAATTCTGCCATCTGCCAGCAGTTCGATCATGACAGGCTCAAGGTTGACTCAGCCTTCCATCCTTCCGAAGTCGTTAAAATGAGGACCTAGATCTCAACCTTTTTAATGCCGCGACCCCCAACCGGTCATAAGTCGAGGACTACTCAACCGGTCGTAAGTCGAGGACTACTCAACTGGTGCAGCACCGTTTGCAGAATGGGACTTTTGGCGGGCTCAGCAGGGCAGAGACAGCCTGGACAATTCCTATTGGCTTTTGAAAGCCAATAGAATTAGACTCTATTCAAGAGAGTCTATTCTATTGGCTTTCAAAAGCCAATAGAATAAAAGGGAGTAGCACAGCTAAGGAAAAGAGAGAAAAAAATGGTGGACTGCGTTGTTTGGCGACCCCCGTGAAATGGTCGTTCGACCCCAAATGGGGTCCCGACCCACAGGTTGAGAACCACTGACCTAGATTGTTAGGGGCAAATATATTAACTCTGTGAAATTGCTTAGAGAGGGCTCTAAAGCACTATGCAGAGGCATCTAAGTGCTATTGCTATTGCTATTCCTACAAAGGTTTGAGTGAACATGCATATGAGAAAGAGGAAACGTTGTCTTTCAGAAGTGATGAACTCACAATATCTGTGCCCAGGTCAATAAAGAGGATGGTGATGGTGCCAATAGGGAGGGGTATGCTGGAAATGATGTAAATCAGGAACGGACACAGCTCGGCGATGTTTTTGGTCAATGTGTAGGCAATCGTTTTCTTCAAGTTGTCAAAGATCAGGCGGCCTATAGTAGAGAAGATCAAAAAGATCATTGACAGCTGGCTGAATATGGCAGGCCACCTTCTGAAATCTACCATTTCTTTATCAGTTTAATCTGAACATTGTTGGTGGTTGCATCTGCTAGAACACAACACCAAGCAGGCTCATGCTTCTCTGAGTGCTGTTATTTGCACTGGAAAAAAAAAATCAGCTTTTCAGCGATATTTCCAGGACTAAGTCATTAGTGTTTTCAATATGTCTTTCTCTTTGAAACCACAAAAAGGGTAGATCTCATCTGTGGACAACTTCAGACATCTACCCCAGAGGCGATGTTCTCAATATCGCATTCATTTCATGGACAACAGTGAATCAAATGTTACAAAATGAAACCAATCCCTGCAACATCTACTGCTATCATATGAAAGTATATTATAATTATAATACAATAATATAATATAGTTGAGTAACAGACCACAAAACTCTAGAAAATGAATGAATGAATGAATGAATGGAATTTGAAATAAACTGGACTCAGTTTGGCCATGGCTAGGGCATAAGGCAAGTTAAAACCCAACAAGCCTGGATGCAGGATGTTGTCAATCAAATGGTGGCAATGATGGGCATAAAATTGTCTATACATATTTCCATAGGAAATCATTTCTACATATGTCCAGCCTGCTCTCAGATAGCAGGGGGTTGGACTAGATGACCTCCAAGGTCCCTTCCAACTTTATTAGTATTATTATTATCGATCATCGCACAGTCAGCCAGATGTTCAGACTGGATTTGGCATTTTGTCTACCTATCGAGTCCTTACCCAGGACCTGGGATAGGCAGATGTGGATGTTTGATGGTATTACAGATATCGTCGTAGGATGGCAGCAGTTCTTAATAAGGCCGCCTTTTGCAATTGACTAATAGCAAATTTGTCAATGCCAATGGTGTTCAAGTGGTGCGCCAGTTGTTTTGGGATTGCACGCAAGGAGCCTATTACTATTGGTACTATCCTTGCTTGCTTTTGCCACAGTCTTTCTATTTCTATTTGTAGGTCTTTGTATTTTGTTATCTTCTCCAGTTCTTTCTCTTCTATTCTGCTGTCTCCAGGCACTGCCACGTCCACTATCCAGACTTTTTTGTCTTTCTTATCGACAATTGTTAAGTCTGGGGTGTTATGTTGCAGGTGCTTGTCTGTTTGAATTCTGAAGTCCCAGAGCAGTTTAATTTTATCATTTTCTATGACTTTCTCTATTTTATGATCCCACCAGTTTTTGCTTACAGGCAAATGATATTTATTATTATTATTATTATTATTATTATTACTATTATTATTATTACTATTATTATTATATCTGAATTCCACGATCCGTACAGCTTTAGCTCTGAAGTCCCCCTCTTTATATGTATACCAATGGATCACACCATGTGGCTAAAGTTCGAACTGTGGCCTGCTCATCTTACCTTCTTCAACTCCAGTAACAATGGATGCAAAGTTATCATCCAGCAAGACCATATCCGCTGCATTCTTAGCTGCATCGGAGCCAGCAATCCCCATTGCAATCCCAATATCTGCTTTCTTCAAAGCTGGTGAATCATTGACTCCATCACCGGTTACAGCAACTACGGCTCCCTGGAGAACACAGATTGAAGATTATGATATACACTACGGATATCCAACCATGGCAACTTTAAGACATGTGTAACTTCCATTCCCAGAATTCCCCAGCCAAAATTAAAGTCCACAAGTCTTAAAGTTGCCAAGCTTGGACACCTTTGATGTATAGTTCCAAGTTCTTCTCTAGCTTGAGTCCTGTTGTGTTGGTATTTGTGATTTGAGATCTGTGGATAAATATTATGAAGAACAATTACACTATCAAAAATGGAACTATTCTGCTATGGGGATGGCCAGAAGAATTACCATTACCATTCAAAAAGGTCTAATCTTCTGCAACAGTTGTTGGTATGCATGGTGTGTCAACAGTTGAACTCAATTTTTTTTTTCCTTGACCCAAAGATAAGGAAGAATGCTTTAAAAAAAAAGTCAGATATTTTGGGGACTTGTTTTCATTAGAAAAAATTAAATATGTCTATCATTCCATCCTGAGACAGAACTGGAACAATTAAGTGAATTTTGCTCATTCCAAGCAATTGATGCCTGATCCTGCTGTAGGCAGTTTGGAAAGCAAAGCCTTTGTATCAATTCTACTAACATTTCAAAGAGTTACACCCGAAGGAAGTGGTTATACTTTCTGGAATGAAGCTAAACTTTGATTCTTGCTTTGCCTTTTACAAGTAGAAAATAACATAATTTGGGGGGGCGTGTTTTGTCATTTTTTCTGGAGTTGATTCATGCAAGGCAAAAATAAATGAGAGAGAGAGAGAGAGAGAGAGAGAGAGAGAGAGAGAGAGAGAGAGAGAGAGAGAGAGAGAGAGAGAGAGAGAGAGAGAGAGAGAGAGAATATGCATTTCATTCTAAGAGCCTTAACTGGTTCACTTAGCTGAGTTCTGTTTATATAGCATTTTATTGAGCAGTCAACCCAAAGTTTATGGCAGCTGTGTAATACCAGGGGGAAAAGATCTGAATATCAATCAATCAATTAGAATAGAGCTGGAAGGGACCTTGGAAGTCTTCTAGTCCAGCTCCCTGCTCTAACAGGAGACCCTATAACATTTCAGACAAGTGACTGTCCAGTCTCTTCTTAAAAACCTCCACTGATGGAGCACCCACAACTTCTGAAGGCAATCTGTTCTACTGGTTAATTGTTCTCACTGTCAGGAAATTTCTCCTTAATTCTAGGTTGCTTCTCTTCTTGATTAGTCTCCATCCATTGCTTCTTGTCCTGCCTTCTGGTGCTTTGGAAAATAGGTTGACCCCCTCCTCTTTGTGGCAGCCTCTCAAATAATTCAGGTTTAAAGGTATCAAGGAAGCCCTGTGGATTTTAGTTTCTGAATGGGATCATACAACGTGAGACTGGCATTTGTTTCTTGTTAATATGAAATTAAAGATTACGTTCAGCTCCAGACAGAGACCTATACATGACGTGGTAATAAGTTGCAATGGAAGACCATTGAGAGTATTGTGAGCTGAAGAAGAGAGAAGGTCTTAGATGGAAACTGATGCAGAGAATCCCATTTGGAAAGCAACCATACGTTTGACACTGCCATAAATTACACAGTGTCCAACAGTTTAGAGGATGGCGCCACTAAATGCAAACAAAATGTGTACAACAGACTCTTTGGCTTTCCCAGAGCTAAATGCTTCTTTGGATGTAGTTAGTAGCAAAATAAGAAGAGTGGATCTTTCAGAACAAGAAGTCAAAGAACAAAACTAAGTGAGCATCACTGAACAAACCAGCATAGATGAAGCAAGCTTGATCTTATTTGTCTACTGTCTACTTATCTGTCTAGTCTAATTTGTTCCCTTTGGATTAGAATTCATCTGCTGAGAAACGTTCACAGTGGCGCAATTTGCTTCTCCTCAAAATAGGGTTCTTCATTTCTTCTTACCTGTCTTTGACAGCCCTCCACGATGATCAGCTTTTGCTGGGGCGAAGTGCGGGCGAAGACAATCTCTGAATGGTGGATTAGGATGTCGTCCAATTGTTCTGTAGTCATATCCTTCAGCTCCATGCCATTAATAACAGCTGCTTTGGCCTCTCTGCAAAGCCAGACATAAGGGTAAAGCATTTAGTGGTCAGCATAGGATGGTAAGCAACAATGTGGCTTGTTTAGTTCTGTCTTGGAATTCTATGTAAGTATATCAAACATCACAGTTTGCAAAAACGTGGCTTAATGTTATTTGTAAGCAACATTCTGTTAATGTAACCTTGCAATAAGGTTAGGGATAGTACTTCTGGGTGTGCTTGTTGTCTGGACTACCTTGCAAGCCTGACTACAACCTTGCAAGTTTGAAAGTACATCTCCCCCACCTCATATTTACATCAAAGAAACTAGGGGAGGTGACTTCTGAGATGTTTACCATGTCCCTATTGCTTCTATGGGCTCAGCTGCTTCTTATCTAACCTATAGCTCTTCCTCCTGTCTCCCAAGGTGACTTCCACATACCATTCCAATACCTTAGAAGGAAAATTTATCTTCTCCCATCCATTTCTGGTCCATCCTTACCGTTTGTTCACCTGTTCAACTGGAATATTGAGGCGCTTGGCAATGTCTTCTACAGTCTCACTGGTAGCCGAAATGATCCCAA
Source organism: Crotalus tigris (assembly GCF_016545835.1). Classification (NCBI taxonomy): domain Eukaryota; kingdom Metazoa; phylum Chordata; class Lepidosauria; order Squamata; family Viperidae; genus Crotalus; species Crotalus tigris. The sequence continues at coordinate 216,190 of NW_024098197.1, read as the reverse complement.
CACTCTTAGCAATGGCTTTTGCTGTAATAGGGTGGTCACCTGTCACCATTATCACCTGCAAAAAAGGATTAATGGTGAAAAGATGTGTCTGTTCTAGATATTTTCCAGATCCACCAAAATAGACTGTCCGCTACTAGCACGACTTTGGATATCACTTTCCTTTTCAGAGATAAAATTTCAACATGAAATAGGAAAAACCATTGGATATTAATATCTACAGAGATTGTCAGTTACCTGGGTCATGGCTGTCTCAAAGCTGTTTTTCCAAAAGGCAACTGGACTTTCTTTGATTTTGCTTGAGCTTTCGCTTCAAGAAGCTTCTTGGATGAGAAGCAAAAAGTCTTCAAGTGAAAACAAAGAAAGTCCAGTTGGCTTTTGAAAAAGCACCTTTGGGAAATTGGGTATGAAAGATCTGCAATGAAACTTACAGGGGGGTGGATGTATGTATGTATGGATGGATGGATGGATGGATGGACGGATGGACAAGTAGGATTGTTGGGTTTTGAAATTGTGCTTGTTTTGGAGCTTCCTCTGTTCTCAGGAATTATTGCTCTGAAGATTTGGAAATCATTCTCCTTTGTTATTTTGGGGAAAACCTACCTTGATGCCAGCACTACGGCATTTCATTACAGCATCTGGGACAGTGGATCGAGGAGGATCAATCATTGACATGAGTCCCACAAAACAAAGACCATTTGTAGGAAAGTTCATGGAATCAGTATTGAATGTATAGTTCTCTGGAAATTCCTCTTCTGGCAGATACAAATAACAGAAGCCTGGATTCAAGCAAGAAACCACAAAGCAAACTATTTTAATGGAGAAAAAAAATAATACTCTAATAACCATCACATTTTATGGATCAAATATCCTACTAAGATATTTGTGATCCTCGCCAGCTTTAACCTGCACTTAATATATAAATTGATTTAATCTCTAGTGTAACACATTATCTTGTTAAATGTGTCCAAGAAAATAGCCAGCACAGAAGTTATGTGAGCAATGTACAGTAAAAACTACCCAGTGGAATCAATTTATAGAAGCAACTTAAGTAACTCAAAGCTTGTATCTTAAAAAGAAGTAAGTGGGTGGCCAATTAGTAATTAAGCTTACATATTTGCTTTCTTTTGCTTGGGTTTAGCACAGTCGTATAAATAAATGCCACCCAACAGTATTGCCAAATAAAAGTTATGACTGTTTCTCTAGAGCAGGGCTGGCAACAGAAACAGCAACTGTACATTTGTTTGCTAACAGAACTCTCATTTGAAAGGTGAAATCTTCCACATTATGAGCAGGAGAGGTATCAGAAATGGATAAGATTTGATGGTCGAACGGTTCAGAACAATTTGGGGAGAAGATGTTTTAACTTATCATAAGAGATTGGATGGTGGGGGCTGAAGCTTGTTAAACACTTCATTGGAGACATGACTAATATTCTGGAATTATCATGTCTCAATAGAAGAGAATATTTGTAGCTCAAGGTTGAACTATGAGGTCCTTGATGGTCTCTGAGCCTGGTTGTTGTTGTCTTACAGATGTTTGCAGACCCCATACCCTTCTAGCACTGGTTACCTAGTTGGGTCATGAAACATCTGCAAGAAAGCAACCAAGCTCAGAGTCTACCAAGTGCTCCATTTTAAGTCTGAAGGACACCTAGTGGGTGAAGATGCTCTAGGACAATTATGTTGCCTCCTTCCATGGCTGTGGTTGAACCCAGCGTGCTCCTTCTACTTACCAAGTACTCTTTCTCCCATACCACCTAGAGCCATATATGCTGTTTGGAATGCTTCAGCTTTTTCTTCATCTAGAGACTCTTCTTTCCCATTAACCAGCATGGTTGTGCATCTCTCTAAAATCCTGTCAGGAGCCCCTTTCATGACCAGCAGGAAACGTTTATCATCAGGATCTTCAGTTTCATGGATGGAGAGCTGAAGTCAAAGGAGAAGCAATGGTTGAAATGCACTGTTGATCACACACATATTTTTAGGACCATAGTCTTACTACTCAGTGGGATCAGGAAAAGAAGTAATTGGCCTGAGAGAGAAAAAGCTACTTCTTTATTTAGTGAAATTTCAGTGTAACTGAAAATTTGAATTATAGCTACTAGGTTGACTCCCAATCCATTTGATTGTGTTTGTCTTCAAAATTGCAAGTGACTGCTCTGGTTTCTTTTTCGCCCTTAGATTTATAACCCACTTTGATTTAGCAGCTTAAGACAGCTCACATAGAAATCTCTCTTCTTTTATTCCCACAACAAACTTAAGAACTTGTTTCTGCCAATATTTTCCAATACAAATTATAGACTTGAAAGTAGTAGTAGTAGTAATAGTAGTAGTAGTAATAATAATAATAATAATAATAATAATAATAATAATAATAATAATAAAAAGTTGGAAGGGACCTTGGAGGTCATCAAGTCCAACCCCCTGCTCAGGCAGGTAGCACTATATCATTTCGGACAAATGGCTGCCCAGTTTCTTCTTTAAAACTTCCAGTGTTGGAGCATTCACCACTTCTGGAGGCACTAGTTAATTGTTCTAACTATTTCCCCAGCTCAAAGCAAAGCACCTTTTTGGGGGGGGGGATGTTTTGTGTGTGTATATATACATATAGTATATTAATAAGAATAGTGAAAATAAAAATGTGATTCCTGGGTGAATCCATAGTCAATTACCAATAAAACGTGAACACCAGGAATATAATAAACTATAAAAGTTTAATACCATCACCGATCACCAAGCTTTCGTCAGATACTTCTGATATCGTCAGGGTTAATGCTGGTCTGTGGGAGAGTGCCTTTATAGGTGAGCCATCATTGACACTCTCCCACAGACCAGCATTAACCTTGACGATGTCAGAAGTATCTGACGAAAGCTTGGTGATTGGTGATGGTATTAAACTTTTATAGTTTATTATATTCCTGGTGTTCACGTTTTATTGGTAATTGACTATATAGTATATATACCCATGCATACAAGTCAGCCTTGACTGATGACGACTAGGACTAGTCCTTGCATTTTTCTTGCCAAGATTTTTTTGAAGTGATTTGTCATTGTCTTATTCCCATGGAAAGATTTACATTCCTAATCCCCAAAGGTCCAATTAACTAAGTAGTATAGTAACTTAGTAATAACTAAGTAATATAAGAGTTGAACTTCAGCAAACAAGAATTGGATTGGATTGGATTGGATTTGGTGGTCCCTGATATGGGGAAGACTTCTGGAATCTAACAAACCTTTTCAACATGGTGAACAGAGCTATACATTACCCCAGCTAAAATAGAACCCCATTTCCTTCAAGGTGGTCCATTTTTTCACCCAATCATCTTGCAGTATTTTATTTCACAAGACAACCTACAGAATCAAAAGTTACCTGAAACTTGTTTGTGGAGTTGAAGGGGATTTCAGCCACTTTCCGATTTCTCTTCCTAATGTCCATGATGTCGCCCAAAACAACTTCTGAGAACTTTAGAAGAGCTGTTTCCGAAGCATCGCCCACGACTATTCTCTGGAGGTTTTGAAAATTGGCTTCAGTAAAAATCTCCCATCCCAAAATTATTGTCTACATTTTTTTTGTTACATTAGCTACTCCCTTCGTTATTTCTTGTTATCTCTGATTTTTAGCCTCCATTACAGAAGAAAAATAGTATCGTTTTTTCATGATAAACAATAAGGGACTTACAGTATTTGTTTAAATGAATATTGAAAAAAAACCAGCTTTCCATACTCAAAGTAATGTGACTGCTAAACGCTTCCAAATAGTCTCTTAACATGGTTAAATACACAGCCCACAATTAAAATTTTCCCCTCACCACAAAGAGAGAGCTGCAGCTCATTTGGGATTTTATTGATTTTGAGAGCTTTTAGCCCATTTGTGATATGTCTGAATTTGGGGTTGGAAAGTAAGAAAAGGTGATATATTTGCTTGAATCAAACTGTCATAACATCAACAGATTTTTTTTAAAGGATATATATATATATATATATATATATATATATATATATATATATATATATATATATATATATATATATATATTCTGAGGTTTTCACGGGTGTTTATATGTAGGTCTTTGGTTATTCGGGTTTTCTCCCACATAAAATTGGAAGTGTCTTGGCGATGTTTCAACGAAGTCCCATTCATCATCTTCAGGGTGGTGTTTTCGGCTTCGTGCTTCTAGGAGCAATGTGTGATTGTAGCTGTTTTTCTAGAAACAGCTATGATCACACATTACTCCTAGAAGCACGAAGCTGAAAACACCAGCCTGAAGATGATGAATGGGACTTCGTCGAAACGTCGCCAAGACACTTCCAATTTTATGTGAGAGAAAACCTGAATAACCAAAGACCTACATATATATATATACACATACATACATACATACATACATACATATATACATACATACATACATATTAAAAAAGCAATCACTCAGAGGTGGAAAAGCTCTATCTTTCCAAATGCTTAATGAACTCCAAATCCCATCATACCCATCTATTGGCAAGGAGAATTGTCACCCATCAATATGTGGAACTCCAAGGTTGACTTCCCACCCCTTAAATGTTGCAAAATGAACTTTTTGTTTCCAAATTAAATTCAGAAATCTAAAACAGCTTTTATTGAGTCCTTCATACCTTCATGATGGATACATTTTCTTGGCCTGGCCTAAATTCAGCCCGGTTACAAAGGGACACAATTTTGGATAATGCAGCCCATGTGCCTGAAGTTTGGTCAAAAGATTGACCTGAAAACAAAAGGAGGAACAATTATTCTTTGATCAATAACAAGGTGCCACGCTCCCAAACCCAAGAAAGACAGGTTGAGAGTCTTCTAAGTGGTTTCTTATATTGTTCCTCACCCATAGAAGAAATCTTGCTAAACTAAAGCAGACTACTTGCATCATAAAACATATACTCTTGGAACTGTTAGGGAGGAGCTTCACCTTCTTTCTCCCACACAAACTATCTAAATTGAGTTGTCTCTTGCTCCTCTGGAATTCAGCCCCCCCTCCTGGGAATCCAGACTACATTCCATCACATGAGACCTTTGCGAATTGCCTTTCTCTTCTACCCCTATTTACTTGATTGATCTTCACTGGTGTCTGCTGAGTAGATTTCATTGTCAAACCACAGGTGAGCTACAGTCATGCGATTCTGGGTCAGCGTCCCTGTCTTGTCAGAGCAGATGACGGAAGTGGATCCCAGTGTCTCTACAGCTTCCAGGTTCTTTACCAAGCAATTCTTTTTGGCCATTCTCTTGGCAGTCAAGGACAAGCTTACCTATCAGTGAAGAGGATGGAATATGTCAGGTACAAGAAGTCAAGAGCCAGGGTAGAGTACAAAAGTACTACAAGTTTATTTTACACACGAGAATCTGAACTATTAACAGTCAAGGTGAATTAGCGACAGAGTCAATGGACTTCAAGGGGGGGACTGGATGTAGGTCTCTTATGGGGGCGTAAAGACTTCAATCTCATGATACGTATGACCCTGCCCTCAGGCTCAGCCTGGTCATCTCCTACAGAATTGTCGTGTGATTTAAATAGATGTCTGTAAGCCGGGATTGAGGTTTTCCCACCATTCTATCAATAATCTGTATTTATTTAATTCATTTATCATTTTAGTTCTACAATGCCCCATTTGCATAAAACCTATGCAACTTAGATTGACTTTCTAGGACAGGAGTCTTCAAACTTGGCCCTTTTATGACTTGTGGACTTTAACTCCCAGAATTCCTCAGCCAGGCACACTGACTGAGGAATTCTGGGAGTTGAAGTCCACAAGTCATAAAAGGGCCAAGTTTGAAGACCCCTGTTCTAGAGTTATGACAGATCTGGAATGAAATCCGAATCTAACATTTGGCTGAGCAGATAATCCTGTCCTATTGCAAATATGCCTTGAATAATCATGCAAAGGAGATGTCTTTTTTAGAAAATACAAAAATCAAGAAATGCCTCAAGAGAAACACTTGAAACTCCATTTCAGAGGTCAGAGAAGGGCCGAATCACAGAATGCAAGAATTTAACCTCTCTTCTTTGACAGGGCAAATGTAACGTGACTCATTTGACTTTTTCAAACTTTCCAACAAGGAAAAAACTAAAATCTGGATTCAGAAGTCATGGGATTTTTAAAAATTGTAAGATGCATCATTTAAAGTGCGGAAAATAGAGGTTAGTGCTAGACTGATATTTTTTCTGCACTATTTTTGCCAATGAGCTGGGGACGGAGGAATATTAGTGAAATTCCCATGGGTGGTGTGCTACGTTCTGGCAATTAACCTAGATAGAATGGCTGAGTTCAGTTCTGTGTGGTTTTGCACATTTGCATATGATAATCTGTCTGTATACAGTCCTCTTTCCAACTAGAGGCAGTCCTTGACATACAACAATAATTAAGCTAACTGCAAACCCATTATGATTGTAAGTCAGGACAGTGGTAAAATGGGTTGGCCAGGTAACTGACCCAATTTTCCTTTTGTGCAGTGGTTGTTAAGCAAATTACCACAGTCATTAAGTGAAACCATGGAGGTTTCTTTGTATCCTGGCAGAAATGGTTTGTCACCACCTGCACTAAAGAAAGTTCTTTATCTTTTCAATATAATGCCCTGGCTGAGGAATTCTGCAAGTTGAAGTCCACAAGTCATAAAAGGGCCAAGTTTGAAGACCCCTGTCCTTGAAGGTCTACTCTGAGTACTAGCTGGACCTAATTCACTTACTTTCTAGCCTAATGCTACTACCAGTACAGATTGCAGTAGGACTGGAAAGAACTATAAAGGAGAACCAACAATGTTGCACTCTTGCATTACATAAGAAAGTTCTAAAAGTCCCCCTCAAGTTATTGGAAGTTGAAATATCAGAATAGCAGAAGGACAGAGGTTCATCACAAAAGGAGCCACCATTGGAGAAGATTCCCAGCATTATGAGAAGTCTTCTCGTAGAGTTGTAGGTGCTTCATCACTGGGAGGTTTTAAGGAAAGACTGGACAACCACCTATCTGAAATGGTATCAGGTCTCCTAGTTGAACAGGGGGTTGGAATAGAAGACCTGCAAGATCCCTTCCAGCTCTATTCTGATTGACTGAAAGTTCAATCCTCTTGTGTTAAGTAGAAGACATACAGACCCAGAATTCTGCAGAATTACTGATGGTCCAAGGGAGGAACACATACTCACCGTAACCGTAGCTAACAGTCCCTCAGGCACATTGGCCACAATGATGCCAATGAGGAAGATGATGGAATCCAGGACATGGTAACGCATTGAGACAGCAATGATGAAGAAAAGCACTCCAATGGAGATAGCAACACCAGCCACAATATGGACAAAGTGTTCTATCTCGAGAGCAATGGGCGTCTTCTCATTCCCCACTCCAGATGCCAGAGAGGCAATCCGCCCAATGATAGTGTTGTCACCTGTGTTGATCACCATCCCCGTAGCAGTACCTAAGAGAAAAGGTTGATTAGCAAGAAGTCTATACTAATAGTAGAGAACATTTACAGCTCAGGGATGACCTGGGGGAGATGTCCTTGGTGCTCTCTGAGCTTGGTTGTTTTCTTGCAGACATTCCATTACCCAACTAAGTAACATCATCAGTCCTAGAAGGCAGTGCGGTTTGCTCTTTGTTTATATACAGCATCAGTGGGAGTGTTTTTCGTGGTTCTTGGTGAATATTTCCACCAATAGTGGGAAAGTAACCTAGGGTAAATAGAGAGCAAATCCCACTTCTAGCCTTTTAGCCCTGATGGTGTTATCTAGTTGGGTCATAAAACGTCTGCAAGAAAACAACCACACTCAGAGAGCTCCAAGGACCCCATAAACCGTTTTTTCCCCTCCACTCCAGACACTCCATTCCCTTTTAGCCCTGGGTCATGAAATATCTGCAGGAAAGCACCCAAGCTCAGACACCACCAAGGACCCCAAACAAGACTATACAGTACATTGATAAACTGAACAATTCTTCCATTCAAGTTTCCTTCACATGATCCTGCCTTTTCCTGATGCTTTTTCCATACATTCATGCACACGTACATAGGGATTTGAAAGATCCCTATGTTCCAGAAGATTTGGGGTCAAAAATCAGCTTCAATTTTTCCCCTGTATACTTTTTTTCCCAACTTCAAAAGGTTATGACCGTGTACCGTGGATTAAAAGCAATGGTTTGGATTCTACCTTGCCTTTTGTCACATATAAATAATCACAATTAAGGTGGGAAGTCCAGCCATAAACCTCAATGGGTTCAGCCCCCAAATATAGAGAAACTGTATGTAGCAGTCTTTCTCCTATTTAAGGAGGTTGCAATTTTACCTAGGCACAAAATAGAAAGGTCATTTGGGGTGACATCTGAGATTGTCATGGCAAGGAATTGAACTAGCTCTAACAGGAGGCAGATGTGAAGCAACTTGCCTCAGGCAGCAGATCCAGGGTGGCATGGCACAGCAGGAAATGGTTATTTACTTAGTATGATTGTATTTTTACTGCCTTGTTACCATTCTTTGGATTTTATTGGTCATTCTGTTTCCCAAAGAAAGAGCTTATGGGATTTTGATGCCTTGGGGGTCACAAGATAGCTAAAAATGGATTCACTAAGAATGTCCTTTCAGTTATACAACAGAGGCATAATGTTAAGGGACAAAATGCCTTGAGCCCAGTGACAAGTCTCATCCTGTCTCTGTCACTCCTCTGACACACATACCTTCCAAGCAGGTTGTAGAATAGAAACCAATGTTTTTAGTCTCCAGTGGATTTTCATGAGTGAATTCACACGAGCGGGACTGAGGTTCTGACTCTCCGGTGAGAGAAGAATTGTCCACCTGTGAAAAAAAAGACCAACATGAGACTGTGGAAGCCCCTTCCAGATGCTCAACTATCTTGAGGGATTACACAAAAATGTCTTCATTCTCCTCCTTATGATAGATGTAAAGGTAAAGGAATCCCAGCGACTATACGGGGTGCCGACTATACGGGGTGGCGATACTCATCTCCGTTTCAAGGCCATTGAGCAGCGCTGTCCAAAGACATTTCCGTGGTCATGTGGCTAGCATGACGTCATGGAGCACTGTTATGTTCCCACCAAAGTGGTATCTATTTATCTACTTGCATTTGCATGCTTTCGAACTGCTAGCTGAGGTGAGGCAAGGATGGGAGTTCACTCCGTCACGTGGAGCTTGGGTCTCAAACCCAGGCTATCAGCTTTTTAGTTGGAGGCAAGTGAGATATCTTTCAATAAAGAACAGGAATGTTTTAAGAGAGAATGCCCTTCGTGATTTCCCTTATTCCTCTTTCATCTTTAACACAAATGGATGCTGGATTGTTCGTTATTTTATCTCATAGTTCATTTATATTTTCACTTAATGACATGTTTCTTTTTTAAAAAAAACATGCCTTCCTCAAACTTTTTGGCATTTCCTGTAAAATGGGACAGCAGTAAGAAATACCTTTTTCTTTAACTTACTTCATCTAAAATCATTTGATCATGTAAACAAATCCAAAGTTGAAGTCACTTTATACTGTTGTCATCTCAGTCTTAAGCAACTGCACAAACAATTCAGAGAGAGAACAACTTACTGAATTACTGCCATAAAAACATAATTTCTGTGGGAAGATTTTTCTTGTAAAAAATGGGAAAAATGCTACTTGTAAAAGTTTGAAAGAGTCTCTATGATGTTTTTTTTCCCCTTTGCTATTGAATAAACCCATTCTTTAAATGCTTTAAATCCTACCACTTCTTGTTCCTGATTAGCAGAAAGATGATACATCTGCAAGAAAACAACCCAGCTCAGAGAGCACCAAGGTCCCCATACAAAGATTTGAAATTCTGATAGATCACCTCTTTTTCCACTCTGTTGTAAAACCTACCTTACAACCCTGAGTCTGGATTAGTCGGATGTCAGCTGGTATTCGGTCTCCACCTTTGATTTCGACAATGTCACCCACCACTAGTTGGTCAGCTGGAATTTCTCTTTTCTCTGCATCTCTGAAGACAAGGGCTTGCTAGTGAGAAAAACACAGAGGTGCTTTAGTTGGATAATTGACCTAACAAGTATATTTGGAACAATTCATAGAAGACGGTTCTGCTCATGGCTATCGGTCCTGATAGCTCACATTTATCTCCAGGTCTGAGGTAGCCTGCCTCCAAATATCTTGTAGGCTGTAACAGAGGGGAAATGGGTACCTCCTGATTGGTCTTTGTGAGAAACAAAGTGCTGGACTAGATAGGCTTTGATGTCACCCAGCAGCACCATTCTCATATTTTTATGTAATTGGGAACAATTGTGTCTACAATTTCTATGTTAATTAACCTGAATAATACTCTAGGTCAGTGGTTCTCAACCTGTGGGTCGGGACCCCATTTGGGGTCGAATGACCATTTCACGGGGGTCACCCAACCATGCTGTCTGCCATTTTTTTCCCTTTTCCCTAGCTGTCCTACTCCCTCTTATTGGTGGCCACACCCACTTGGGGGTCACCACAACATGGGGAACTGTATTATGGGGTCACGGCATTAGAAAGGTTGAGAATCACTGCTCTAGGTTGAAGTCATGTATAAGCTCCATTTTTGAACCCGATATATATAATGGGAACAGAGAGCTAACTTCTCTTTTAATCGTATTGACTCCTGGACCAATCTCATTTCATCTACTCGCTCTAGGAAATCGAATAAAATAAAATCTCTAAGTACCTTTACTTAAATGCATTAGTACAGTATTGGAAATTTACCTGTGGGATCATTTTGCCGAAGCTGGCCATTATGTTTGTGCTCTTAGCTTCTTGATAATAAGCAAACATCCCAGTCAAAATGACGACCAGGGAAAGGATGATACCCAGGTAGAGCTGGAAAGGGAGATTATCCAGGTTAGATAGAAACAAAAGTAATCTTTTACAGAGGTCTTCCAAAGCCATGAGAACAAATCAGTCATGAGGAAATTGTGATGCTACATCTTCTAAATCTGTGCCTGCAGAGGGGATGTCTATCGATGGAGGTCTTCAAGAAAAGATTGGACTGCCATTTTTCTGGGATGGAATAAGGTCTCCTGCAGGAGGTTGGACTAGAAGACCTTCAAGGTCCCTTTCGGCCCTATGTTTCTATGAATGTGCTGTTTAGCTACAAGGGAATCAGGACTCGTGGTCATTTAAAGAAAGAAAGAAATTGCAAAGCAATGTAATGGAAAGATATGACTTTACTGATGATCTTCAGCCAAGTAGTACAACTTCCATCAGCTTGGAAGTTACATCAGGCCTTGTGGGGCTTACCAGGGGCTATTCTCCAGAAGGAGTTGAACCAGGAACCCAAAGATTAGGAGAATTCAGATTTGCTAAGGGGTGAATAAGGTCTTACAATCCAGCATTGCTGAAACCTACCCCTCCCTCTGAAATATATGCACCTTTACCCTGATTTCTGGAGAGTTCTCCACCATGAACTCATTGCTCCTTAATTTTATCTATGTGTTGCTTTAGCTGATTCATATCCAAGAAGGACCCAGTTAAGTGGCCGCATTTAGGAGACCTTGCCTGATCTTGAAAAGCTAAGCCGGTTGAAACTGGCTGATACTTGGGCAGTGCTGTAGGCTAGACTGAGAAGGTGATAAAACACTGCAGAGGAAAACCATAACAAACACTTCCTCTACTGCTGCCAAAAATAATAATAACCGTACATGGACCTGCCCATGAAATTACTGGGAACCAAGCTAGACTAAAGATAGTCTTACCACTTTACGTTGCAAGAACAACAGTAACAATTTCCATAAAAGCTTACACTATTGGTCATCTCCCATCAAGTTCACTTGTTCTTATTTTATCTTAGAAACAATCTTTGGTACTTTTTTCAATAAAGATTACACTTTATTGTGCCAACTTTCTCTATGCAGGAAGAAACATTTTATCCTCAGGTGCAACAATCATGAAACATGAAATCCACGATAAAAATGTTATACAGATAGTCCTCAACTTAGGACTACGAATGGGACCAGAATTTCCATTGCCAAGCAAATTGCTCCTAAAGTGAGTCACACCTGATTTTAGGACCTTTTTTGCATGATTAAGTGACTTTGCTAGTCGGAAGTTGACTGGGAAAATCACAAATGGTGATCACATCACCCCGGGATGCTGCAACTCATGTAAATACATCCCGGTTGCCAAATGCCTGAATTTTGATCACATGATCATCGGGATGATGTGACAGTCATAAGTGTGGGGACCAGTCATAAGTCACTATTTTCAATGTCATTGTGACTTTGAACATCACTAAACGAATGGTTGTAAATCAAGGATCACTTGTATCATTGTAAGAGCCATGGTGGCGCAGTGGTTAGAATGCAGTACTGCATGCACTTTCTGCTGACTGCCGGGTGCCAGTAGTTTGCCAGTTCGATTCTTGCCAGTTGACTCAGAGTTCCACCCTTCTGAGGTCGGTAAAATGAGGACCCAGATTGTTGGGGGGGGGGGGCAACAGGCTGACTCTGTAAACCACTTAGAAAGGCCTGTAAAGGACTATGAAGGGGGTATATAAGCCTAAGTGCTATTGTGAGGGGGGGAGGTGAATGGATGGATGGATGTCCAGCCACGGTCATGCAATGGTTAGAATGAAGTATTGCAGGCTAACTCTGCCCACAGCCAGGAGTTCGATCCTTACAGAGCTCAAGGTTGACTCAACCTTCCATCCTTCCAAAGTCAGTAAAACAAGGACCAGATTGTTGAGGAAAATAGGCTGACTCTGTAAACTACTTAGAGAGGGCTGTAAAAAACCGTGAAGTGATATATAAGTCTAAATACTATTGCTATCCTTCCTTCCTTTCCTCCCATAGTGGCGCAGTGGTTAGAATGCAGTATTGCAGGCTGACTCTGCCCACTGCCAGCAGTTTGATCCTGCCCGGCTCAAGGTTGACTCAACCTTCCATCCTTCCAAGGTCGGTAAAATGAGGACCCAGATTTGTTGGTGGCAATTTATGCCAACTCTGTAAACTGCTTAGAGAGGGTTGTAAAGCACTGGGAAGCAGTATATAAGTCTAAGTGCTATTGCTATTTTTATTGGGGAAGACCCTTGTGGGAAAAAAAGAATCCCCTGTAAAACTTACATCATCAAACGCCGAAGACACTTTTTGAGAATACTGAATCCCAAAAGCGATCCAGCAAAGGATAGCTCCAAACCACAAGAGGATGGAGAACCCCCCTATCATTTGCTTGAGGAACTTGATGATTTCTGGGGTCGTTTTGGGGGGCGTGAGAGCATTGGGACCGTCACGGGCCAGGATCTCTGCTGCTCTTGCACTCGTCAGGCCCTTCAGCAGACAAGGGAGAGAGTTAAAATTAACAGCTCAGCAATCCTACCACTTTAAAAGCAAACATGAAATTGACAAAACAGTAAATTCTGGGGGGGGGGGAATCTTAATGCAATTTATCATTGAACTAATGTTGGTCTGTCTCTCTGTGCTTGTCTGTACAGATTAGATTCATTTACACAAATACACACACATGCGCATGCATGCCCATCACGCACATGGATGGCCTGAAACCTAAGAACAGGCAATTATGGATTACAATGGCAACAAATATTTAAAGAGCATTACTTCAAGGACAAGAGCACAAATTCTATTTTTAGTGACACACTGAATAGATTTTAATAGCATTGCACTCCTCAGCCCTAACATTTTTGAACTTTCTCTGACCAATATTTACTTACTTTCATGATGCTGGTGCCATATTTTTCTTCTAGTTCTTGAATGCTGAGTTTATGGTCCTCCTGAAACGGTAAGAAAAAGGCAGACATTAAGTTTTTTTTTAATTTGTTGGTTTTATTAGTATCATGTGCTTCTCAAACTGATTCCATGCTTGCCACAAATACAAAATATGTATACATAAAATACTGGATTAGTTTCCTTTGTCGCATCTTGTTATGAGCCACTTGTTAATTACAGCTCTGCCAAAATGTATTAAGGTACTCTATCTTATTAAAATTCTTTAACTTACTGAATAACTCTATGGTTATTCACAAATGTTAACCTCTCATTTGTCCAAAATTCTGCTCTGGCAAAATTTTGCAATGATGTCTTGCTTAAAATGGAAGATATACTGTAATTCCTCCTATTCTTATTGAGAGATAAGATCAATATAAAGCAGCAGCTGAAAGCAGAAGCAGATATAAGGACCAAACAATCTAAGTTATTGCGGTAACTCTTGGTGGGTCTTCTGAAGACTAGGCTGAAATGATAACTCAGGAACCCTAAATAGTTGCTTGTAACAAACCTATCTTGGAAATTATCTGGCGAGAATCAAATTTCTGCAGAGAATCAACTTAATCTTCTGACTAGCTTTACACATCATTGCATCGCCCCAGATTAAGAGATCATTTTTAATGATTTAATTTGTGACTTTTAAGTGGGAATGAATTGTGACTCAATACTGAAATAAATATAAATCAGAAATCTCACCTAGCAATACTAAAAAAAAAACCTTCAGCTTAAGGCCCACTAGAGAGCATACACTTTTTAAATACATTTGCTCTCTAGTTAAGTTTGACTTCTGGAAGCTTCATAGAAACATCCCTGCAGTTTTCTTGACAATATCAAAGGGAATTTGTCCTTGTCTTCTCCCAAAAGGTATTTTTCCCCATCTTCCAACTTATCCTCCACTTCGCTGATTTTCCCATTGTCCTTCATCCAAGAGATAAACCAGGTGCAATCCTACTTAGCTTTTTTACATCAGCTAACCAGGTCAGCTAAGTGCTGCCACCTAGCCGAATATATCAAAATGTTGTTGTCGGTGTTGATTTGGGGACTTTTAAGTCAGACCTGATCTTGACGACCAGAGGGACAAGTCCATGCAGTTCTTTCAGAAGTGTTTTGTCCTTGCCTTCTTCTTCCTGGTCTAAGAGAAAGTGACTGTCCCAACAGGCTTTGTGCCTAAGGCAGGACTAGAACTCACAGTTTCCTCCCTCCCAATCCAACCACTAGACCGAACTGGATTTCTTGAAGAAAATGTCCCTCTGCATTTCTCTTGGAGGAAAGCAAGTTGCATCTGGTGCCGGTCAATTTTCACCATGGCTGATGCGTTTTATGGGAATTGCAAATTAGCAAAAAATTAATCTTGGCTAAATTAAAAGAACACTTTTTAAATATATATATTCTTGCTGTTTAATGATTGTTGCAAGGAAAGAAGGACTAGGAATAAATGTTCACGGAGATCAGAATCATCCAGTCTGGAGGAAAAGCTTGCATTTTTCAAAGAATAAAAAGGAACAAAGAGAAAGTAGCATTGCCCCATGGAAGTACCTATGATCCTTTGAAATGGGGAAAGCATACTCACAAAGGTAGAGTTGAGGAAGGGACTTGGGAGATGCTGCAACATTTAGCATACCTTTTTATTCCCAAATTCCTTACCCCCAACCCCTTTGAAGCCCCAAGTTCTCTTTTAATCCAAATCTTGCCATTTCCCAATTAGACAGCTTCAAGATGGATTGCCCTTTCGTTCTCATTGTCCCGGACAATCCCATCAACTCAGGAATATGGGATAGGAGAGAGGTCTCCAAACCTAGCCATTTTCAGACTTGTGGTCTTCAATTACCAGAATGGCTGGCTGAGGAATTCTGGGAGTTGAAGTCCACAAGTCTTAAAGTGGCCAAGCTTGGAGACCCCCCCTCCCCAGGAAAAGACACACACATATCTGGAAAGCTTTTCGTTGAAGGAGGGCGATTTAAGGGGTTATGGGTGGTATGAGATGCACATGGGAGTATGGATAGCTTCTACTCACCTCCAGATACACAGCAGTATCTCCAAAAGAGCAATCTGCTGAAAGCAACACCATGTCAGCAACCGGACAGATGTGCATCTAATTTAGATGGCTGCAAAGCCTGTGATAATGTTATTGGAGCAGTGTTTGCTTTGCTCTAGCTGAACTTGGCTATTGCAGAGTGATTAGGCGCATTTGAAGCAATCTAATACAGCAGGAACCCTCAGCCAAGAAGCCAGAGCGCTGCCAAGTAGTAGTATGTTGATGATTTTTAATTCCTCTCTCTCTCTCTCTCTCTCTTCCTCCCTTCCTCCCTCTCTCTCCTCCCCCCCCCCACCGTTTCTATCCAAATGAATATTAATCTTCCTGATGAAATCTCGGGTGGAGCTTGACAAACAAGACTTGGCATGAAGGAAAGAGAAAATTCAAGATTGCACTGTTGATATCTTCCTTGTAACGAGGATTGCAAACTGTGTGCAGAGGCATCTAAAAGTGCTTTCTGGCTATCGACAATTAAGATTCGCGGCATTGCGGAAATGTTGTGGCCAGAGAAGACATTGATTTTCCTAATTTAATTGAATGGGCCCAAAGTGGATTATGGCTCTTCTCTTTCTGCGATTCTGTTGCCTTCATTCATAGATCTGGGGCCAATTTGTCAAGGGCAGAGGCTGCTTCCTAAGCAGATCTGCTTTGGAACTGAAGTCTGAGGATTTGTGGGCAGAGGCATCAGCTTAACAAAATTAGGGTAATGACAGTATTTGCTTACCTAATTGAAATGTAATTAACTTGCATATGGAACACCATTTGTATTTGGACAGTAAGGGAGCAAAACTATTTGTTGTCATAGAGATGAGTCATTTAGGAAGCAAATTACTTCCTGTTCCGAGACTGAAACTTTTGTATTAATAATCGTCTTCCCTAAAAAAACAAAAAATCAGGAAAACAAGCGATCTTAATATTCGATCCACCTACTTAGCCCTGTGCAACCAGGAATTAACAAGAATGGTAGGTTGGTATCTGTGAGTGACTTACCAAATCCAGCTCTTTCTTAAGCTCTTCCGTCTTGTTTTTCTTCTTGTTGCCTTTCAAATCTTTTTCCTTTTCGTCTTCCTTGTATCCATCATCCACATCCTTGGTCTCACTTATCTCTATCGAATAGATACCTGCATTTTTCTAAAACGTAATTCAGCAGGAAAGTTAGGTTGACTTATTTTGGTTAAGTTACCAATTTATTTTCAGGGGGTCCTTTAAAAGGGCTCCATCTTGCAAGAAAAACTTCCATTCTACCCTCTACTAGCTCAAATTCTCCTAACTACTTGGAGAACGGTGTGAAATTCTAAAACTGGTGCACGCTTTTTGGGGGGAACAATTTTGCAAAACTTTATCTGAAAATGTACTGTGAGCTGGCTGTTATTAGAATGAAGACTGTGTGCTCCTTTGACCCTTGTGGTACAACAGTCACATCAGTGTGGCTACAACAAGCCAAAAACAATACAATAGCAGATTGCTGGGATGTTATTTTACATTTCTTTGCAAACTGAATCAGATCAACTGAAAACCCAGACAGGGAAGCAAAGTGGATAGAAGAAATAAACCATGTCCTCTACAAACTCTGTGAATCGTTTATATTTTACGGGTAGACTGTGTGGATGGAGTTCACCATTTTTATATACATAACTTCCCAGATTGTAACTGATCTATAAAATCTATAAACTTGCAATCCACTTAAACAACCTGCAAGTGGCTGACTCCATTCCTTTCCAGATTCTTTGAGACTTATTATTATTGCATTGCTAAGCATGGCCATACTTGATAGTAGAGGATCAGATCACCAAATGCATTTCTGGTTGCCATACCAATAAGGAATGCAGCTAAAAATCCTTTAAAAAGCCCTTTTGTTTTCATTTTTCAACCATACATGGCATTTATTTTTATTTTGTCTACCATTGATAGATCTTTTAATTATTTTTCTCCCTGTGGGTTTTTTTTTTTTTTGTAACCCTCGTATTCCATTTTTTCCCTCTAATTGTTATTATCAGGAGTCCCATAATTTAGCTTAAATATTCATAAGTTTAATTACTGTTTGAGGGTTTTACAAAAAGGAAAATATTTTCAATTACAAGCATTTATTTTTCCTTCATATCGTCTCAAATCTCATCTTCTCCTATTTGGGATTTCCAAAGTACTGTTCCATAATATTCCATAATATTCACCCTTTTCTCTGTATTTAGCAAAAAAGAACAACAAAGTGACGCAAGGTCTAGAGGATAAACTGTACGATGAACAATTAAGGGACCTAACTATAGTCTAATGGAGAAGAACCAGAGGTGACGTAATAGTACTTGAGGGGCTGCCATAAAGAAGAGGGAGTCAAGCTATTCTCCAAAGCACCTGAAGGCAGGACAAGAAGTAACAGATGGAAACTTATCAAGGAGAGAAGCAACCCATAGCTAAGGAGAAATTTCTGACAGGGAGAACAATTAATCAGAGGAACAACTTGCTTCCAGAAGTTGTGAATGCTGTGACACTGGAAGTTTTTAAGAAGAGATTGGACAATCATTTGTCTGAAATGGTATAGGGTCTCCTGCTTGAGCAGGGGATTGGACTAGAAGACCTCCAATCTCTTTTGTCTTGGACAGGACCAGCTTTTTCTTATGCTGTCCTAGCACTTAAGACTTACAGCCATAGAAGCCTAGAAGTATAGAGCTGGAAGGGACCACAATGATCATCTAGGCCAAACTTCTGCAGTTAATTAACCCATCATGAAAGGTGACTATCCATCCTCTCCAGTGGTGGGATTCAGCTGGTTCGCACCACTTCGGCAGAACCGGTAGCTAATTTTTTTGTTGCCCAGGCCCAGAACAGACTTCCAGAAGCAGCAGCCACATAGAGAACCAGTTGTTCACATATTTGAGTCCACCTCTCTCTAAAAATTTCCAGAGATGCACAGCCATCACCAAAAGATTGCCCCACTTGCACGCAGAAGCCTAAAAATATTGCTGCAATAGATAATTAGCTCTATTGCATATTACAAAATAGCGGCCAACATCTATGAATTCCTGGGAGTTAATGATTTCAGCTACCTGAACCTGTGAATACGACATAGTCTTTCATTTTTAGATATTAGGGTGCTTCTTTCAGTCTCAGGTCATTCTGGTTAGGGTGCCTGAGTTTGCTAAGAATGACAAGGGGATTTTAAAAAGCCTTGCCTCTGAAATGAGACATTTATCAGAATCCTTCCCCAGCTGATGCTTTCCCAATGAGTGAATTCAAAGGACCATCGCTCAGAAGAAACTTCAGTTTCACCATCGGATTTCTCCAGCAAAAGGGCTGAGTTGCAGATAATGAGAAGGATCATTTAAGAAGAGACCAGAGAATCATTTGGCTGAAATGGTCTAGGGTCTCTTGCTTGAGTAGGGAGTTGGACTAGAAGACCTCCAAGGTCCCTTCCAAATCTGTTATTCTGTCATTTCTGTTTGGTTATCATTTACATGAGGTCTTGGAGAAATATTGTCATTTATTCTAGATAATCCTAAGTGATAGATGTGTGTGTGTGAGAGAGAGAGAGAGGGGGGGGGAGGGACTCCTCTCTTTCCATCTATGATCAAGTTTATAATTCTGCATAAGTACAAAAGTCAGGAAAAGTATTTTCTATAGGATTTCTCTCTCTCTCTCTCTCCCTCCCTCTTTCCCTTCCTCCTTCCCTCCCTCCCTCCCTCCCTCCCTCTCTCTCTCTCTCTCTCTCTCTCTCCCTCTCTCTCTCTCTCTCTCTCTCTCCCCATCTCTCCGTCCCTCCCTCCCTCCCTCCCTCCCTCCCTCCCTCTCTCTTTCTCTCCCCAAAATGTCTTTAGGTTGTCTGAAAACCAAGCTCCTTCATCAAAAACCCTCTTGGTAAAATTTTGCTGCCTGTTGCATGTCCTCCCCAAAAAGGCTCGTAAATCTTCAAGACCCCAGAGAAGCCAACTGTTCGATTATTCAGTTCCCAATTTACTCACCTTTCCCATTTTGTGAGTTCCTCTTCCTTGGAACGGGGAAGACAATGGAGGAAAACGGATGTCTGGGAGGCCGATCAATCAGTGTAATCGGTGGATCACAAACACTTAGATCAAAAGTACCAGAGAAGGCTGGCAACCAGCTAGACCCCAGAAGTTGGAATAGAAGAGCCCTGGAAGAAAAGAGCTTTTCAGATTTTGTAAGCTCCTAGTAGGTGATCCAAGGTGAGCTGGAGCCCTCTTCACATTTAGGCATCCTTTGGATGTGACAGGTTCACCTCCCTGTGGGAAGCATCTGTTGCTTGTTGGCCTTTTTATGAAGGCAGCTAGGCCACGCCCCCTTGTCATCTCCAAGTCATTCCAGGCTCGGCTTCACTCAACAGTAGGTGGAACCACACCACAATAATAGGCAGATAAGTCCCAGGTCAATGTTTCTAATTATACTTTGCAAACTTTGTTCCCTTCTCGGGGTCCATAAAAACATTAAGCCATCCTTTTCCTTCCTGTTTTCTTCTTGACTCTCTGTATTAAAGGAACGAAAAGGAAACAGATCCATTTTATAGCTGAGATTCCTTTTCTGATCAGGGAAGAAGAACAGGACAAGGAAGAGGAAAAAAAATTACCTATAAACCGGCGCCAAGTTGGAAAGGGTTGTACCTTATATCGGTGGTCCTCGTCTTACAGCTGAGCCCAAGGTTTCTGTTGCTAAGTTGTTGAGTTTTGCCTCATTTTACAACCTCTTCTTGCCACAGTTGTGCAGTTGTTAAGTTAAAAACAGAGTTGTTACATGGGTCTGTCTTCCTCCTTGACAGAAGGTCGCAAAAGAGGACCGTGTGACCCCCGGGACGCTGCAACCGTCATAAGTATGAGTCAGTTGCCCAGTGCTTGAATTTTGATCACGCAAGATGGGGAAGCTGCAACAGTTGTGTGAAAAACAACTATAAGTTGCTTTTTTTCAGGGCCACCCTAACTCTGATCAGTCACTAAACTAACCGTCATAAGTTGAGGACTATCTGTAATATGGTGGGACCTCTTTGTATAATTAGGATCTCATTTCATTCGTGATTCCTCAGAATTGTTAGATTTCTTATTTTGTAATCTTTACAGTGTAAGGCTAGCAAAACCAGATGGTATGCTATTTGACAGTCTTCAATGGAATGGCAACCAACTAGGGTGTCTGTTCAGAGTTTTTAAACAAGTATCTTTCTTGGTATCCTGATATGAACCTTCAGAATTTGCCTGGAATACCTCTGGAGGTTCTTATCAGGATATCAAGAAAGATACTTGTTTAAAAACTCTGAACAGGTCCAGCTGCTTAAGGGAAAGA
Source organism: Crotalus tigris (assembly GCF_016545835.1). Classification (NCBI taxonomy): domain Eukaryota; kingdom Metazoa; phylum Chordata; class Lepidosauria; order Squamata; family Viperidae; genus Crotalus; species Crotalus tigris. The sequence goes on along the minus strand of NW_024098197.1, from coordinate 195,159 downwards.
AAGAGAAATTAGCTAAATTGTCATAAATGCTTTGTTTGGATTAAAGCAATCAGCTTGGGAAAAGAATCCAGGTCTTTTCACTGGGCTTCTGAAACTGTTCTTATTGCATAACAGTGCAATATATATATATATATATATATATATATATATATATGTGTGTGTGTGTGTGTGTGTGTGTGTGTGTGTGTGTGTGTGTGTGTGTGTAGATTGTATCTCTGTATCTGTGATCATGTACCTTGCCAGGTGTGTGTGTGTGTGTGTGTGTGTGTGTGTTGGTATTAGTTTGCATTCTTTTTCATTTGTTTCGTCTTTATAGTTATATATATATAATTATATATACTGCTCAAAAAAATAAAGGGAACATAAACGTATAGGATCCTATATGTTTGTGTTCCCTTTATTTTTTTGAGCAGTATATATTATTTTTCCCGATTTAACAAAAGCAAAATGCAACTTTAAAAATCTGGTGTAAATGTTTGATATTGGAATAGATCAGTGGTTCTCAACCTGTGGGTCGGGACCCCATTTGGGGTCGAATGACCATTTCACGGGGATCGCCAAACAAGGCTGTCCACCATTTTTCCCCCTTTTCTTTGGCCATGCCCCTGGCACCCAGTGATGTATAAGTGGTTGGGGGTCACCACAACATGGGGAACTGTATTATGGGGTCGCGGCATTAGAAAGGTTGAGAACCACTGGAATAGATGGTGGCATGGGGAGACAGGATTCAGAGTCTTTTTTTCTACCTCTAACACAGAGGATTATTTTAAGAATCATTTGGCATCTTGAATTTGTTTAATTAGTAGTTTTGCTCTTTTGCATTGTTGTGTAAAACATCTGATTATATCTACATACAGCCACACTTCCTGGAACAGATTTTGGATTAGAAGAAAGCCAGAGATTTCTATAAGAAGGCATTGTCTCAATACATTTTAAAAGTTGTTATCTTTGACCATTCTTTCAATTTTCCATGGCTATTTTTGCCACATTATTTTTGAAAGTAGCTTTCGCATTTTCTTTTTTTAACTCTTATATTTTTGCTCCTCCCTCCCTCCCTCCCTTCCTTCCTTCCTTCCTTCCTTCTCCTAGAGCAGTGGTTCTCAACCTGTGGGTCGGGACACCTGTGGGTCGGGACACACATCTTGGGGGTCGCCAAACAACGCAGTCCGCCATTTTTCCCTCTTTTTCTTAGCTGTGCTACTCCCTTTCATTCTATTGGCTTTTGAAAGCCAATAGAATAGACTCTCTTGAATAGAGTCTAATTCTATTGGCTTTCAAAAGCCAATAGGAATTGTCCAGGCTGTCTCTCCCTGCTGAGCCCACCAAAAGTCCCATTCTGCAAACGGTGCTGCACCAGTTGAGTAGTCCTCGACTTACGACCGGTTGAGTAGTCCTTGACTTACGACCGGTTGGGGGTCGCGGCATTAAAAAGGTTGAGAACCACTGTCCTAGAGACTGCCTATACTAGCCCCTGCAGTTTTCTTGGCAAGATTTTTTAGAAAGATTTTTTCCATTGCCTCCTTCTTAGAGCTGAGAGAAAGGGCCTGGCCGAAGGTCACCCAGCTAGTTTTGTGCCTAAGGCAGGACTACAACTCATTGTCTCCCAATACCTAATATCGTGACCATTGCAGCACATCAAACTGGCTCTTTTTTGTCTTTAATTTTCATACTAATACGAAACAATAGAGGATGACACTATCTAAGAAAAGAAAGAGGGAAATGTATTTTAAAAAGAACATTAAGGAAAGATCACTAATGTTAGAAACATGCCACCTTAACCACAATCATCCCAAGGCCTTGCCAATTCAAATTTGGAATAAAGATGAATTAACCCAGTCCTAGATGAAATACAATCAAACTATTCACCACACTTATTCCTTAAAATTGCGAGAATGAATAAGGAGGCTAAAGCTTAACTATTTTAAATCTGTCACATGAAGATTAAAGTCACTGAAGAAAACTCTGGGGGAAAAATTAAAGACAATAAAAAAGACGCAGATGAAAGATATGATGGGAAATGATGAACTCAAAGATGTAGTTACAGACAAAGAATCCTGATGAAATGATGTCCTTTAGGTTGTGAAGTGTTGAAGGCACTTGTGTAACCAAACGAACATCCCCCATCAATGTAATGCTATCCAGTAGGAAAACGTTTAGGAACATAAGTCTGTAGGTGTGCATATGATGCCAAGAGAACAGTTTTGAAACCCTGAATCTAGACTTCAAGAGACTGAAGGAAACCCTTTAAGCTATTCACACATTAAGCATCACTGTCCCAAGACTTGTTTATTACTTGTGCACCTAGCATTATCAACATGCATAGGTTTATCCCAAATGTACTGTCCAGAACAACATCATGAGAGAAAGAACACTCCTTAAGCTCCATTCTCCTATGGAAATCTTAATTGATATGAATAGGACGAAAGCAGATGCAGCTAGTTCAAACCTGATTAAATGTGAATGCTGGTGAATGGCTAATAATGTAAGAATGAGTTGCTTTCTTGCTTCCTAGGGCTTGACTCACACTTACCATTTCCCTAGGTGTGATTCTGGTGCACCAGTAGTAGATGAATGAAGCTGAGTTTCACTTCTTCTGTGAGAGCATTTTGGAGGCATCCTCTTTTGAATATCAAATTCCCGTCAGATGTTCTACAGGACAGCTCTGTTACGAAATTTCAATCAGGGCATTTGCAAAGCCTTATATCTGAAGGTAAGGAGATTATTTGCTTAAATTGAGAAAGAAAAGATATCTAGGTCAACATCTTGTGGCTTCCCAGAACATCTTATCTAATCCCTCATTCTGGGAAATTCGAAAATCTATTGCTGGATTCCCGTTCTCCCATCCCATCTACTGCTATGTTCTACTCTGTCAGTTCTGAACATGGGATTATTCATTCATTTAAGCCCCAGAGTGTGTATACCAGGTATATCAACCTAGGGAAATATCTCATTTCATTTGCCAAGCAAAATATCAGAAGACCTAGCTCTTGTAGAACCAACTGGACCATTAACCAGAGAAATGTGATCACCTAGAATGGCAGATGGTTGGGAAACTGCCAGCCAGGCAACGAGGAAGGATCGAGCAAGGAATTAATCTTGAGTCATTGTGCAGTCGCGAGAGACCTAGGACTGACCCACCTCCCTTATGTTCCATGGGCCTTTATCTGGTTGTTCCCAAACAGTTTGGGGAGATTCTTGTATTATAGGCAGAATATAGTAAAGTAGTCAAGCTTGAGCCCTCCACGTGCGGATCTGGGTGCTTGTGCCTGACACAGGTTGAGTGAGTAATGCATGGAAACATGCTGAAAGGGAGACCTAGTTTGCATAACAAGTGAGCCACTCCTGCTGCCTTCAAAGAACAATGCCATCCCACTGCCAGTGTCAAAGAAAGATTTAGCATCTGATTTAGTTGGCTTTTTTGCAAGGAGGGAGGGAAGCCAGCTTATTCTTTGCTGCGGGCAGAGAAATGTCGAGGGAGGGGGGAGCTACTCCACCTCCAGTTTTTTCCTGTCACAATTGCTACTCCCAGACTGTTTTCTGAAGGCCTCAGTCCATAGCATAGCAGAAGAAACCCCAATACTTAGCATAGTCCTTGTTGATGACCGATCTGGTAAATTATGTTTCACCATATTGCTTAAGGGACAGACACTCTTTGTCTGGCTCTACTGCTGAGACTTGTCCAGTATCTTGAACCTCTGTCATAGCTCTTATCTTTCTCGGATCCTTGGAACACGCAAGCCCCACCACCACATCAGGTTGGTACCTCACTAGGAGATTATTATTATTATTATTCCTAATTATACTGCATGTAGAACCTTAGGAGATAGATTGGCCTTGACCAGGGGTAGGCAATCTTGGCTCTTTTATGACTTGTGTACTTCAACTCCTAGAATTCCTGAGCCAGCATGGCTGGCTCAGGAATTCTGGGAGTTGAAGTCCATGAGTCATAAAAGAACCAAGGTTGCCTACCCCTGGCCTTGACTCTTGCAATGTGCTCTACCTGAGGCTACCCTTGAATAGTATCTGGAAGCTTCAGTTGGTACAAAATGCAGCCTGCATGGTTTTGTGGCAAGTCTAGATTTGTACATGTGTCTTCTGGGAGCTACGTGGGCTGCTGATTTGTTTCCAGGTCCAAATCAAGGAGCTAGTTCTCACCTTTAAAGCCTGACATGGCTTGAGACCAGATTTTTTTTTTTGAAGGACCATCTCTCCCCAGTCATATCTACCCAATCCACCAGAGTGAGGAAGCAGGGAATGTTACCTTCTCTGAAGGAGGTCTACTCGGGTGGGACCAAGAAGGGCCCTTTTTATGGTGGCATCCTTCCTGTGGAACATCATTCCTGCAGAAATGAGATTGAGCCTTCACAAGGCCCTCAAGTCATGGTTCAACCAATAGGTCTGGAGATCCAGGATGCTATGGAGTCCACCAACTGTCTGATCTCATTGTTGTCACTGGGGATGGGAATATATTGGGTTTTACACTAGGGTTTTGTAAGCTACCCAGAGTCACCACGAATGAGTGAGTTGGGTGGCCCTATAAATTTTCTGAATAAAATAAAAGTAAATAAATAATAATCATCTAAAGGTATTCTGGGGAAACTAGAGGGTTTAATGCGCTCAGGGGTAAAACAGAACGGGGCATCTGGTGCATAGAAACGCAACAAAAGCGAGACATTTCTTTGGGTTTCTTCCATTGAGGCCATGTCTTGAAGAAGAGAGGTCCAAGCTCACCAGGATTCTTGAACTGTGGGAAGTCAACACCCCCCCCCAGAGAAAGAAATATTTTTGGAAATATTTAAAAGGCAGAATATATTTCCCTAAAGGATTTTAAAAGCATAAACCAACCCCACCCCCAAGTCTCTCTGTCCAAGTCTGCAGAATGCAGATGGGATAATCTTTTCATGAAAGACTGGAGTCAGGAAACTGGGACTAGGAAGAAAGATCCCTAGAATCAACAACCCCTCACACCAAAAATCTAAGAGTCATCAGCCACAGTTCCAGGGAAGCAGGATATGACCCTTGGGACATAATAGGATTAACCCACCACTCTCAGAATACCAGAAAGGCACACTCAGACTCAGGTCAAAGTCCATGACACAGGAACAACTCCAAACAAAAGCCCAAGAAGGTATAAAAACCCACCACTCCCTATTACATGTGCTTTCTTTTTTCTTCCAGAGTCATCTTTCTGTCTGGCTCTCCTCTTTAATAAACTACAACCTTTCTAAAGCAGTCACCATGTTGTTTATTCCCAGCTTGGACTGAACCATGATGAAGACTTTTCCTTCAACAGAACCTCACAGAATGTTCTTCTCTGCTTTTATTTTCTCACCAAGAAATGACCTCAAATTCTGACCTGTGACGAACCCTAAGAAAACGCTGGTCAGGACCCAGAATTCCCACTCCATGACTCTCTTGCCATACGAATAATTGCTGATGTATCAGGAGAATTGTTCTTGGCTACCCCTCACCACACTTTCTTAGGAAATCATCTAACACTGATTTCCTTGGCAAACCTGAAGGACATTGTCTCACCTGAATTTGCACAGTATCTTCTTTCTCTTGTGTCCAAGGTCACACCCTGTGCTAATAGGGTTTAGCTCACTGTGGGGGGATCATTTCAGCTGCTGTGTGCTTAGGAGATGTGGTTGATGCTTTGGTGTGTGAGGCAAAGCCATCCAGTTCTGGCTTGTTTAAGAAACCATGCTTAAACTGTGGCTTTACACAATAGGTGAAACTTGGGACACAGCTCACACAACATACTAAGCCAGTTGTAGGAAACTGGTTATTATTGTTTCTGTTTATATCATATATTTGTGAGGTGTGTGTGTGTGTGTGTGTGTGTACGTGTGTGTGTTTATATATGTATATATATCTGTGGAAATTAACCTATTATTAACCAACCCTACTTAAATAAACCATGGCTTAGATGCTGTAGAAAATTGCCACATGGTTGCATTTCTTTGATAATCCAGACTCTTTCCCCTGCCTTCAAGAATTCAGTCCCAATGGGAAATACAGATAGTCCTTAACTTACAACTACTTAGATGGGATGGTAAAAATTGGCAGTTAAAATCTCTGGAAGATTTAGCACAAGAAAATATTATATATTCATGGTTTCAGTACAGACAAATTGTGGATAGATGGAAGGTAGATTGTAATGTGGGTTTGCTCAGAGAAGATGAGAATTTTTTTAAACAAGTAAAAGATCAAAGACGAACTCACATTAGGAGAATTTATGGGGTGTTAGTAGAATTGGACTCAGAAGCAGAATTAGTTAAAGAATGTATGATTAAATGGGCACAAAATTTTGGGGAACCAGTTTTATTAGATACTTGGGAAATTATTTGGGGGAGAAATGTTAAATTTACACAAGCTCAGAATTTAAGGGAGAATTTTTATAAAATGTTTTACAGATGGCACCTTGATCCACAAAAAATGTCTCGTATGTATCCTGACCTACAGCCTAAATGTTGGAGATGTGGATGTCTGGATGCTACTTATTATCATATCTGGTGGTTGTGTAAAAATATAAAAGCCTTTTGGATTAAGATATGGTGGAATATTCAAAGAATTTTTAGAAGGAGGGTAAAATTTACCCCACAATTGTTTTTGTTAGGTATTGTTATTGATTGGGATACCAAGGAGGTTACATTGATGTTAAATTTAATTACTGCTGCAAGGTTGTTAGTAGGGCAATGCTGGAAGAAGGAATCTTTGCCTACTTTGCAAGAGTGGCTTTTCAAAGTTTCTTATTTGGCGGAAATGGCAAAGATCTCGGCTTTCTTGAAGGATCAATCGCAAGAGAAGTATGTTGCGGTATGGAAAAAATGGATAGATTTTATACAACATAAGTTGGATATAAAAAAATATTATTTAGTTTTTTAATAATTTATATTTAAAATAGAATATTTTGCTTTCTTTTTTTCTCTTTTTTTTCTTCTTTCTGTTCTTCTTTTTCTCTTTTTTGTTTTTTTTTAAATATATACTATTGTTAATTATTTTATAATTTTTCTAATTAATGTATTTAGATTTTTAACTAATGCTAGATTCATTTATGGTTTATATTTTTTTCTTAAGATTTTTTTCGGTCAAATTTTAATTAAGCCTATATTCAGCTCTGGGAAGATCAGGGCTGGGAATGGGAGGGTTGGGGAGGTGGGGGGGAAGATTGTTTTGTTTTGTTTTTGTTTTTGTAACATTTTAAAAATTTAATAAAAATTATCTTTGGAAAAAAAAAAAAAGAATTCCGTCCCAATGGGAAATACAGATAGTCCTTAACTTACAATCATTCCTTTAGTGACCATTCAAAGTTACAACAGAGCTGAAAAAAAACACTGACTTGCAAGTGGTCCTCACACTTAGAACCATCCCATGATCAAAATTCAGGTACTTATCAGCCACCATTTATTTATGGCAGCATCACATGATCACCATTTTCTACCTGGTCCTATGGTTTACAACAAGCCAACTCAATGGGGGGGGGGGCAGACCCAGGTTTGCTTAACAACAGTGTGACTCGCTTAACAACGGCAGTGATTCTCTAACCACCATGGCAAAAAGGTTATAAAACCAGGCGCAACATCCATCTTGCTTAGCCACAGAAATTCTGCTCCCCATTGGGGTCATAAGCCGAGGAATGTGTATACATATCCAGAGACACCAGTCCAAATGAAGAGAGTGCATCATAAACCCAACGTCCAATTGATGCATTTGTGTTCTGCATCATCAGGTCTGATCGAAGTATCGAAGTTACATCTTTTGTGCCATGATGTCATGATGCACAAGACAATCTTTGCCCCCCACCCTCTGCCCCCAGGCCTATTTCTCTTCCTCCCCCCCCCCTTTTTTTTTTTTGATCAGCATCCTGGAAAAATAGATGACGTCTTCTATGAAGGGGAATATCTCAGGCCAGGCCTTCCACAGAGACACAAGGAGGATCCTCTTTCATCAGAGCTGACCTGCCTGACACGTTGCACTTTACAAAGCTGCGAAAGTCCCCCTTGTGCAAAAATAAGGACAGCCATAAAAGCGCTGGAGCAAATCCCTCTCCTTCTTCTTCCTTCTTCCTGGAATTTGCTTGGCTGTCATTGCTACCCTGATCTCCTACTACGTCAGGGCAGATGAGGGCCCTTGTCACTTCCCAGCAGATGACCTTTAGGCTCAAATGATAGAAAATAGATTGGTCCTGGGAGGGAGAAAAGTGACAAACGCAGAACCAAATCTGGCTTGTTGTTGTTGTTAATTGCGAAGTCGTGTCCGACCCATCGCGACCCCATGGACAATGTTCCTCCAGGTCTTCCTGTCCTCTATCATCTTCTGGAGTCCATTTAAGTTCACGCCTCCTGCTTCAGTGACTCCATCCAGCCACCTCATTCTCTGTCGTCCCCTTCTTCTATTGCCCTCAATCTTTCCCAGCATTAGGCCCTTCTCCAGTGAGTCCTTCCTTCTCATTAGGTGGCCAAAGTATTTGAGTTTCAACTTCAGGATCTGGCCTTCTAAAGAGCAGTCGGGTTGATCTCTTCTAGGACTGACCGGTTTGAACGCCTTGCAGTCCAAGGGACTCGCAGGAGTCTTCTCCAGCACCATAGTTCAAAGGCCTCAATTCTTTTGCGCTCAGCCTTTCTTATGGTCCAACTTTCACAGCCATACATTGCAACTGGGAAAACCATGGCCTGGACTATACGCACTTTTGTTGGCAGGGTGATGTCTCTGCTTTTTAGAATGCTGTCTAGATTTGCCATAGCTTTCCTCCCCAGGAGCAAGCGTCTTTTAATTTCTTGGCTGCAGTCCCCATCTGAGGTGATCTTTGAGCCCAGAAAAATAAAATCTGTCACTACCTCCATTTCTTCCCCATCTATTTGCCAGGAATTGAGAGGGCCGGATGCCATGACTTTGGTTTTCTTAATGTTGAGTTTCAAGCCAACTTGAAACTTCAGCCAAATCTGGCTGGAGGGAGTCAAACTCCACCATCCATCCTTTGCTCTTGGAGAACCAAGGGGACCTCAAGGGAAATTCCAGAAATAAATAATTACAATGCCATCTGAAACTAAGACTGATCCAAGGTCTAGGGGAGGATCCTTTAGAAGGGAGCTGCGTGCTGACATCAGTATCGATGTATAGAACATAGAATCCTAGGGCTGGAAGGGACATCAGAGGTCTTCTAGTCTAACCCCCTGCTCAAGGCAGGAGATCTTATACCAGGGGTCTTCAAACGTGGCCCTTTTATGATTTGTGGACTTCAACTCCCAGAATTCCTCAGCTGGGAGTTGAAGTCCACAAGTCATAAAAGGGCCAAGTTTGAAGACCCCTGTCTTATACCATCCTGGTTTTTGAAAACTTCCAGTGATGAAGCAAGAGGCAAGTTATTTCCTTGATTAATGGTTCTCATTGTCAGAATTATTTTTTTTTTGCTTACTTCTAGGTTGGATTTCTCTATGATAAGCTTCCACCCATTACTTCTTGTCCTGTCCTCAGGTGTTTTGGAGAATAAGTCAAACCTCTCTTCTCTGTGACAACCTCTCAAGTACTTGAAGACAGCTTCATTGTATGTTTCAGCCTCCAGATCCCTGATCATCTTTGTTGCTCTTCTCTGCACTCTTTCTAGAACAGTGGTTCTCAACCTTTTTAATGCCGCGAACCCCAACCAGTCGTAAGTCGAAGACTACTCAACCGGTCGTAAGTCGAGGACTACTCAACTGGTGCAGCACCGTTTGCAGAATGGGACTTTTGGCAGGCTCAGCAGGGCAGAGACAGCCTGGACAATTCCTATTGGCCTTTGAAAGCCAATAGAATTAGACTCTGTTCAAGAGAGTCTATTCTATTGGCTTTCAAAAGCCAATAAAATAAAAGGGAGTAGCACAGCTAAGGAAAAGGGGGAAAAAATGGTGGACTGCGTTGTTTGGCGACCCCCGTGAAATGGTCGTTCGACCCCAAATGGGGTCCTGACCCACAGGTTGAGAACCGCTGGACTAGAATCTCAGCATCTTTTTTTGTATCTTGGTGACCAGAACTGGACACAATATTCCATGTGCGGCTTCACCAGGGCAGTGTAAAGCGGTATTATCACTTCTAGTGATCTTGATGTGTGAGTGTGTATGTGCATATGTATAGTCCTGCTGTGGGGCAGACCCTCCTTTCATAAATCCCTTCGTCGGATAAATTGAATTTCATCTTTCAATCCCAACATCGCTCCAGTTTTTCCCAGTTCGCTGGATGTATTTTCCCAATTTCCCCATGTCTTCACTTTGCTCATTGTCTAATTCGCAAGATATACAGGTAGTCCTCAACTTAATGACAGTTCATTTAGTGACCGTTCAAGGTTACAACGGCATGGAAAAAAGTGACTTATTACCATTTTTCACACTTACAGCCGTTGCAGCACCCCCCCATGGTCCCCGGACCAAAATTCAGATGCTTGGCAACTGACTCATATTTATGACGGTGGCTTTGTCCCGGAGTCACGTGATTCCCTTTTGCAATCTTCTGACAAGCAAAGTTCACAGGGAAACCAGATCCACTTAACAACCATGCTACTAAACACCTTCAGTGGTTCACTTAACAACTGTGGCAAGAAAGATTGTCAAATGGGGCAAAAGTCACTTAACAAATGTCTCACTCAGCAACGGAAAGTTTGGGCTTGATTGCACCCTGTTGTGATGCTGGATGTGTGGATGCCTGGGCCTATATATTAATTAATGAATTAGGCAGTGGATGACTAACATTATACGGGTGGCGAAGGAGGAATCCAATTGACATATCAAGGTACTTGACGGAGGCAATTTATTTTTCCATCACAGGCAGCTGTGGTTGTAACCTGACCTCAGTGGATTCCATGAATTCAGAACACCAGCTCACCGCACAGGAGCCGGGAGATCCAGAAGGCTGCTTCATAGTTGTGCAACAGCTGTCAATCATGGTGTCCAAGCACCAGTACGTTCCTCACTCTTCAAAAGAAAGAGGAGAGAACTGCTTTTGCTGGACTATTTCGGAAATTAGCCATCTGTCAGGACTGGCTAGCACAACATTGGTGTAGGAATTATCAGACCTGTCTCAGCTTGAACCTCTAAGTAAGAACGATCCTTAACTGCAATTTTCGATAAAGGTATTGTTTAGTAAAAGTCAAGTGAATTACAGCAATGCATAGCCAGAATTGAAAATTGCACGCCCAGATCCCCAAGTCTAACTTTTCCCTCCCTTAGTTTCCCCCTATCACTGAGCTCCGTGATCAATCAAACTCGAACAAGACTTTTTTTAGAATGGTCATGTCAGGTGTAGATTTGATATGCAGCTGCTTTCAATTCCCAGCTGGTTGACGTTGAAGCTCATCCCAGAGAGACACAGTGAAGTTTTGTTTCTCTTGAAGCATCTCCCCTCCCATCCAGAGTTCATGGCAACTGATACTGAATGGTTGTGAAGCACAAGCATTTCTCTGATGAGTAATGGGGCATAGTAGAATTTGGTGCAGAGAAGAGCCACAAAGATGATCAGGGGTCTGGAGGTTAAGCCATACGATGAGCGTCTAAGGCAGGGGTAGGCAACCTTGGCTCTTTTATGACTCGTGGACTTCAACTCCCAGAATTCCTGAGCCAGCATGGCTCAGCTTGGAAACCTCTCCCTTTCCCCTCAGCATGGCTGGCTCAGGAATTCTGGGAGTTGAAGTCCACGAATCATAAAAGAGCCAAGGTTGCCTACCCCTGGTCTAAGGAAACTAGGAAAGTCTAACATAAAGAAGACTTAGGAAAGCCATGATAGCATCTTCCAATACTTGAGAGGCTGTCACAAGGAAGAAGGGGTCGACTTATTCTCCTTAGCACCTGAGTGTAGGACAAGAAGTAACAGGTGGAAGTTCATTAGAAGGAGATCCAATCTAGAACTAAGGAGAAACTTCCCACAACGAGAACAATCAGTCAATGGAGCAGTTTAACTCCCATAATTCTGGATGCTCCATCACTGCAGGTTTACAAGAAAAGATTGGACAACCTTTTGACCAGGATGGAATAAGGATTCCCACATTGGGTAGAGGGTTGGACTAGAAGACCTCCAAGATCTCTTCCACCACCACCCTTGATTGTATAATACAATCCAGAAATCTTCCTCACTGTTGAATCCATTTAAAGAGAGACAAGATTTGACTTTAACAAGAAACTTCAAATGAGTATGTTTACTAAACGATGTCTATCAGTTGTTTACTACAATTTTAGCTGAAAGATTGAAAGCAATTGACAGGATTTTATTCACAAAAATCAGGGTGAGTTTTCTCCCCAAGAGACAACTGGGAGATAATATTAGAAACGTTTTGAATATTCTGGAATACTTGGAGCAATATAATGAAGAAGAAGCTGCATTAATATGCTTAGATGCAGAGAAGGCCTCTGACGCTTTTAAAAGGTTTTTAAAAATTGAATCCAAATACATTGATAGAGGGGATCGTAAAGATCAATATTCAGTGGAAGACAGAGCTATTCCTTTTAGGATTAAGGGATAAAGGTTTAGAAAAAAAAACCATGGAAGATTATTTTAATATATGATCACATGAGATTATTGTAGGGAAAGATTTACAACCCACGATGGAAGTGGGCAGATTTGGTTGAAATGAATAAATTAACTTCTCTGATTAGAGAAAAGACATTGTCTTCATTTATTGCTGAGTGGAACTTTTTTGCATGAAAATGAAAAAAAGAGATTTATGGTTTTTATTAGACAGGATAGATTATAGAAAAAAAAGTAATGCAATGTAACTAGAGAAAGGTTGAAATATATTTGCATTTATAACTGCTATGAAGACTATCATAAGCAACTCCTTTAAACTTTTTTCTTTCCTAAATTTCTTTTAACTTTTTCTTTTCTTGCAACTTTTGCTCTCTTTTTTATTATTTCTTCCATTTTCTTTTTTCTTCCTTATTTTCTATTAGTTCGTGTTAGCGTTTCTCCTTTGGTTTAAAAGTTTTAATAGAAATGAGATACTTTAAAAGAAAAAACAATCCTCTTTATTTTCTTTCCCCTGAATTCTGCATTTCTTGGTTTCTCTTTAACTTTGCAACTTCATTCAGCCAGGCAATGACTAATCAAGTTACTTATAACCTTTTGCCTCCTTTGTTCAGGATGGCAATACTAATGCGATTTATTTTAATTATACTCTATCACTGCTCAAAACCAGTCTGGCTACTTATTAGAAGCAAACCGAGAGGGGAAAAAAAAAAACCCTGCTATAAATAAAGATGTGAGAAAAGTTCCTCAGTTATCTGAGAATTGCATGCTGCTTCTTGCTAAGTTAAAACTGCAAGTTTGGCTGCATTTTCGGAGCAAAAGTTGTTTCACCCAGCACACTCACTCACTGTTAGTGCAGCCAAAGTCACTTAACAACTGCTGCAATTTGCTTAGCCATAGCAGAATAAGGGGATAATTTTGAGTTCAACTCACTTAGCAGCCTTCTTGCTTAGCAATGGATATTCTGTTTGCAATTGCTAGTCGTATGTCAAGGACTATCTTGTACGTAGACAGGATTCACACAACCTGCTGAGCTTAAAAAAAGGATTTGCTAACATGTGGTTTTGTGTGGTGAGTAAATATGGTCCTTGTCAAGAAATACAGCACGGATAAATATGATAACTCTCTCCACTGCCTATTTGCAGAGGTTGGTGAGTAGATGATTGGAAAAGTCCAAGCAGGTTACTTCATGCTGGAACTGCCAAACCAGGTCTTCCTAACTCTAGGTCAGAAAGAGAAGAGCTGAAGATCAAGAGTTTGATTACTATAGCCTTGGGCAGGTGCAGCAGACAAAACAGAAGACAGAGTCTGCCATTAGTATGAAGCCACAGCTTGCTTAATGCACTATTGTTAGTTGGATTCACACAATATGCTAAGGCTAAGTCAGGGGTCTCCAAACTTGGCCACTTGAAGACTTGTGGACTTCAAATCCTCAGCATGGCTGGCTGAGGAATTCTAGGAGTTGAAGGTTTAAAGTTTGGAGAGCCCTGTGCTAAGCCATAAGCTGCCCTTTGCAAACTGTGATGGTTGGCGTTCAACCATTTTGCTAAGTCCAAATCAACCAAACCCGCACTTTGATTTAGAGAGGATCTAAGGTGTTGGGTCCCAACACCCTTTACTTCTGCTTTAAAGAATAATATTTATTCACTTTCAAATTTGAGCTGTTATGAAGCGTTATGAACATTCTGCAAACAACTTTTAAAAGCAAAGTTAAACATTGACAAAAGGTGCAGAGCTAGATTTGTTGATTTTGTTTTTATTTATTATCTTATTCTTGGAATGTAACAATGAGCCTTCCTTTTCCCATTATTGTCTATGCAAAACCTTCCAGTAAGCAAACACTCTTGTTTCTTTCCTTCCTGAATGTTCTTCATTCTTGTGGACACACACTTCATTCTCTTGTTAAAAAGAAAGAGGATGGGATAGTTTAGAAGTGAATGGCCTGGATTAGACTGTCCCTCCCAAATGCAGAAAACTAATTTTTGCCAAAGCGTTTTTGGAAAGGGGATGAAGTTCAAACCAGCTTCTGCCAACCTTACTTGTTTTTTTTCATGGAGCTCCTCGGCCAGGAATGAGGATGGTATTCCATTGGCTTTGATGGTCCTTTGGCAATACGCAATGGAACTCTAAGTCATCACTCTTCAAGTGGTTTCTGGCATAATTAAATGAGTCAGAGCAAGGCCACTGGAGGATGGCCCAAAGATAAAGAGACTTATTTCCTTTGAAAAACTCCATAAAAAAAGAAAAAGAAATTTGGGGGCAGCTATTATTTCTTTAGCAGAACACAGCTAAATCTCTCTCTTTTGACGCTCCTTAACACAAATCCATTACAAATGCAGGCTATATTGCCCCTGGCATGTCTAGGAAGGATGCTTAACAGTGATGGATTCTGGGTGTTGTAGTTCAACCACAACATCCAGAGGGCCATAGCAGAGAGAGAGGTCCTTCTTTCAGTCACCCATACATCTGCTCATCTTCCTTTCTGACTACTGCAATGTGGCTTACAAGAAGAGTATCACGAAACTTGCACGAGCAATTGTTCCAATTGTCCCAAATCCCAAATCAGAAAGGAAATGCTTAGAAGGCTTTGCTTTATCATTCCTTTGAGGTTGAAGCCTCAGCCTCAATCTTCTGGAGATGATTCCACCCTGTCCCTTGACCTTCTGAAAGGATCAAAAATGGAACAGGCTTTTCTCCTTGTGTTCTCCTCTTCTTCTCATTATTCTCTTCTGGAAACAGGCTTCATAATCCTTTCCTACGTAGCCAATTATGGTCGTGTTTCCAGGCTGGATCATGTGCGTTTGATGAGAATATCGTTTGAATGATCGTTGTGGTTTTAAGATGCAGAGCCATAAGAATCACACAATAATACAAGGAGAGCCGAGTTTAATCTAGCATCAGAATCTTGCTCTTTGTCGGTCAGCTTTTGAGTGATTAAATCCTAGTTCTCTGGATCTCAAGGAATTTTTCGGGATGTTATTCTGTGTTTCTTATCACAGCTCTCTCTTTCACTGAAGATTTGCTCAGCTTATGACCAACATGAGCCCAACATTTCTGTTGCTAAGTGGGACAGTTGTTAAGTGAATTTTGCCCCACTTTGTGACCTTTCTTGCCACAGTTGTGAAGTGGATCACTGAATTTGTTAAATTAGTAACAGGGTTGTTAAGTGAATCTGGCTTCCCCATTGACTTTAGAGTAGAATAATAGAGTTGGAAGGGACCTTGGAGGTCTTCTAGTCCAACCCCCTGCTAGTCCAACCTCCTTTGACTTTGCTTGTCAAAAAAACCCACAAAAGCTGATCACATAACCCCGGGACACTGCAACTGTCACAAATATGAACCAGTTGCCCAGCATCCCAATTTTGATCACATGATCATCTGGATGCTGCAATGATCATTAAGTGTGAAAAATTGGTCATAGGTCAATTTTTCAGTGATGTTGTAACTTTGAATGGTCACTAAGTGACCAAACACAACCTGTATTTTTTTTTCTTATTTGTTCTTAAGTAAATACCAGCAAATCTCTTTCCCAGCAATGTGCATAAACTCACAGCTTTGATTGTGTGCAGAATTGGTCAGGCAGGCATTTTTTTTATTGTTGTGTATAAAGATTTCTGCAGGTCCAATGAAGTGTATGATTAATGGCTTAATTAGCTGTAAACCAATATATCTTGACTGTTATATCAAATATTTCCGGTTCGTGCCTGTTCAAGAAATGCATACAGTACTGATTGGCAAAATTTGACTTCATGAATGATTAGCTTTGTTTCAAATACATCACATTGCTGAACTCTATTAGTCCCAAGACAACTTTTCTGTATCAAATACCAAAGGATTATTTGAAATTCTTAAAAGTGAATCTTGGCATGTGTTTTGCAAGCTACAGCCAATTCTTCTGCCGCTGAAAGCAGCTGATTTAATGCTGATGCCGGGAACTTAGAAAACCTGTTTTTCTACTCTCTCTCTCTCTCTCTCTCTCTGTGTGTGTGTGTGTGTCAAATACATTAAGCAGAAGCTTCAATTCACGGTAGGAAATTAAGGAAAAGTCAAAATTCTCTGGAGATTCTTTTCAGAAGGATGGCGAAGCCGTGAGCTCATTTTCAAGCGGGTTGCTTTCTGCTTTCTTCTCTCTCTCTCTCTCTCTCTCTCTCTCTCTCTCTCTCTCTCTCTCTCTCTCTCTCTCTCTCTCTCTCTCTCTCTCTCTCTCTCTCTCTCTCTCTCTCTCTCTCTCTCTCTCTCTCTCTCTCTCCCCCTCCCTCCCTCCCTCCCTCCCTCTCTCTCTCTCTCTCTCTCTCTCTTCTAATTCTTTTAGTTCTCTCAATCAGGAAATAGACACAGATTAATTTCTCAAGATCAAAATAGCTAGACCACCTCCTACACTGAAAGAGAGTCTGAGTCAACTCCATTTGTTTGGGTCGGTATGTAGGTCATTCAGAAGGCTGCTGAAAGCAGCCTGTATCCTCAGATAATCCAATGGGCAAGAAAGCCAATGGATTCACCAAAAAGCATTTTGGAAATCTTTGGACTACTTGATCCTTGGTCACCTTTCCAAACCTTTGGGCTTTCTCTGTTGTGGAAGGGAGGGAGACGTTTTTAGTCACACTGCAGTGACTGGATGCCCTACATTTAAACGTTCCATGGAGTCAGCATGTTCATAAATAGCAAATGCAAGACCCCACAAATCTAGAAGCACGTGGCCAATTAATGCACAGCGTTCTTCTCCTCTGAAGAATCAGAGATAACTTGCTCTTTGCGAATTCCCAAGTAGGACTGCATTCTGAAGGTTCAGGGCGAGAATTAGGCCTAGTTGGATACTTGATGCACCCTGACCTGGTTTACAGTAACTCATCTCACCCTTTCAAAACACGTTACTCAAAGCTTCTGCTACTGTTTATGCACTTTTGTATGCTGCCTCTTCTGCAGAGGAGTCAGGAACAGGTTGAGTGAAGGAACTCAATGAAGTCTGATATGATCAGTGCCCACAATTAGATCTCTCGCATATGGATTCAGAACTTTGTCTATGGAGATTCTCAACCATCCAGGTCATGGTTGTCCCAAAGGTGCTTTTTCAAAAGGCAACTGGGCTTTCTTGGTTTTTTCCTCAAAGATGTTTTGCTTCTCATCCAAGCGAGAATTGAACAAGCTTCTTGCATGAGGAGCAAAATGTCTTCAAGGAAAAACCAAGAAAGTCCAGCTGCCTTTTGAAAAAGCATCTTTGGCATTTGGAACTTGGTGTCCAATTAAAAAAGGAGATACTAATGGTGGGGTCAATGGGAAAAGTCTTTGTAGGCAAATGAGTTTGGGTGCTGCCAACAACTATACCATGTGGTCTAAGGATAGCAACCCTTGCAAGGCCATTTGATCAGAATTCAAGATGATATAACTGCTCTACTGTCAACTTGCCTATTTCAATTCAGGATAGTCATGAGTACATGGGTAGTCTTTCACTTACAATTCTGTTGCTAAGAGAAGGGATTGTTAAGTGAGTAAAGCGACTGATTTTTATGACCTTTTTTGCCACGACTTTGTCACAGGATGTAAGCTGTTCCCAGAAATGCTGTCTTTTGCAATTGACTGATGGAGTCAATTGTCAATGCTGATGGTGTTCAAGTGGTGTTCCAGATATTTTGGTTGCCCCCAAGGTGCCTATTATTATTGGTACTACCTTTCCTTTCTTTTGCCATATTTGTTCTATTACTGTATTATTATTGCTGTTATTATTTGTCAGGGAGAGTAATAGGCAGAATTTTTTGGGGAGAGAACCAAGTTTTTTTCCAAAATCCCTCTCTTTCTTTGGAAGAATTTGTTTTTGGATCTTGGTGTCTCTTCCATTAGGAGAGCTATGAAGAGATCCCTCACCCCAACCCATCCCAAAGCAATCATTTGGCGCCTGAATATAATAAATGACTTGAAAAGACAATGTTGTCTTTTTAATCCCCTCTAGTCTGATGGTTTAAACCATGGGACGATTCTTCTGCTTATACTGTAGGTTTTCATTTTTTGACTTTAGACTTGACTTTAGGGAAAGTAAAGTTCTGCTTTGAGTTTGTTGAAAGAGGTGGGTGGGTGGGTGGGAGTAAATAAAGGAAAGGGTCTGTCTCAAGCAGAGGCTCTATATAGTCAAATATGAAAGTTGAATTTGTTTGACCATTGTATCATTTGATTGTTTTATGGCTGTTTTATAGGGACTGGTTTTATGGCTGTGAACCACCCAGGCTTGTTTAAAGTGGGCAGCCCTATATAGCTCTTAAATCAAGAATTAAAATACAATTTTTCTGCTCTTGTTTAATGAATACCATGCCCAGAGATCTTTCAACAGATCTCAGGAATGCTGCACATTCCTTCCTCGGCCCCTCCCTCCAGATGTTCTCCCCCCCCCCTTTGGCAGAAAAGAGGTTGCACAGAACGTGAGCCAAGAACTTGCTGGCTCCAGGCGCAAAGCGGGAAATGTTGTCCTTATTGCTGCAATCCGAAATACCAATTGGGAGACCAGCCTGGGCTGGCCTCATTTCAGCCAGAAAAACATGCCAGCTTTGAGGCATCTCTGGTTTATTGCTAACCGTGGGGACTGTTGTGCGTGGAGTGTTTGAAACCGAGGGGCTGGCGCAGGTCTGTGGGTATCCCACAATATTCATCCATTCATCCATTTGTTTGTTCATTCGCTTAAATTTATACACCAGCCATCTCACTGTCGAGCGATTATGGGCAGCTTAGATGATCATTAAAACCGCAGTGTAAAATGTTAAAACATTAAAGAGCACTCAAGGTTAACAAAAACTGGATAAAACAGGGTTTATTGCTAATCATGGGGTCTGTTGCAGACTGAGGGGACTGGCCCAGATCTGTAGGTATCCAACAATATTTATTTTATTTTATTTTATTATTTATTTTATTTTATTATTTTAATTTTATTATATTTTATTTTATTATTTTATTTCATTATTTCATTTTATTTATTTTTCTATTTTATTTTATTATTTTATTTCAATTTATATGCCACCCATCTCACCGTCGAGAGACTCTGGGCAGCTTACAATATCATCAAAACAGCAATGTAAAATATTAAAATGTTAAAATATTAAAACAGAAGAGCACTGAAAGCTAACAAGAACTGGTTTAAAAAAATAGGATACAACATATGTATGGTGTGGAGGTGAGATCTTCCCATCTACTAACCACCTCCAACAAGGGATGCCCCCATCAGGGTACCAAGCCAGTTGGCCAAGCCAAGTTTTGAGATCCTTCCAGAAGGCCCAGTTGATGGGGACCAATCTCATCTTGAGGGACATGATATTCCAGAAGGTGGGAGCCACAGCAGAAAAGGTCCTACCAGCCAGAATTCCTTGACCAATGGGATCCCCAATGTGTCCCATTCTGCTGAAATGAGTGGGGTGGTTCAATCCCATTGGGGTGAAATTGTCCCTCAGATAGTCCCATCTCATAAAGGACTTTTAAAGGACATAACCAACATCTACTGAATTGGATCCAAAAGCAAACAGGTAACCAAGGCAACTCTCTCAATAGAAGTATTACATGGACGGCTGTAACCCCACCCAACCCCCAAGAACTATCCACGCAGCTGCATTCTATGCCACTTGCAGCTTCTGAATACTCTTCAAGGGTAGCCCTATGAAGAGTGTATTGCAGTACTCCAGCTCAGAGTCAGTCGTTTCCCCAGTTTTTCTCTCTTCCCAGAGAAAACTTCAGCTGAGAATCAGGAAAGTTGCAGAGGGAACACTACTCATAAAACTAATCTAATGGACCTTCATGACATGCCACTTTTCTCATGACATTTCCCACCATCATTCACAGTTCCCCCATGGTGCAAAGCTTTCAGCTTTCTCTTTTGCAGAGGATTCTCTTTGAAATAAATTACTTAATACAATGAGACATCTGATCGGGATGAGTTGGCCAAGAGTTCATGACCTCTGTTGACAACTTGAGGGCTGAGCCTTTCTTGGTGTGACCTGTTGAGATGGCCCTCCAAAACTGGGCATCTTGGCATGGAGACATGGTTGGAGACATTGTAAATGAGATGGGCACCTTAGGCTTCTGCAAGGCTTAGACCACTCATTGTGTTGCTTAAAATCCTCACCTAGAAACATCTCAGCCAATGAGCACAAAAGCTGTGCCTGCATCTATATCTCAATGTGTCTGTGCATGCTACAAGGAACAACCAAGATTGGACAGCCATTTGTCCAGGATGATATAAGGTCTTTTCTCATGGGCAGGGGATTGGACTAGAAGACCTCTAAGACCCCTTCCAGCCCTATGATTCTGTGATTCAGTCTTGTTGTCAACTATTTCTAGTATCTTTATGACTTTCATTTGATTGGAAATAGTTTCAGTTCTGTTCCCTTGACCAGAAAACAATCCCAACTCTTGGAAGATTCTTGTCTTCTGCTCTATTACATTCTCCACTTTTTTTTTTCTGAAACAGCAGGTCTATTTGATGATCCCTCACTTCTGGCAAATTCAATCCCATATCATCTGTCCCCGTTTTCAAATGATTGCCTTGACCCACTTTTAGCATATAATAATTTGTTGGCTCAAGTCATTGTTGCTTCTTCTTTCCTTGAATTAAAAAAAAAATCCCAATGATTTCCTTTCTCAATTATGTGTTAAGCAAGAGGAAAAGGATCCAGATATAAATATAATTTGAACATCCTCCAATGAATGATGGGAAGTCAGTAACTCTTAAACTAGCAGATGCTGAGAATGAGGGCCACACCTTAAATTTATCCCAAGTGTTGACTTCAAACAAGGTCATTGAGTCATTAACCAATTTGGCTGTTTATATCAATATTGTCCCAGACTAATCTGTGTTCTTTCGATGTTTTTTCCTATTTCTCTATCAGGGATGATGGACACATCTGGAATTTGAGCAGGATCTCATGGAAGATATCACAAAAAAGATGCAGAAGAGCTTCTTGAAAATGGCATCTATGATTAACTTATACCAGGAAAGTCCAATCTTGGCAACTTTAAGAGCTGTGGACTTCAATTCCCAGAATTCCCTAGCTAGCCATCCTGGGTAGGGAATTCTGGAAGTTGAAGTCCATAGGTCTTAAACTTTTCAAGATTAGACATCCCTGAGTGAGACAAAATTTAAGCTGCTCTTTTAAAACAGAGGAGCTAATTTTGGCCACCCCAATTACGGAGGACCCCCAAAGAGCTTTCAATTGTATGGATTACATTTTTCAATACTGACTGCCTTAAAAAATAAAATTGATGCATAGAATATTTATTGAATCATGTAAAAAAATAATTATGTTAATAGCATAGATATTAATGTAAATAAAATATTTTTCATGAAAAAACTATATCTTTGGCAAATAAAAAAATAAGGAGAAATTGTTTGAAATTTTTGCAAATAACTTCAGTGTCTGGCAAATCACTGAGAAGGCACTGGGAGACCCCTGGGGATCCTTGGATGATACATTAGATATGCTATGTTCATCCTTACCTGGACTTTCCCTAAAGGAAGTAGAAAATATTGGATATCTTGCTGGAAATCTTAAGAGGTCATGATGCATGTAAGACATTGATAAGATCTGCCACTAAATTACCTAAAATAAAATAGATGGTGGAGTCTCTAGTGTATCTCAGCGTGAAAGAAATTTTATGGAATTTTGAGGGAAACTAAGCAAGCTTCCTTCTGAACAAATGAAAAACCCTCATCGTAAAATGGATGATTCTTCAGCTTCTATAGGCCAGTATGATTAGAATGAAGGAAGCATTCATTTGCCTGAATAGTTGCTCAACATAAAGTTCACCATGTGGTTCCCAAACCAGGACACCAGGACCCAAGTGGTTGCTAATTTGCTAGCTCTATTTTAGAAATGGAGTCATCACCAAAATAAATAAACAAACAGCAAACAAACAAACAAAACATTACCAAAGTCATGGAGGTCTGATTTTGTACTGTAGTCTGCTCCTACCATCTACTCATTCATAGAGGTGAGAGGTGAAAACTAGGTCCACAGACCACAAAATCCTTCTCATGCCAACAGCAGAGAATTCTCGTCCCAATCAAAGCATTTATTCTGAACTACTAACCTAAATACTGGCTGTCAGGCTCTGTTCTTTCCAAAATCTGCAGCCACCAATGAGTCATTCAGAATCTCCATCCTGTTTATACTTTGGTTGGTGTCAAGTCTAAATTCCATTGGCTTGCTATAAATCAATCTGCCCCATTCTCATAATAAGAGAGCAAATGAGAGTCAACAACCTGGGTGATTTCGGTCAAGGAAACAACTCTTGCGATATCAACAGTGAGTGATTCACTCCCCAGAGTTCATCAAGTTGCTCAATGTTTTAGACAAAGACAATGTTTTAGATGTTTTATACGGCCAACCACATTGTTTGAAGGTGTGTCTCACACGGTCTATTTTGAATGCATTTATGGAGCCCTCGTCTTCTTCTTAGGCAATGGGACTATGCTCTTCCCTACTAGAAAGTGGACATTTTGGGAACAACTGCCAGAAGGAAAAAGAAGAACCAGGACAAGGAAAGGGGCTCCTGGACAGACTGGCTAACATTCCGTACGTGTAGGGGTATATAATTAGCTAGGTTACGAAGGTTGTTTATCTACCTTTAGTATTTTTATTTTATTTAAAATATTTTAAATTTTATGTCACTTAGAATGCCTTATTTCAGGGATGTCAAACTGCCAGCCCACGGGCCGGATGCGTCATGTGGAAGCCGCGCCCACCCCATTGTCGGCAATGGCCAAACCGGCCTGATACATTGCGCAATGTCACGTGATGTCGCGAGTTTGACATGCCTGCCTTATTTAGACCGTGATGCTTCTGACACAAATAAACAAATCTGCAGTAAGTTTAGCCTACTTACGATAAGAATAACTATGATTTAAGATGCTAGTATCAAAGTAAAAATATAGTACCAAGGCTATTAAGGTCATATAAAGATTTCAAAGTCAACTATGATTACAAATTAAAAAAAATCTAGGTAAGTTATATACTATTTTATGAAACTATGTATTCACTTTTAAAATGGCTAAACTCACTAAAACGCCTAAAACCTATAGGTATTTCAAGCTGAATCTTAATGGTATTGTTGTAGTACTAAGGTGGAGAAAATTAGGTAGAATATAAAACAGATTTAAAGATTAAGTGGGCATTATTTTAATCTTCAAACTGAGAGCCAGTTTCATCTAGTGGTTAAGTCATCAGGACAGAAGAAGTAGATTGTGAGTTCTAGTCCCGTCTTAGCCATGAAAGCCAGCTGGGTGACTTTGGGCCAATCACCAGGAGACGGTGAGTTCTAGTCTTTTCTAAGGCATGAAAGCCGGCTGGGTGACGTTTATTTATTTATTCATGAGACTTATATACCGCTTTAAGTGCAAGCACTCTCTAAGCGGTGTACCCCAGTAAGCAATGTATATATATATATATTTACATTGCCCCCAACAATCTGGGTCCTCATTTTACCTACCCCGGAAGGATGAAAGGCTGAGTCAACCTTGAGCCGGTGAGATTTGAACCGCTGACCTGCTGAACACAGTCAGCTAAAGTGGCCTGCAGTACTGCACTCTAACTGCTGCGCCACCTGCGCTACCTCGTTGGACCAATCACTAGGAGATAGTGAGTTCTAGTCCCACCTTAGGCATGGAAGCTAGCTGGGTGACTTTGGATCATTCTCTTTCAGTCGGGCCCACCTCAAAGGGTTCTTGTTATGGGGTAAATAGGAGGAGGAAGGTGTGTTGGGTATGTTCGTTGCCTTGAGTTATTTGTAAAAATGATTAAGGTAAGATACAAACAAAGAAACAAATAGCATTCATGAGTTGGTTTCCTAGCCTGGTCTACTGAAAGATTAATTTTTCCCAAAAAGAGAGCTTTTTTTCTTTTCCCTTGTTCCCTTGCTAATACAACCCCTTCATTCTTCTTTTGTTGCCCCTCAACTGTCTGTCAGGAAGGTGTCAACAAAACTGCCTTTTTTTTTTTTTTTTTTTTGCAGAGGTGCCATTTCCCAAAGCCTCCAAAGCTACAAAACACATCTACAAAATTTAGCTCGTTGTCCATGTGGCTCTTAAACCCTGCCCAGCTGTCCCAGTCACAAAACGTGAGCCAAAATTGTTGAGCCCTAATCCTGAGCATCACTCTGCATCACCACATAGGCACACTGAGTTGGCCTTGAAGACTGGATGTATATACATACATACATACATACATACACACATACATACATACATATACATTAACATTCAGCATCATTAACCAGCTTTGGTTAATGATGCTGAAACCTTTGCTCTGTGAAACAGGTACTTTCCCACTGAGTATGTTTTTCCCAGAAGAAGGAGCTGGTTCAGTAAGTAAGGATATAATTGAAGATAAAAAGGAGAAGGATGGAACTATGGATGAAGATGAACAATGGAAAAACTTGCTTTCTGATAAGAATAGAATAGAATAGAATAGAATAGAATAGAATAGAATAGAATAGAATAGAATAATCTGTGCATGAATTGCATTTTGCACTTCCTTCCTTCCTTCCCTCCCTCCCTCGCTTCCTTCCTTTCTTCCTTCCTCCCTTTCTTCCTCCTTCCCTCCCTCCCTTCCTTCCGCAACTGATTCCCCCACCCCATGGCATACAGAAGTCAGCATGCGGAAAGACACACTTATTATTTGCATTTTGCACTTTCGGCTGACGTGATGAGGATTCATTCTGACAAGATCGTAGGGAACCCGAGGCCTCTCGTGGTGGAGCACCGTTTCTGCTTTCCCCTTCGTCTGTCGCAGACAGCTCAGCTCATCCTTATTTGACTTTAATCACCTTATCTCCTTGTCTTGATACAAAAGAGCCAGGTCCCTTTTAAATCTAATTATTTATTTTTAATTTTTTCTCTCTCTCTTTTGCCTCTACTGCCCTGGCTGGGTTGGTTCCCATAGCAACCCCGTGCAGAGAGTGGCTTTGCTAGTCTCTAGCATTTGCAATTTCTATGGAAGGTTTTTCAGCTGTGGCTTTCTCTGATCTGGGCAGGGAATGAGAGAGAAAGAGGTGGATTTGTTTGCATCTCTGCCAATTTGGGGAGGGGAAAGTCTTTGATGCTTCCAGAAGATATTTATTTATTATTTTCCTTTTTAGAATTTATATAGCTGGCCCACCTGATTAGTAGCAGTAGATAAAGCACAGACAGAGACAAAAATAAAAGCAAAGCAAGATAACGGTCTCAGTTAAAAATCTATCAAACATTGAGAGGCAATTAAAGGCACACCTTCCTCGCTTCCTCTAGATGGGAATTCTGATTATCCCAGAATCAACCCTAGGATTTATTTTTTTTTAATGCCCTTTATAGAAACAACTAGCTCTGTTTCCTTCTTTGAGGCTGCTAAGCAGAAGAGAAGCAAAAATTAATGGTAGGTTTTCTTCAGCTGATTTCCCAGGATGTATCAAAGTCTGTCACGCAGGAGAAGAGTGATTCCTTTATTTATTCAGAAGAGGCTCTTCAAACTTGGCCCTTTTATGACTTGTGGACTTCAACTCCCAGAATTCCTCAACCGGCGTGCCTGGCTGAGGAATTCTGGGAGTTGAAGTCCACAAGTCATAAAAGGGCCAAGTTTGAAGACCCCTGATTTAGAAAATGCATACGGCTGCCCAACTCAGTCACAATGACTCAGGCCACATGGCTGAAATAAAATCCTAAATATAGTACAAAAGCCAATAAACCCCCCACTCCCCTGATGGCAACAATCAAATCACTCCTTGATGGGCTCCGTATCATTCTGGAATCCCCACACCACTGGCAAAATCTTGTTTTCAGGGCCTTGCAAAACAGTGCCAAAATGGGGAACCCAGTCTTATCTCTGCAGGGATGATGTTCCACAAGGAGGGAGCCACCATGGAGAAAGTCTTGGTCCCATCAGACGGACCTCTTTAGGAGGGAGACTTGTAACATTCAGAGCCGTGGTGTCCCAGTGGTTAGAATGCAGTACCGCAGGCTACTTCTGCTGACTGCCAGCTACCAGCACTTCAGCAGTTCAATTCTCACTGGCTCAAGGTTGTCTCAGCTTTCCATCCTTCCCAGGTCGGTAAAATGAGGACCCGGATTATGGGGGGCAATAGGCTGACTCTATAAACTGCTTAGAGTGGGCTATAAAGCACTATGGGGCAGTATATAAGTCTAAGTGCTATTGCTATCTTGCCTTTCTTCCTTCCCATGGTGGCGCAGTGGCGGTGCATGGTGGTGCAATTCAGTATTGCAGGCTTGACTTGCAGTTCAATCCAGACCGGCTCAAGGTTGACTCAGCCTTCCATCCTTCCGAGGTCGGTAAAATAAGGACCCAGATTGTTGGGAGCTGACTCTGTAAATGGGTTAGAGAAGGCTGAAAAGCACTATGAAGCAGTATATAAGTCTAAGTGTTATTGCTATTGCTATGCTAAGTGTCAAGGACCAACACTTTTTAAAGGCAGCAATTCCAGGCTTCATCCTTGGCAAAGACAACCAAAGTTTTCCTTTCACTGCTTGACATTAATATCCTCTGATAAGGAATGGGCAAGGTCTGGGTCCAAATGTTTGGAAACACACTCAATCTGCAAATACGTGGTTTGAGGGACCAACTGGCTGGTGTGAAACAGCTGTCTACAGTTCTGTGCCCTTGCACTTGTGTTGAGCTGAGTGTAAATACACTGTTATGGCAGGGATGGATCCCCAGCTATGGAAACTGTGGTACTGAAGCTGGAAATTTACTCTCTGGTTCCATACATCCAGGAAAATCAACTTGAGCCTTGTGACTTAGGTGGAAGACATCCAGGTTTTCATCCTTATTTCTTTATTTTATTTAGGTATCAAATTTGGAAACTGAGCATCTCACTCACAGAGACACCCTTCACCCTGTCTTCATGTTGCAGAGATTGTCTGGCTTGCCTTTGCTGTCTCTGTTCCATGACAAATGGCTGGGAGTCAATTTTTGTCATATCCTGTCCAGATTCTAAGCAGATCTATAAAATGCATCAGTGGAATTAGAGGTAAACACAAGGGACTGTGGAAGGGAATCAAATTTTAAAAAAGAACATCAAGCACATTGTGTCAAGACTGTGTTTCTGGCCTCTTCTTGAGTCCAGGTGGTCCTCAGTTTACAACCATTCATTTAGGAACTGTTTGAAGTTACAAACACACTGGAGAAAAAAGTGATTTACAGCTGACCCTCTGTCTTATGATCATCGCAGCATCCTCATAGTCAGGTGATCAAATTCAGCCTACTCCAACAAAACCACCCAAGGAGCCTTGCGCACACACCCTCCAGGTCATGAACCCCAACAGCACTCAAACTTGATGGTAGGAAGGGCAAAAACCACAACACAGAGTTGGAGAAAGGCGCAGTGTGGGCCTGCAAAAAAGATGGCTTGGCTTGGCTTGGCTTGGCTTGGCTTGGCTTGGATTCGACTGGATTGGATTTGATTAGCTTGGATTCGATTGGCTTGGCTTGGCTCGGATTGGCTTGCTTTCCTCCCCAATCTCTTCTCCTCGCCAACCACATTACTTCCCAGAACAACCTGCTGGTAGAGTAACGGTTTCCATCTCACTCTCGCTGGTGCAGGTTTCCTAGAAAGCCCCGCTTCCCCACCCAGCAGGAGAAAGGCGCGCAGGCGACGGGCAACCAGGCGCATCCGAGTTTGCGCGCGGCGCGCAGCAGCCGTTTCGCCCCTGCGCTGGCAAGGCAAGGGAGCCGCGGGTTCAGCGGTGGGGGCGTGCCTGCTTTTGCCAAGGACAAATCTGCGCATGCTTCTACGGGGCGGGGGCTTCCTCTACCCCCCACCCCACCCTCCAGTAGGCTGCTCCGGTCCAACCTCTCCGCGCTCGTCTTCGCGCAGCGCCAGGCGTCGGAGGTCGGACCGAGCGGCGCGCTGGAGCAGCGAAGGGCGCTGAGCCCCTTCCCGCAACGAGAAAAGCCGAGCCGCCTCCCCCGGGGAAAGGGATCGGGGCTTCGTGCCCATCAGGCGCGGCGCCGGAGCCCTGGAGGAACGGCTGCTGCCCAGTTGGACCCGGAGGCGCCCGCGCCCTCGCCCGCGGAGGGAGTCTCGCAGGTGGCGCTCTCCGTGGTGCTGAATCGCGCCCCGTCACCGGCGGCCGGGGTTGCGAGCGCCCCTACGGCTCTCTAAAGGCGCCGGGCTCCTAGCTAATCCGCTCTTCCCCGGGTCGAACCCGGCGCTGCCTCACGAAGCCAGCCCAGCCCAGCCCTACCCAGACTGCCTTGGCTCTCCCGTTGAGCAGCCCCCCGGAGGAACCCGTCGCCCAGTTCCGTGGGAATCATGGCTGCGCTGACAAAGGTTGCCTACGCCTCGACTCTGCTGGCGGCGCTTTGGGGTAGGTGCCGGGGGGGGGGTCTCCCGCCTGAACAATGGGAACCCGAGTGGAAAGACGGGGCGCGGTGGGGAGGGGTCAAGGGCAAGCTGGATTTGGCAGGGCAAAGCAGGACCCTGTGCAAGGGAGGAGCGGCGGTCGGGAGGCACGATCTGGTGGCTTCCACCGGCGCTCCTCGGGGAGAGAGAGGCTGCCATGGAGAGAAGCGCGGCTTGTAATTAAAAGCAGCCTGTTGTTGTTTGTGGCGGATTTCTCAGCTGGAAATCGCGCCGGGCGGTTTGCTTTGGCATGTGAAGGTTGTAACGGAGAAGGAAGGAAGGAAGGAAGGAAGGAAGGAAGGGAGGGAGGGAGGGAGGGAGGGAGGGAGGAAGGAAGGAAGGAAGGAAGGAAGGAAGGAAGGAAGGAAGGAAGGGATCCGCCTCAGAGAGTTTCAACGCTTTTTCTAAAGCAGCAATGCCGCCTCCTTTAAGAGTTTTAATCCCTCTCCTTCCAATAGTGGTTTAGACATCTTGGGTATTTTCTTCCTCCCACAACTAGCTTTCTGTGTTAAAATCTCCCCACCCTGTACAAAAATGTGCTTTTTCTAGTCCTGGAGAACTCAAATAGTTTTACTAAAAAGTATTTTGGTTTGGTTTGGCTTGCCAGCTCACAGTGGCTAATGTTAGATTTGGTAGTGCTAAACTTCACAAGGGGATGCTGGTCTGTAAAGAAATCCAACCCAAAAGCACAAACCCCCTCCCCAAACAAAACCCCACCCTAGCTTGGGTCTGAGTCCATTCCAGGTAACACGAGGGTTCGTTTCTAGGAAAGGGACCCTAGACTAATGACTCTAGCCTCCACCCCAATTTTGAGTATGTGCCATCAAGGTTGGTGTCAATTCTTAGCAAGCCAGCTTGGTCTAGTGGTGAACGCACCAGGCTACAAAACAGGAGACAGTGAGTTCTAGTCCTACCTTAGCATAAAAGCTGGCTGGGTGACTTTGGGCCAATCACCAGGAGATGGTGAGTTCTAGTTTTGGGTGACTGAACCAGTCATTCTGTCTCAGCTAACTCACAATGTGGTTGTTGTGGGAAAAGAAAGGAGAAAGGAGATTAGACATCTTCACCACCTTGAGTTACTTATTGAGTGTTAAGGCAAGATAAAAATCAAATAAATAAATAATCCCCCTAGTACCTGCCCATTTTGATGTCCTGATCTTCTTCCCTTCCCCCATGCTCTTTGCTTTTCCTTCTAGCTCAATCACCCCACCTTTTGAGGGACTAGGAATGGAAAAGGCCATTTGTCTTCCTTTTTGTTTCGAATCTGACAGTTTCACACAGGTTTCTTGAGGATAGGGAAAAGATAGATTTAACAGTCCCTCCCCTTTTGTTCTCTTCCTCTTCTCCCCCTCCTCCTTGCCTCTCTCCAGCCATCTCTTTTCCTTTTCAAGCAGCGGCTTGAACAAGATGGCACTCACTGCCCGGAGGGTCCCAACAATAACTGTGGCCACACTTGAACCCGTTGACCTCAAAATGCTGAGCTACAAAATCACAAATCCTGCCCTGAATTGCCACAGGGCCTGCAATAATAAAGCAAAGCATAAAAAGCAACCTCAATTCCACTCCCTATGAAAGGGGCTTAAAAAAAAAACAATGACTGTATACCACCCATATCTCTTCTGCGTTCTGATTTTATATTGTCTGCTCAAATGTCACATCCCCAATCATTAGGAGAGAGCTGAAAAGTTGTCAAGCAACTTTTCTGCTTGAAAAGGGCAGGGATTGGGCAGCTTGCAGAAGGAAAAGGTGTTGCAAATGGAGATACGGGCCACTATTATTAAAACACAGAGTGGTGTGAATCACTTTGGACCTAGAAAGGCCCACTGGGAGATTAACCTAGAAGCCTCTATAAATCTTTGTCCTCAATCTGTGGAAAGCAACCGAAAGACACTGTTCTGCCGAGATTTGGAAGCTCTTGAACCTGAGATTTAATAGAGTTTAACACTGTTCATATGACCAGCCATGGAAGACAGAGCAACTTTTTTCTGATCTGGTCTGTCTTGGGTTTCATCTTACATAATCACTAGCCAACATGCTAACTAGGTTGCTGGAATTCCACACATATGAAGAGATGCACTGGGGGAAGGTGTGATGATTCAGCCATTTCTCTAAACTGACAAACTTATTTTGAATGTTGTTTTTATCTTCTAGATTATTAGGTGTTCCACCAAGATTTGTACTAGTAGTGGGTGTGATAATTATTTCCTTCTTTAGCAAAGTTATGAATGAAATATAGAGGGGTATGAGACTCAGGGCTGAAGCTTGAAGTGTCTTTTTCCAGGTCTGATGAGGAATCATTGATGAGCTGTCTCTTGAGTTGGGTTGAATTGACTGATGACGTTACCTAGTTGGGTAATGAAATGTCTGCAAGAAAACAACCCAGTTCAGAGGACCCCACTGTCTCTTGAGTAGAGTTTTCAATTCAACCATGGATATCCCTAATAGGCAGCCATCCAGTTCATATTTCTCTACTTTGGTAATCAAAATTTTAATGATCTATCAAATCAAATGGTTTGTTGAAGTCAAGATATATTATGTCCATACCATTCCTCTAGATCAGGCAGATGACACTTCAGGGAGATTTTTAAAAATCCTACACAGAAATCCCCTTTAGTATAAATAAAACTCTAAAACAATCTGACATTTTCCAGCTCAGGAAAATCTCAATTTTGTTTCTTCCATTCCATGTGTCTGGGGGATACAGCCAGTGCTTTTTTTATTTAAAAAAAAAAAAAAAAGATGCCAGAACTCACACACGTTATACAACCTGCCTTGCCTACCCTACAAAGTTCCATCCAAAAATGGTGCCAGAACTCCATTCTGGGCATTCTATGACGAAAAAAGCCCTGGATACAGCTGCATAGTTTATACCAGACAAAGATCTGTCACTCTTGGAGGCTGGATGTAACATGTACCGACTGTTCGTCCATAAGAAAGAAAGTCCAAATAGTTAAAAATAGCAGCATTTCTCCCCCCAAAATATACTATGCTGGATCAAACCAGTTTCCTCTATAGTTGAGCATTTGGTTCCAATAGTTCGTACGAAGAAAATGGGGGGAGGGGGGGAACCCACTTACATGTCTCTGAAAAGTAGCACTGTCTTGTTTTGTTCAGTACCGGAGACAGCTTTCATGACATTTTCTAAACCATAAAATTTACTCCAGTTAGTCATGAACTCATAGAATCTTGTAGCCATTCAAACTTTGGGTGCTCTCTGAATGTGGTTCTTTTCTTGCAGATATTTCATTATTCAATTAGGTAATAATCGTCAGTGCTAGAAGGAACTAGAACAGGGCTTTTCAACCTTTTCACCCATTGTACCACTTTTAGGATATGGCAATATCCGAGTACCACCAGTCGCCTAGCAAGGTGTCAAAAACCTGTGGACCAAAAAAAAAAAAAAAAGTGATGAAGTACAGATAGTTCTTGACTTACAACAGTTTGCTTAGTGACTGTTCAAAGTTACAATGGCACTGAAAAAAGTGCCCCCCAAGCCACAGTCGAGCAAGACACCTGCCTGCCCATCCGGCGGCGCTCTTCCTCCTGTCCTAGGTTTTCATTGTTGTGAGCATTTCTGTTGAGGATTGGCAGCGGGGGTGGGGTGGGGGGTGCTTGGTTTTTATTCCCCCCCATCTGCTGGGTGGTTGCAGCAGGTTTGGTCACTTCACATGAAACTGGGACACTGTGACCGTCATAAATATGAATCAGTTGCCAAGCATCTGAATGTAAATCACTAAGACCCTGGAGATGCTGCAACATTCCAGCTGATCGGCGCTTCTTCTGGGCTCAGCAGAAGCATCAGGATCAGCACCGAGCTCCCGCTGGAGCCTGGCGCTGATCACGGCACTTCCGCTGAGCCCTGACAGCCCTGCAGCTCCAGCCATCTCTCGCTCAGGCTTGTGCGGTGCTGCCACTGGTTCAGTTCATTCCCTCTCCCGCTACCACTTTTCTAGAATGGTCGCGTACCACCTG
This sequence comes from Crotalus tigris, assembly GCF_016545835.1. NCBI lineage: Eukaryota > Metazoa > Chordata > Lepidosauria > Squamata > Viperidae > Crotalus > Crotalus tigris. The sequence continues at coordinate 162,340 of NW_024098197.1, read as the reverse complement.
CCAGGTGCCAATGTACCACAAGTGGTACCCGTACCACTGGTTGAAAAGCCCTGAACTAGAAGCATTGCTGATGTTACCTAGTTGGTTAATGAAATGTCTGCAAAAACAAAACAAAACAAAACAACCAAGCTCAGAAAGCACCAAAGACCCCACAATTTGACCCTGAGCTATAAACATTCTCTTCTGTTGGTACCGTCAAATTTTGATGAACTGAAAACTAGGGTTCAAATTAAGTCTTCTGCAGCAATTAAACAAACATGCCGAGAACGAATTTGAGCGTTTCCAAAACAAAGGACAGACGATAACAGAGTGTCTGCTCTGTAGAGCCGGTAAAGGAAACATGGGCAAGAGTTTGGAAACTGAATCTATAAATAGGATTTGTCCTTGAAAAAAATCGGTTGCTAGAGTGATTTATAACTTTTCAACAATAAAAAATAACTCGTTAGAAGCTCTCCGGTTGTCCAAAGATTGCCTATTTGATCCCAGTCCTCCCATACCAGATGAAAAGGATAGATCAGCAATTTCTGTAGGAACCTGTCCTTCCCTTAGGATATATGTTCCATAGTTTACTCACTATGAGCAGAATCAAAGCTATCAATTCTGAACTCCTGTTATTCAACATCCCCAAATGAGTCCATTGGTTCTGAAGGAGATCCAGCCAATTCTGTCGAAAATTGGTGCTTAGTATGGATTATGGTCTAGGATCATCTGGGGAAAGGCAACTTTTCCAATCTTAGTTTTTAATCCTTCTTCAAGAACGCCAACAGTAAATTAAAATTTTTAGAATAGAATGGAATGGAATGGAATGGAATAGAAAGGGACCTTGGAGGTCTTATAGTCCAGCCCGCTGCTCAAGCAAGAAAACCTATACCATCTCAGACAAGTGACTGTCCAGTCTCTTCCTAACAACCTCCAGTGATGGAGCACCCATGATTTCTGAAGGCAAAGCTGTACCACTGGTTAATTGTCCTCACTGTCAGGAAGTTTCTCCTTAATTCCAGGTTGCTTCTCTTTTTGATTAGTTTCCAACCATTGTTTCTTGTCCTGCCCTCTGGTGCTTTGGTGAATAACGTGACCCCCTCTTCTTTGTGGCAGCCCCTCAAATACTGGAACATTGCTATCATCTCTCCCCTATTTCTTCTTTTCTTTAGACTAGCCAAACCCAAGTCCTGCAGCCGTTCTTCATATGTTTTAGTCTCCGGGCCTTGGATCATCTTAGTTGCTCTTCTCTGAACTTTTTCCAAGGTCTCAACATCTTTTTTGTAGTATGGCGACCAAAATTGATTGCAGTATTCCAGGTGTGGTCTCACTACTAGGCTATTTATTTATTTACTTTATTCTCATTCAGCGAGAAAGAAACAAGTTGAGTAGCGTGTCATTTCATGTGTCTTGTGCATTGATCTTCCTTTTTCTTTCTTTTCTAACTTGGCAATGGTCACACGTCTTCTCCACCTTCCAACTGACCCTGGGTGGCATCCTTTCCATCATTATCCAGTCGGCATTTGTTCTTCCGTTTGCGTCGAGGTCCCTTCGGAGACAGAGGCCGTGCAAGGATCGCGCATGAAACTCCTGTGCATTTCCTGTATGAAGCGGGAAGAGGTTTCTGCTAACACCTTGGTGAAATGGTTCTACAAGCCCGAAGGAGGGCAAGATGTAGCCGTGAGTGATTACTTCTGTACCTTGAATGTGTGGACCGAGGGAAATGGGCGGGAAAAATGGGAACAGGGTCTCAGAAAGAGTGCAGATTTCAACTCAACATTAGGAGAAATTTCCAAGTTGTAGGAGGATGAATGGGAAGGGAGATCCGATTTAAAATACTTTTATGGGGGTGGGTATTTTGTCCATGGGAGATCCTATAAAGCAGAGGTCCCTAACCTTCTGGGCACCAGGGACCAGAAAAAGGCCTTTCCGTAGATCAGAGAGTGCGTGGTTTTGTGTGCTGCCTGCTTTGTTTGTTTGTGCGGACTGGTTGCTGGCATGCCGTGGCCCTGTACTGGTCCATGGACCGGGGGCTGGGGACCCCTGCTGTAATGATAGGAAATGGCCATGCTAACTGGAAATTAGGATTAGGAGTTTCAGAAAAGAAGACAGAGGGACTGGAATATCTTCTCTCTGAATATAATCACACTTGAAAGGGAATCTCTTTAAAAAGGCGCCCTTGTTTATGGAACCTGATCCATAACAGCAGGGTTTTGTTGCAATACGTTTGCAGGAAAAAGCTACTCCTATTTGCCAGAGGTGTTCTGGCAAAGAGATGGTGGGGGAGGGGGAATATCCAATTTTATAAAGGGTGGATGTGTGATAGTGATCGGAGCCATGAATTAAATCTGAGGAGATTTAGATTTGAATCCATCCTCACCCTTGCAAGCCCGTAGGGCGAGTTTGGGCCAGCCACTCAGTTTGTCAGCTTAAGTCAACATCACAGGATTGTTGCTGTGGATTTTTAAAAAAATGGAGGAAGGAGGGATGTGCATTCTGCCTTAGGGGAAAGACAGGATGTAAATCTAATTTGGCTTTTAGGGGAGGGGGGGTGTTAGAGTATAAAAATAGAGTTGGGTTTATTTCTAGATGGAGGGGACCTATGGCATTCCAGGTGACTTTGATTCCCCCCACCCCCAATATGGATAAAGCAATTACAGTTTCCTTGTCACAGAATATTCCATCTTTCAATCTTTCCTTCCTCTTGTCTAACTCTTTTATCTCTGTGATAAAAAATATTGTAAGAAAATTCAGGAATTACAAAAGCATTTAAACTCTTTAAATATTGCCCAACTATGTGGCTTCATGGATTGATTCCAAATCTCCTCAGGACATCCATAAGTAGTATGGATGTCCTCAGGACATCCATAAGTAGTAGTAATAGTACTAATAATGATGATGATGATGATGATGATACCTGGGGGGAAAAGAACCACTTGGCAAAAGAAAGCAAAGCTAGTACCAATAATAATAGGCATCTTGGGTGCAATCTCAAAACATCTGGAGCATCACTTGAACACCATCAGCATTGACAAATTCACCATCAGTCAATTGCAAAAGGCAGCTTTACTCAGAACAGCTTACATCTTGCGATAATATCTCTTAATACCACAAACATCAATATCTGCTTGTCCCAGATCCTTAGGAAGGATCTGATAGGTAGATAAAAATGTCAGATCCAGTCTGCATATCTGGGGGACTGTATGACAAACAATAATAATTATTTAAGCAACTCTTTCAGAGTAAGAGAAAGAGACTATGAGAAGTCATCAAAGATAAATAGCTGCATCTTGCTTCGGAAAGCTAGCTAGTATATCTCTCCTCTGTTTTGGCAAATGATTACAGATCTCCCAATCCCTTTATTCCTTTAATTAATCCTGTCACAACTAATACTTGGTTGATTTTCCCCCCCCCCCCAAAGCATGTGGACTCTGCAGTTATGTAAAAATGCTAGGAAAAACAATGCAGCTATATCATGCCCAAAGCCTGGAAAAAATATTTTAGTGAATATATGGAGGTGGTGAGTCCTGTTTTATGGAAGTTTCAGAATTCCCTGGATCCAGCGAGCATATGGAATTGACCACTGGTGAGGGCAGCTGCCGTTAACAATTTAATTTCCCAGTTAAGATCTGAGAAAGCTGCTGGAAATAGTTTAATCTCAGATAAAAAAAATAGCATTTCATGATGGGGCTAATCTGAGGCTCACCGTTCACATATTTTAAGCAAATCCCTAGGGATTGTGGGTTGTATTTATCATTTCCCCCCTTTTTTAGAAACAGCAGACGATGACCCAGAAAATTATTGACCAGTAAGCACAATCAGTAATCTTTTGGCTAAGCGCTTATACAGCAACTATAAACTGAGGAATTGCTAGAATATGGTAAACATCTTTTAGACAAGGAACAGATTTGGGAAGGTCAATCAACTGTGGATCATGGCCTTGCATCATTCCGACATTTAACTGAGAAGTATTCCAAAAACACCACCATTTTCTTCTAGGGAGCTTTCCTAGATTAGAAATCAGCATTTGATTCCGTCATCGGACAAAACGATGGGTGAAGTTAGACGCTTCTGCAATTGACTGGCATTTGCTCTTACTTATAGGCATCTGAGATGCCCATCAGTTAGTTTCCAGAAAAGAAGATGCGAAGTTCAAGGACACTTTAAAAAAATGCCACTCTAGCTTACAAAATGAAGTTAGATGACATTTCCTCCTTGATCCACTTTTCTGTAGTTTTTAATGATTAGCATCAAAATAAATTAATTTTCTGCCAATCTCAAAGCAGCTCTGGCCTATAAAACTTTATAGTGTGAAGCACTATGGGGTGGTATACATGAGTCTAAGGGCTATCGCTAAAGCGGTGCCTCCTTTTTCTGGAGCTTTACAGATCTACGAATACAACAATGAGAAACGGGAACTTGAAAGTCCTTTCCAGGGGCGGCTGGAGTGGAACGGAAGTGCAGATATGCAGGACGTTTCCATATCAGTTCTCAACATCTCTCTGAACGATTCAGGGATCTACACCTGCAATGTCACCCGGGAATTCCTCTTTGAGACCCACCACCCCATCTTCACCAGCTCGACACTGATTCATCTCACAGTGGTGGAGGATGGTAGGCTAACACAAGGGGTCCCATCTCCAGACTTTAAGTTAACATCAGTAGCCGAGGTTTATTTTGCAAATACAGGATTACAAGTAGTTGTTCAGTCTCTTCTTAAAAACCTGCAATGTTGGAGCACCAGCAACTTCTGGAGGCTAGCTGTTCCACTGGTTAATTGTTCTCACTGTCAGGGAATTCCTCCTTAGTTCCAGGTTGCTTCTCTCCTTGATTAGTTCTCGTCTGTTGCTTCTTGTCTTATGATCCTTCGGAAAAATACGTCAAACATTAGGTCAAGATTGCAGTAATGATACCAACTGTTCTCTACCACTTCTTTTTTCCTACCCTCCAATGACCCCAGTTTTGCCTTGAGTTGGTGCCACCAATAATTATCCACAATTCATCCACAGCTCAGTTTACTGAGCTATTCCCTGGGAGCAGAATGTTGCGTTCTCTCTCCCACTGTTGTGTGTTGTTCTTTCTGCTTCCTTTTGGCCCACAGCTCTCGCCCCCGCAACATCTTCCCTATGTTCTCTTCCCTCTGCTTTTTTTCCTTCCCAAAATCCCTGTCTGTTTTCTTCTTTTCGTTGTGGTTCTTTCCCCTGCTCTTCAGCAGAACATCTGCGGAAGGGAAAGTAAAAGTACAGAAACAAAGGACAGTCTGATCAGGATGGGTGTAGACATGGCACTCTTCCTCCATTGCAGTATGTTGGCTGAGTGACTCTGCATGTACTTGTGTGAGCTGTGTCCATGTCTCCAGAAGGCACCTACTGTGCATGGGAGGCTACTGAGCAAGTGGGGAGGATAGAAACATTTGGTTTTTTAGGAGACAGTGGCTCTTGGCTTCCTTCCCCTGTTCTAATGGTGATCTGGGATCATTTTTCATGTAGTCACACTCTTGTTTCCCCAAAGATCAGTACTTTAACTGCCTGGGAGGAACTTGTTGATCATAATGTGCATTTCAGATTAGGTTGTGAGAAATGATGGGGACATGATAGCAGTATTCCAATATCTCAGGGGCTGCCATAAAGAAGAGGGAATTAAGCTATTTTCCAAAGCACCTGAAGGCAGGACAAGAAGCAACGGTTGGAAACTAATCAAGGAGAGAAGCAACCTAGAACTAAGGAGAAACTTCCTGACAGTGAGAACAATTAATCAGTGGAACAGCTTGCCTCCAGAAGCATAAATGCTCCAACACTGGAAGTTTTTAAGAAGAGACTGGACAGCCATTTGTCCGAAATGGTGTAGGGTTTCCTGCCCGAGCAGGGGGTTGGACTAGATGACCTCCAAGGTCCCTTCCAACTTTACTACTATTATTATTAAATGTTTTGCCTTCTTCTCTTTCCTAGGTCCTCTAGGAGGACCTAGGGAGAGAAAAGGGAGTCAAGCTATTCTCCAAAGCACCTGAAGGCAGGACAAGAAGCAACAGATGGAAACTAACCAAAGAGAGAAGCAATCTAGAACTAAGGAGAAATATCCTGACAGAGGGAATTAACCAGTGGAACAACCTGCCTCCAGATGCTGTGAATGCTCCAACACTGGAAGTTTTTAAGAAGAGACTGGACAGCCATTTGTCTGAAATGATTTAGGGCAATGGTTCTTAACCTGGGCGATATCGCCCCCCCAGGGGGTGATTTCATTTTTCAGGGGGGTGATGGAACGAAAAGGGGGCAATATGGGGGCGATGGAGCGAGAAGTTTTGGGGACACTTTTGAGGCTTTTTCGTATAGTGAATTGTTGTATATCTGTCATACAAAAACATCAGATTGCTCGCTATTAGTGGATTGAATTGCGTTTTCAAATGTTCCTCCAACTAGCTTCAGTACAGAACGCCGTACCTATGTGAATACGCATCGCTTATCTTCATGTGCGTTGGGCAGCAGCCTCTACCCATACTGTGGCATGCCATTAGCCAGAATATGGGAGATACGGGGAAAAGACTGGAAATAAATTATTTGCATCGATATGTCCTGATTGACAATTTTAAAGAAAACAAAAAAAGGGTTTGCATAAATTGAAGAATTATTTCCTATGTTGTGATTGAGAGGTTATGTTCAGGGAGGGGGGGCGATGACAACTTCCTTATTGGCTCAAGGGGGCGATTCGTTCAAAAAGGTTAAGAACCACTGATTTAGGGTATAGGTATAGGAGGCCTAGATGACCTCCAAGGTCCCTTCTAACATTATTATTATTGTTGTTGTTGTTGTTGTTGTTGTTGTTGTTGTCTAGCTTTTTATTCTGGTAGAACAATGGCTCATACATTACAATAACAGTAACAACAGCTACAGGTAGTCCTTGACTTATGACCACAGTTGAGATTGAAACTCCTGTCACTAAGCAGTGCAGTTGCTATGTGAGTTGTGCCCAAATTTATTACCTTTTTTTTGCTGCGGCTGTTAAGTGAATCACACAGTCATTAAGGAAATCTGGCTTCCCCCTTTGACTTTGCTTGTCAGAAGCCCCCTAGGGAGGTTGCGGATTGTGACCCTGTGGCCACTGTAAATGCATGCCAGTTGCCAAACACCCAAAGTTTGTTCCTTGTTTTTGATCATCCAAGACACTGCAATGGTCATAAATAAAGGGCCGGTTATTAAGTCACATTTTTCAGCCCTATCATAACTTCAAACGGTCATTAAACAGATGGTTGAAGGTCCAAGATTATCTCTGTGGCTATAACTCTTAGTGAAACCTAGACTGTCAAAACAAATCTTGATCTTGTCTTGCAGAAGTAATAATAATAATAATAATAATAATAATAATAATAATAATAACAACAACAACAACCACTTGAACACCAGTAGCGAATTTGTCAATGCCAATGGTGTTCAAGTGGTGCAATCCCAAAACAACTGGAGCACCACTTGAACACCATTGGCATTGACAAATTCGCTATTAGTCAATTGCAAAAGGCAGCCTTACTAGGAACTGCTTCCATCCTGCAACGATATCTGTAATACCATCAAACATCCACATCTGCCTATCCCAGGTCCTGGGTAAGGACGCGATAGGTAGACAAAATGCCAAATCCAGTCTGAACATCTGGCTGACTGTGCGATGATCCATAATAATACTAATAATAATAATAATAATAATAATAATAATAATAAATAATGAATCACGCCCTTCATCCACGCAGTGACATTGATAGACTTTATCTACCAAGGCAAATAGGTGGGCGTGGAATGCTACAAGTACATCAGATGGTTGAAGAAGAAAAAATGGCTTTGGAAGAATATCTGAAGAACAATGATGAAGATGCACTGAAATTAATATATCAGGAAGGCTTACTGACTACTGGAGAGACCAAAACTGGCCTACAAGAAAGACCAAATGAAGAACAGAATAGAGGCATGGGAAGACAAAGCACTACATGGCCAATACATGAAAAAAATAGCTGGAAAGCAGATAATAATAAGACCTGGCAATGGCTAAGAGCAGGAAAATTGAAGAAAGAGACCGAGGGACTAATTCTGGCTGCACAAGACCAAGCCTTAAGGACAAATGCATACAAAGTCAAAATTGAGAAGACAGCAACAGACAGTAAGTGCCGCCTATGCAAAGAAGCTGAAGAAACAGTGGACCACTTGGTAAGCTGTTGCAAGAAGATTGCACAAACTGATTACAAGCAGCGGCATGACAAAGTAGCAACAATGGTGCATTGGAAGATCTGCAAAAAATATCATTTGCCTGTAAGCAAAAACTGGTGGGATCATAAAATAGAGAAAGTCATAAAAATGATAAAATTAAACTGCTCTGGGACTTCAGAATTCAAACAGACAAGCACCTGCAACATAACACCCCAGACTTAACAATTGTCGATAAGAAAGACAAAAAAGTCTGGATAGTGGACGTGGCAGTGCCTGGAGATAGCAGAATAGAAGAGAAAGAACTGGAGAAGATAACAAAATACAAAGACCTACAAATAGAAATAGAAAGACTGTGGCAAAAGCAAGCAAGGGTAGTACCAATAGTCATAGGCTCCTTGGGCGCAATCCCAAAACAACTGGAGCACCACTTGAACACCATTGGCATTGACAAATTTGCTATTAGTCAATTGCAAAAGGCGGCCTTATTAGGAACTGCTTCCATCCTGCGACGATACCTGTAATACCATCAAACATCCACATCTGCCTATCCCAGGTCCTGTGTAAGGACTCGATAGGTAGACAAAATGCCAAATCCAGTCTGAACATCTGGCTGACTGTGCGATGATCCATAATAATAATAATAATAATAATAATAATAATAATAATAATAATAATATCCACATCTGCCTATCCCAGGTCCTGGGTAAGGACTCGATAGGTAGACAAAATGCCAAATCCAGTCTGAACATCTGGCTGACTGTGCGATGATCCATAATAATAATAATAAAGTTAGAAGGGACCTGGAGGTAGGTTGTTCCACTGGTTAATTGTTCTCACTGTCAGGAAGTTTCTCCTTAGTTTTAGGTTGCCTTTCTCCTTGATTAGTTTCCATCCGTTGCTTCTTGTCCTGCCTTCAGGCGCTTTGGAAAATAGCTTGACTCCCTGTTCTTTGTGGCAACCCCTGAGATACTGGAACACTGCTATCATGTCCCCCTTGTCCTTCTCTTCATTAAACTAGCATACCCAATTCCAGCAACCATTCCTTATATGTTTTAGCCTCCAGACCTCTAATCATCTTTGTTGCTCTTCTCTGTACTTTTTCTAGAGTCTAAAGAAGAGCAACAAAGATGATTAGAGGTGGTTAAAAGTTCAAATGCTCTGAAGCAGTACAATTCAGGAGGGGGACTGGAACCGGTTCTGTTCTGGTTTGCAGCAGCCAACTGCTGAATTGCAACCGTTGGGATGCAGCTTCTCACTTGCAATATGCCCAGAAGTTTTCTAGGTAGCCCCATTTGCTCTATTAAAAAAAAAATATCTGTGCCTGGAAATGCTTACTAAACTTACTGGTCAAGCCAGAAAATCTGCATCCCTCTTTTTTAATTTCACGGAAGATACAGCCAATTAGAGAAGCTCAGGGTTATCCCAGTTCTGCCTGCAAAATTAAGTTCCACAGACTTGATTACATGAAAGGGGTTTTGCTCATATGGATCAATCCTGGAATTATCTCCCCCCCCCTCTTTTTTTTAAATCTCCTCTACAGCTGGAAAAGATGTAACCTCTTTCATCTCTGCAATAATGATGTATATTCTCTTGGTCTTCCTCACATTGTGGCTCCTGATTGAGATGATTTACTGCTACCGAAAAGTCTCCAAAGCAGAGGAGACCGCCCAGGAAAATGCGTGAGTTTGGAAAAGCTGGGCATCCTGGGAAGCAAAAAGAAGAAGAAGAAGAAGAAGAAAGTAAAACTGCATTTCAGCAGCAGGGGGAAAAACAGAAAAGTGGCTCAGGCTGACTTAGCTGAGGTCAACCTACAGTATAATCAGAGTTCAGATCCTTTGTAAGATGTACCTGTTTCTCTACTGCAGCCAGAAAGAGAAGAACAAACCACAGAGTTGGTTCATTGCAATAAGCAAGGACATATATTCAATTTTGCAGCTACTAAGCTACTCAGATTGTTGGCCGAGCAGGTACAAAAATAGCCAGGGAAATGACTAAATCAGTCAACAGGAGTGTTGATTTACCACCAACTTATCAAGTATTTAGGAAGCGAGGGCTTGCTAGCACAAGGAAACAACAACCAATGACTTAATAGGTGGCCATTAACACCCCAATCAACAATCAAAAAGCCACACAACTAGGCACCATATAAATACCACCCAGAGAATAGCCCAAGCACACACTCTGCTAGAGAGATAGTCCCTCAGGATGGGCTCCAGCATGAATCAGAAAGCTCGGAAAACTAAACCCCTGGTCCCAGTGACGAATCCAGATTGGATCCTGCAAACACTACAGAGTATCCAACAGGCCTAGTCCCAAGTCCCAATGGTGCCTACCAAACTGCAACCAAACCTTCAGTTGCACCACTGAGGGTGCCATCTTGATTTTTGTGATCATAACTTACGGATACTCCTGACAAAGCAGGGGGGGGGGAAGAAGCACAGAGAGAAACAAGGCCATCCAGAAAGGGGGTGGGGAGAGGGCCTGAAACAGCAGTCTCACCTAATCTGCTAGAGATAAAATTCTGGATCTTTGCATGCCAGATTTTTGCTTTATCCATTCTTAATAAAGGTAGCACATTTTATTCCATTAGATAAAGTACATGGCTACCCATCTTATACAACATAACCTTGGGCAGCTCACCAATGACAGTAAAAACAATAAAACCAGTGAACACTTTTTAAAAAATCCATAACTCCTTCACCACACTAGATTCTAGGTAATCCAATGAACACATCTACATAGTTGCTTTGACAAAGCTATACCACTAGAATTTTTCCTAGAATTTTTTCCCAACTAGCTAATACTCTGGGTATTTTTTGATGGTCTCCTATCCACCTCGGTCTTTGCTTAGCTCTTTGAAACCAAGTTTATCTAGATCAGTATTTTCCAACCTTGGCTGATTGAGTGGAGTTCAACTCCCAGAATTCTCAGCAATGGCTATTGTTGGCTCTAGAATTCTGGGAACTGAAGCCCACATGGTTGGAAATTGTCATGGTTGAGAAATCCTAACCTAGATGATGCTACCGAGCTGGTCTCAATCGGTGGGGCTCTCCTTAAATGCACACTTGAGTATTTAGGGTTCTTCTGCAAATAACACCATTTTTGCTCCCTAGTACCAACTACCTCGCCATCCCGTCGGAAAATAAAGAAAACTGTGCTATACCTGTGGAGGAGTAGGAGATGAATTTGCACCAGAGTGCCGTTTGCAACAAAGGTGAGACAACGCTCTACTCACGATAAAGGAGAGATTAGCTCAGGATATTCCATCTAGTAAAAATAAATAAATAAATCCAGATAGCAATAGCAACAGCACTTATTTTATTTATTTTATTTTATTTATGAGACTTATATACCGCTTTAAGTGCAAGCACTCTCTAAGCGGTGTACACCAGTAAGCAATGTGTATGTATGTGTATATATATATATATATATATATATATATATATATATATATATATATATATATATAAATAAAAACAAAAATGCGACTCTTGGGGGTATTCATATTGTCAAAATAATGATCACCAAGAGAATATCTATCAAAAATAGAATTTAATCCACCAAGCTTTCGTCAAATACATTTGACATCGTCAGGGTTAAAAGGCAAACGCCGGGGGAAGTCTTATATACAGTTGTTTAATGCCTGTTTCAAGAGCCGGAAACAGGCATTAAACAACTGTATATAAGACTTCCCCCGGCGTTTGCCTTTTAACCCTGACGATGTCAAATGTATTTGACGAAAGCTTGGTGGATTAAATTCTATTTTTGATAGATATTCTCTTGGTGATCATTATTTTGACAATATATATATATATATATATATATTTACATTGCCCCCAACAATCTGGGTCCTCATTTTACCTACCCCGAAAGGATGGAAGGCTGAGTCAACCCTGAGCCGGTGAGATTTGAACCACTGACCTGCTGAACACAGTCAGCTAAAGTGGCCTGCAGTACTGCACTCTAACTGCTGCGCCACCTCGGCTCATACTTAGACTTATATACCACTTGGCAGAGCTTTACAGCCATCTCTAAGCGGTTTACAGAGTCAGCATATTTGCCCCCAACAATCTGGGTCCTCATTTTAGCAACCTCGAAAGGATGGAAGGCTGCATCAAACCTTGAGCCGATCAAAACTGAACTTTTGGCAGTGGGCAGAGTTAGCCTGCAATACTGCATTCTAACCACTGCACCACCATGGCTCTAAAGAGATACGAGGCATAAAACATCATGTGTGATGCAGAAGACTTAAGAATATAGGAACATGATGCATTTGAAGGGGTTTTTTTTAAATTAAATATTACATATTGAAATCCTTCTAAAATATTTGTTTTTTTATGTTCTGTCCCGCCCATCTCACCTAAATGACCCTTCAAAATTCACACTACTCTTCATTTTTCCTTACGTACACTTGTGAATTCCATTTCACCTAACATCTCCAGTTGATACAACCATTTTCTTTGTTCTGAATGTTACTTTTCACTTTTTAAAAAAAAAAAAAATCCACATTTTTATATGCCCTTTCCGTTAATGTAGGCTTTCCCCCCCCCCCCCAAGAGTAAATAGCTGAATGGATGAAATAAATGGAGGCAACAAATATATAAATAATGCCAGCTACATTGCAGAATCCAGGGATCTGGAACCCGCGAAGGGAACTGGATGTCAGTCCATGGATCCATTCGAAAAAGATGTTGAGTGAATTTCTCCCAACGGCTAATTGTTGCGGTGCTCACAAACCAGGTTTCACAAGTCAGTCTTTACAATGCATCCTGTTTCTTTTCTATTTCAGGAGCCCTGCAGACTCCAGGACTAAGAAATCACTGCAGCCGGATTGAAAGGAATCTCATTCCACGAGGTGGAATCATGAGGCTGTCTAGATTTATTTCCTCCTCCAGGGAGACATCGGTGGCTTCCATCTTGAGCTTAGCAACCGGTTGACTAACTGCCTTCCTTTGAGACAAACTGAGACAGACCAAGAGGTCAGGATGGCACCGTTCATCCCATCGTTGTCCCAGTTTTGTAAATACTAACTGCATCTCTCCCTAAAGTAGATTTTCATTGAGGTCTTTGCCATCTCAGCTGCACCAGGACATTCTCCACCCTGAACCTTCATCTGTCTTCAGTCTGGAATTAATTTAGAGTCCCAGTGTCCCTGTCCCAATGTGGGGCAGTCAGGCAAAGCTAAGAATCAAAAAGTTTGAGCTCATTGTAAACCTACAAGAGAGAAGCAGGAGAAGAACTCAGGAAGCTGGAAATGTTGTGGAGATGACCACAGTAGCCTTGAAACTATCACCATCTAGGCATTAGTTGGAGCAGAAAGCTTCCAGTGATTGCATAATTTTGTTAATTTCCTCCTTGACATGGGCCAAGGTCAATCCAATGCTTGTCCTGAGTGAATTCCAAGTATGAAGAATAAGTTCCTGATCATGCAAGTGATAGGTTTAGGCAAATCTCCAGAGCAAGCTTTTGAAATGATGGTAGCAAAAGCTGACAGAAGAAAGTTCTTCACCGAACACTGATATCTGAAGCAGGCAAGTGGTCACCCTTTGGTGCTTGGGAGGGTCACCACCGTGGCCAAGCAGCCAGATTAGAAGAACGCAAACAAAGTGCAATCTTAGTCAACCTTGGCTTTGTTGAAAGTATAGCAAGGCTGGTGTTCCATTGTCCGGAAATAATTCAGAATTTATGTTTCCTTATTGGCCAGTTTTGGATGAGGGAAATAGCAAGTAGAACTATACTAATATGGATTCCCATCACACACCAGTAGCAGATAAATTTAAGTTTTACAATCTTCTCCTCGTTAACCTTTCTAAAAGGAATTAGCAACCTGGGGCCTTCTCTCAAAGGTGCTTTTATTTTAAAGGCAAGTGGACTTCCTGATTTTTCTTTAAGACGTTTGTGCTTCTCATCCAAGAAGCTTCTTCAGTTCTAGCAGTCAGAACTGAAGAAGCTTTTTGGATGAGAAGCAAAATGTCTTAATGCAGTGGTTCTCAACCTTTTTAATGCCGCGACCCCCAACTGGTCCTAAGTCGAAGACTACTCAACCGGTCATAAGTCGAGGACTACTCAACTGGTGCAGCACCGTTTGCAGAATGGGACTTTTGGCGGGCTCAGCAGGGCAGAGACAGCCTGGACAATTCCTATTGGCTTTTGAAAGCCAATAGAATTAGACTCTATTCAAGAGAGTCTATTCTATTGGCTTTCAAGAGCCAATAGAATAAAAGGGAGTAGCACAGCTAAGGAAAAGTGGGGAAAAAATGGCGGACTGCGTTGTTTGGCGACCCCCGTGAAATGGTCGTTTGACCCCAAATGGGGTCCCGACCCACAGGTTGAGAACCACTGTCTTAACAGAATGAGAACCTCCACAGGCAATGCAGGGCCATCTCCGCTAGATGGCACTCCTAGACTTCTGAAATTCAAGGGATGGGTCTTTTTTTTTTGCTTCCCAAAATGTAGCAGGTTGAAACGGTTCTGAAAGTTGCTTATGAAATTTGGGGCATTTTATATCCTTGAACTTTGCAATGCTGCATGACTCTGGCAGATGGGACCTCCTGAACAGGTTTTCACGAACTTAAATTTGGTGAGAAAATCGATACGGTGAAACCGTGATCAACTAGAATTGACTTATGCGTATATTTTTAAACAATAGAGGAGTTTTTAAGGTTGGGGTGAGGTTTTTTTGGGGGGCGGCTTCCAATATTCAAGAACGAGAGGTAGCTTCTCTACCGTGTTCTATTGCTTTCTCTAGACCAGGGGTATCCAACTTCAGACTTGTGGACTTCAACTCCCAGAATTCCCCATGCTGGCTAGGGGATTCTGGGAGTTGAAGTCCACAAGTCTTAAAAGAGGCCAAGTTTGGAGACTCCCTGTCTTAAGGTTGGATCAGTGGCGTGTTCATCCTTGTTTCCTTCGTGTGTTCAGGGAGAAACAAGTATCTTCCAGTCATAATTTTCGATAAATCTTTTGACTGGGGACAACTTCACCTATGCATGTTTATTCTTACAGTAGTGGGTCAATGCCTGGTTTCCATTTGAAAAGGGACTTGTAATTCAGCTTTAGAGATAAATTTCCCTTATGGTAGTTAAATGCCAGCAATCCTCAGTCACCACACGCCACATTCCCATCCAGAATGGGAATACGAAAAGTTCTTTCAAAAACATCTTTCAACTGGCTGCAGTTGAAGCAGCTATGAAAAACAGGGCTAAATCAACCTTATTTTCTAGGTGTGCTTCGCCACTTAGTGACTGTTCATGAGTTTTGGGGTTCAGGTTGAGGATCAAAACTCAAACCCTTTTGGCAGGTAAAGCTTTTGATCCTGATGTCTTTGCATAGGTGTACACAGCATCCATATGGTTAGAAGGAAGCTTACGCTTGGTTCCTTATTCACACCGTACATTTCCTTGTTGTAACTTGTTGTGACATTGGGGGGGGGGGCAGGTGTCTGATTGCTGTGTATTCCTATGAAGCTCAGAACAAACCACTTCCATCCATCATTTGATTTTTTTCTAAGCAAAAAATAATAATAAATCCCCATAAACCTTGGAGAAAATCTGCAATGCAACCATGCCCTTCCCCACCTGGAAGAGGAGATAAGAAACAGATGACAGCCAATTAATGCCCAAAGACTTAAAAAATGATCTTGGATCATTTGATATTTAAAATTCCAGTTTCCTTTAATATGCTCCATGAGGTAGAGCTGTTGAAGTCTCATGAGCTGAATGCATCCATTCTTCAAGTTTTTCTAGTCTTCATTCAGATTTAAGGATTCCAAACCATCTGCTGCAGTGTGAGAGAACTTTCCTTCATGGTAATGTTGAGATGGGTAAATCTGTGGTCCTCCAGACATGGTCCCACATCTCTCAGCCATGCCATATGGAGCTGGTGAGACCCAAAACAAAAACTCACCTGGGAAGAACCGTAGATGTCTCACTATTCCTGCAAGGTTGTTTTCTTAATTTCTTAAAAAAAAAAACTTACATGTTGACATTAGTGAAGATCCACTTCCTAATCTAGTCTAGTCACGTACTACAGCAGGGATGTCCAACCTTGGCAACTTGGCTGGCTGGTGAATTCTGGGAGTTGAAGTCCACAAGTCTTCCAAGTTGCCAAGGTTGGACACCTCTGTACCAGAGTCCTTTTCCTAGACTTAACAATAGCAACAAAGGGTACCATTCTCAGAAAGGCAATGGTTCAGACAAAACTCGGCAAGTTTTTCCAGAGATAAGTGCTTCCTAATTTTACTTGCTTCCATAATTTAAGACAAGGCTTTGAGCGGGTCCGTCTCCCAATTGAGCAATTTGTGTGGAGTTGGCCCTTGCCTGGGTATCAGTCCGCAGAAGACCCTTGGTTAAAATGACTTTGCCTCTAAAGGAAAATGCACTAAGAACAAGGCATAGTAATTGTAGAAAAAGGCAACCCTGAAACAGTGAAATCATGATAGCACCAATGATAATAAAAAGCAATGACACCTACTGTCTTCTGTTCATTATATTTTATTCATACTTTTTATTCCATTTCTTTGTCTAGCTACTTTACATTAAGATTTTGGCTTTGTAGCCTTGATAACTCCTAGCTTCTATCAAGTCAAGCTTTGTGGTGGTTGATGATTTTCTGTTTTTTTTTTTGTTTTTATTTTTGTAATCAACTTATATTAGACCTCGCGCACAGCGCAAAGTTTAGTAGAGAGACAGACTCGCACAGACAGATCCTATGCACACGCACACTTGCGCACACAACCTCACACACGCGTACACACAATCGGGGGGGAGAGGTTTGGGGGGGAAGGGATCTTTAGCATGTGGCTTGGCTCCAGAATTATGCTGTAATTGTCCCAGATCCTCCCATCTGAAATGAATGCAGGGAAAGTGGGAAAGGATATATTACTTGGCCTTCTGTCCAGTCCCTTTAAAGTTCTCCTTTTGAAAAAAATCTTCCTCTCTTTAGGGAGTCGAAAAGTAGCTGGAGAAAAGTGGCAGCTTAAGAATATGAGTTGTGGGGGGGGACTTTGTCCCAAATGTCATGCTTAAAGTGAGAAAAAGGGAGGGAAGAAGAGAGATGGGTGGATTCCCACCATCCTTATTCATGCAGGGGACTATTATGAGATGGCTACGTGTTCCTGTTTTGGAGCTGGATTATTGGAAATGGAGTAGTTCCCCCCAAATCTGTCCCAAAGACTTCAGCATCACTAGGAGAATTTGACCCACGGAGAAAAATCCCCAGAGCATCCCGTGGTACCACACCTCAACTGCCCCAAAGTAAAATGAGGTAATGTAAACATTGAGAATCACCATCACCACCATCGTCTTCACAACAGCCGTGGTCAGAAAGAGCAACAGATTGAGGGTGATAAAGAAGGGGAGAACTTGCCTTCCTCCTTACCATTCCAGGATGCCCCATTGGCCTGAAGACAAAACTCTTAGCATCAAGTCAGGCCACAGAGGGCAAGAATCCTAAAGGAGCCAACAGCTGTCCCATGTTGCTGTGTTCAAGAAAGGGGTGAAGGAGAATGTGTCCTCAATAAGCACGGTGGGTGGCTGCAGCTGTGACAGTTAACCCTTTCATTTGGCTGATTGGCACATCTAGGGATGAATGGCACAGGAAGAAGAGTCATCTGTGCTTCCACCAGCATGAGCCAGAGAGCAGAGCATGAGGAACAGCCTCGGGAGAACGCATGGGCATGAGGAAACAAAAGATTCACACCAGAACATTGATCGTTAGGGAATACGAAGGTATCACCAAGACCTTCTGAAAGTCTGGAGGTCCCAGTCTCACAGCAGAAGAAGTCCTTGTTACCTCTGCTACAAACCTGAGAAGCCAACAATGGATTTTTATGGACTGACTGCTGCAGGAGCCAAAGGGAATGGTCAGCTATGTTAAAATGCAACCCCTGGACTTCACAGCCTAGAAATCAAAGCTGGAAGTGAAGGAAAGAGACCACAGAAACTATTTCTAGATACCAAGTGTCCCTTGGCAAAGCCCTTCCATAACAGGACAGCTTACTGGTGTGGAATGCATAGACAAAAAAAAAAAAACAAAAAACCAAGGGGCTGAATTTGCTGACCACAACTCTCACCGACAACGAGAAAGATGGGCGACCCACAACAAGAGTGAAGAGAAGCCAAGGCAGTTGAGTTTGACATGTCTGTAACAAAATTAGTTACAGGTAACCAGGTCAGGATCAGGACAGATGGGGGGGGGTTGGGGGAGAGATGAAACGTTGCAAAACAGGCTTAAACTTGGTTAAAACAAATAAAACATAACATTCCTTGTTTGTGGAGTGTACCCCTTGGGCTCAGGCAAAGGAACAAACAAAATGAGCTACAGTGGATTCGAGAACATAGAGGCATTTGCTTCTTAAGTCTCTCCACCCCACCCCACCCAAATTGTCCTTTCTGAATGACACAGGGAAGTTCTTTCTGACCCAGTTGCAACCACAGCCTAATTCACTTCAACCAGGGAGGACAAACAGCCATGCAGAGGGTTTTTTTTTTTTTTCCTCTTCATGCAAATAAATTTCTTCACTGACGAATTGAGAGAGAGACCCAGGTCCTTTTCACACATGTAGAGGTCTCCTGCATTTTAATCCTGCATATAAACTAAGCAAAATCCACTTTCCGATAGGTGTATTTAAAACCCTGAACATCTCCCCTACCGTTAACTCTATTCCAAACGGAGCAAAAAAACCAGTTTAGGCTGATGGGCAAAACTCTGAGGGATTAAAAACAAGGCAGCTGCACCCCACCCACACCCCCAAAAAAGAGAGAGTTTTGAGACTTTCTTGGGAAAAAGAAAACGGGGGAATACATTTTGTTGGGGTGAGTCTGTTAAACACTCGGTTACCACGAATCCCGAGTTCTCTTCAATGTCTCTTAAAAATCACGCAAAATAAAAATGCTACCCTAAAACGCTTTTCTTCAGTCTGTCCTGCAAACCATTGTGCCCGCCCACCCTTTCAAAGAAAATATTTTTGTTTAAATAACAGTAATGCACAACACCCTTGTTACGTTTTTGGGAAGTCAAAGCTCACATTTGCTCCTCCCTTTTCTTGCCTTGAGGAGAAATTTCATCCGAGACTTCTGCCATTTTGAATGAAAAGCACTCGTGGATCCCAAGCCTGACTATAATCACCAAGAAAAGATTCAAGGCCCCTTCAACAAGCAGCAAATACGTCCCCAAAGATTGCCAATCAGCAGAGCTGTACAAAATATATATATTTATGCAATAAATTAATCTAAGCAATCCTTCCCACAAGTTAAAGTCTCCTAGATTTACTGTCAACAGTCCTCTCGGCTACCCTCGGACTTTTCTCCTACTGGTGACCATCAGCCATTCTGGCTTCCTAAAGAATCTTGACTATTGCAATATTTGTCTCTGCTTGCTATCTCTTGCCAGTTAGCCCAGCCAACTAACAAAAAAGCAAATCAAATTCATGAAGAAACAGCTTTTCTGCTTGTCCACTGGAGCATGTTTAAAAAAAAAAACTCAGTTTCATTCACTT
The DNA here is from genome assembly GCF_016545835.1 of Crotalus tigris. Lineage (NCBI taxonomy): Eukaryota > Metazoa > Chordata > Lepidosauria > Squamata > Viperidae > Crotalus > Crotalus tigris. The sequence continues at coordinate 142,678 of NW_024098197.1, read as the reverse complement.
CCAACCTGTTGAGCATTTGCTCCCGTGTAAAATCGTACAGCTTGGGTGCCAAAGTAGATACCTTGCAATTGTGTTGATCAACATCCTGGAAATATGGAGAACGTCTAGAAATGGATTCTGCCTTGGGCTGACCTGCTTGGCTGTCTGGTTTTGAGGCTCTCTTGTGGTGCCTCTACTAGTCAATCAAGGAGGAGGAGATTGTGGTTTGGCTAATGTTTGCTCCTTTTTATCTTTCAACGGTGTGTGGAGAGAAGATGGCAACTTTCATCACAAACAAGGCCCAATTCAGATAAAGAATTCATGCCAAGTATGATTTCTCTTTCTGGGTCGATAATCTACATAGAAGCAATATACTGATCGTAGTTGCCCCAAAAAGATGATATTTAGTGCAGAACAGTTAAACACTGAGGCTCACCATCAAGATGAAGCCTGAAAGATGGAAATCTCATTCTATTTCTTTCCTGGAAACCTCTAGTTTTTCACTAGGAGGCAGAGAAATTCCATGCTCAGCTTTGGCCTTCTAGAAAACTATATTGCTTTTTGCACGACAAAACTGACCTACCGCCCACAAACCATCTTCAAGTTTGCTTCATTTCCCAGTTAGAGAAATGTTGCTTTGACCAAATCCACAAAGACAGCATCATTGTTTGGTGAATTCTTTCAAGGAATTTTTTTCAAGGAAAAGTCCTAAAACTAGAACACTTTAGTACTTTCTTGTTCAAGGCTCAGCCAACAAATGTTCTTAGGTCTGTGTTTTGCTGGGCTGCCATGCTTTGGCCTTTGATTGCTAGGGACCACCAAGAAGGCCTTTCTTAAAGGGGAGGGGGTATGTCCAACCTTGGCAACTTTAAGATTTGTGGACTTCAACTCCCCAAATTCCCTGGCCAGCATGTCCACAGATCTTAAAGTTGCCAAGGTTGGACACCCCTGCTTTAAAGCATCAACATGCGTCCTTGAATTTGGAGTCTGAGTCCACATCAGACAATTGCTGAATGTATCCCCAGAAGTCTCCTTCAGACTTTTACAAGAACCGTTGTGTGAATGCACAGTGACTTGCCATGGCCTAAGCCGACAGACACATCAGGGTAAAGCCCATCTCTCACTACTAGAAGCCAAATTATTTCTCTTTAGGCTTCTTCCACAACTCTCCATGAGTACAAGAAACAAGACACAAGCTTAAATAAAATACAAAATTTGGAACAAAGACTTCAAAACAGATGTTTTAAGCCCCTTGCTGAGCTGAGACATGTTCTTGGGTGGTAGCTCAATCTGTTGTTGCCTTTTTGTTTTGTTTTGCTGTAGGAAGGCTTGGACATTTATACATGAGAAGAAGCTCCCTTGATCTGGATCTCCATTGGTATCTCTGCAAGTACAGATAGCCCTTTAAGCAGAGCAACAGCTCTCTCGAGTAACTACTTGAAGCTGCAAAGGTCAAAGGATTCAACAGACAGAGAAGATGCCTTCAAGCTGAAACAAGGAGAGGAACAAAACATGACTCGGGGGTGGCCAACGATGGCAACTTTATGAGCTGAGGACTTCAACTCCCAGAATTCCTGAGCCAGAATTCTGGAACTGAAGTCCACAGGTTGCAAAGTTGCCATAGTTGGCCACCCCTAACAGAACTCATCCTTCACAAAGGGAGTTAGCACCTGAGTGAGCTGAACATAAGGCCCTTCCACGCACACAACAGCTTCCGGTCTATCTCCTCAAACAAACTCATCCGGTCACACAATGGGGCGGCCACTCTCCGCCGAAGTATAGCAGCATGGGTGGGGGGGAAGCATGTGCCAAGTCCACTTGCCAACAAAAGAGAAATCCCGCAAAGGGATCCTGTGAAAACAAGCAACAATGCTCTGTTTGGCAGCCGTCTTGAAGACTCGCCCGGGGAAGCCGGCCAACCGCATTCTTGCCGAAAAAAGTAACACAACAGTTCCTCCATGCCAGAACAAATAGGCCATTTGTGCCAAGACTAGTTAAGGGTCAGCTCCAAAGGAGGGTTTCATGGCTTCCTACGTCTTCCCCGCTCCCGCTCAAGAGAGGCAGACAAATAAACAAAGAGCCAGGAAAATCCAAGAAAGATGCATGAATCCAGGAGGGCCGGAGTGGATTTTCCCACAATGCCTCAGTGCTGGAAAAGCCCAATTCCTCCATCACATTCTGGCCCTTTCTCGGTGATGATATTCATTCTCTATGTACATATATTGCACGCAATCCTCTGGCCACATGTGTTCCCGCCTGCTAGTAGAACCGTTTCCGTTTCTCCTCCGACTCGGACCGATATTCGCGAGAGCCAATGCCTTTCTGAAGGTTGATGAGGGAATCCTTCATCTGTAAAGCAAAGACACCATCTTGAAAACACAAAACAGGTTGGCTGGAAGGTTGACGCTCAAAAATCAGCCTGCAAGTAACACAACTGTGGAAGAGTTGTGTGGCAACTCAACAAAGCCTAGCAGATTTATGGCAGAACCCAGATGGTTTCCGGGGCATCAGATGTCTCCGCTATGTATGAATAAAAGAGGGCCAGACCTGGAAGTAGGAAATGGGGGGGGGGGTTGGAATATCCATTCCATAAGGATACCTGAATATGTGGTGAGGAGATCAAGGTATTGATTGGAGAGGCCAGGGTTTAATCCTCTCGTAGAGTTTGCTAATGATTTTGCCTTACTTTAATATCTCTCAACCCAAGCTACCTAAAGTAATTGTTATTGTGAGTATAAAACAAAAGATAATCTCACAGATGGGATCCTGCACAACTTAGAAGAAAGACTGAACATCAATTGTCAGGCATGAAAGAACAGGTCTACACATGAATGTCTAGTTAATCTGATGTATTGTTACTCATGCCTATGCACAGGAACCTTCTCAACTAACAATTTAGCACCTGCTAGGTGTTAGATAAGGGTGAAGAGAATTCAAGGGAGATTGGACTTAATTCACCTGTGGCTATGTAAGGATTCTAAGCTGATCCCTCTTTTAACTCTGCCCCCAGGTTTTGCCACTTCTCCTACCTAAATGGAAGAAATCAAAACACAGGCCAAAGTGGCTTGCTATTTCGCTTGACTTGCCTTCAGTCTGCCCTCAATCCATGATTTCTCTCCTAGGTTGGAGGTAGCTCTCACCTGATCTAAGAGAACCACTGATGATTTGATGATCTCTCGCCATTTTTGGAGCTCTGTGTCATGATATTTCTGCTGGGACTCTAACAACTGGGCCCACTCAGTCTGAGATTGGGGCAACCTGTTGAGACCAAGAAACAAAGAGAGAAATAAAAGCGCTTGAAGCCAGCTGGGAGCCTTTCTTACAGCCAAAATTACATTACATGGCAGAGTATCTTGCATGCCAACGTGAGTTCCTTGAGGAAACCCTGGTGAATAAATGGGTTTATTTTTTTTATATATATTTTTTTTACAAATTATATTAAATGTACATTTTAAAAACAAAAATGGACACGATTCAACTTCCCTGGCTTCAACAGTGCTATTAGTATTACCTTATGTTACAGAAAGAAAAACAGAAACTTAAAATACATTCTATAACAGGACAGAGTATAACAAACTGCGTATAACATCTGTAAATTTTTTGATAAACCATCTTTCAATTGTCAACGTTGTATTTACATAACTCTCAGTTGTGTCCTAATATAGGTACTAATAAGAAGTCCTTATGATATCAACTAGTCAATCGAAAATCATCTCAGCGATCCTCCTTAACTCTAACCAATCCTACATATTTTTCCAAATTTCATAATACTCTGTTTCAGTTTTATTTTTAATCTCTAGAGTTAACCTGTCCATTTCGGCGCAGGATAAAATTTTATTTATTATTTCTTCCTTTCCAGTGAGTAAATGGGTTTAAACGTAAGAATGGACATGCTGCAGATCCCATCAGCTAAGGAGTGTCAACTGGTGGGGACTAGAAGATGGGCTTTTCTCAGTGGCCCCTGGAACATCCTCCCTTTGGAGATCAGAATGGCCCTAAGCCTGTTAGCTTTTCATAAGTCCATTAAAAACCTGGCTATGTTCCCAAGACTGGGGTGATGAATATCTCAAGGGCCCCATTTCTTGGCTTTATTGATAACTGGCCAAGTATCTCGGCTGCTATGTATATTTATTTTGCGTGTTTTTTATTGTTTTTAAATGTTTTTAATGCTCTGATTGCAATATCGTGATGAGATGGGTGGCAAACAAATTTAATAAATAAATACAGTCCCTTCCAATTTTGCTATTCTTGAGATATATATATATATATATATTTAATAGTAAGTCACCGGGAGTTATTGAGAAGGAAGGAAGGAAGGAAGGAAGGAAGGAAGGAAGGAAGGAAGGAAGGAAGGAAGGAAGGAAGGAAGGAAGGAAGGAAGGAAGGGTCCCCATGTATAAAGAATGTAGTTAAGAAGTCTTGGGCTAGATCACCATTGGTACCTAATCCTCTGTCTGCATCTTACCTTTCCTGTAAACGTAGCCCCTGCCATGCGGTCAAGGTTTGAGTTGTGTATTCCAACATCCACAGCTTGTAGAACAGCAACATATTCAGGATGACCAAAAGCACCAAACTGGGGAACAATGGAGAGTGAGAGAGAGAGAGAGAGAGAGAGAGAGAGAGAAAGAGTATATATATATATATATAAGCAGTCTTAGCAGCAATTCTTGTTCCCTGCCCCACCATTTTTTTTACTGGCTGCGATCAAGAAACTCGGAGGGGCTTCAACAATAAAGCGTCAGCAATTTTGCATCACAAAGACACAATACCTAAGCAGGGCTCAAATCATAAAATAAGGGATCAAAAAGCGATAAATGCAGACGGCGGCATTTGTGATGGAAAGAGTCCCTGCACCAGTTCTGTTTTTAATGGTTCCCTGAAGTCTTACTAGGTAGGAGGTGATCAAATGTTGGGGTGGGAAGGGGGTAGGGGAGTTGTTTCCCACCATTGGCCCAATTAGAACAAAGCAACGTTTGCAGGCCTTCGGGGATGTGCAATAATGGCCAACCTCTAGGGCAGTCTTTCTCAACGTTTTTACTCTAGAACAGTGTTTTTCAAACTTGGCAACTTTTAAGGGGTGTGGACTGCAATTCCCAGAATTTCCAGCTAACATTTTCTAAGGTTCTGCTTTAGAAGACCCTTTTGAGATCATTTTCAACTCTTAGGGAATCCCTTCCTTAAAATCATTATATCTGCAAGCTCTTATGCTACGTCTACATGATTAATCAGCAGAAGTCCGGTAATAACGGTCAATTTCCACCTCCGTAGTGTCAGCACTGCATGGTGCATAGAAGGTTTTTTTTAAGTGTATTCTTTTTTTTTTAGTCACCATCATCTCTTGGGGAACCCCAATTAAGAAAGATTGCTCCAAGGCCCTTAAGGTGAGTCCTTAAGAGGTTAATTTTTGAAACTGCTGAAAAGCAGGAACAGTTAGAGAAAAAAGTCAAATCCTGAGACCGGGAAGAGTCTGTCATCCACTGTCAGGTTGGAGGCAAAGGTTTGTCAGAACCAAACCCCACTAATCAGGAAACTCCCTACTCCTTGCATGGAACATGGGCTGTGAGCAAGGCAGAGGTCTTCTCCATGATACTTCTCACCCGGTGAAATACTTTTTCCCAAAAAAGTATGTGTGAACCCACCTTGCTAAAAACATCAAGAGCCTTTAGGCCAGAGATGTCCAACCTTGGCAACTTTGAGACTTGTGGACTTCAACTCCCAGTATTCCCCAGTCCAGCAAAGAATTCTGGGAGTTGAAGTCCACAAGTCTTAACGTTGCCAAGGGTTGGACACACCTGCTTTAAAGCACAGCTCATGGTAGCTGCTCATCTTAGGTTTTATCCTTTGTTCATGATAGGGTTTGATTGTCTGTTTGTGGGTCCTTTTTGTCTAGTCCATATTTCTCATTGTGCATCACTCAAAAGATGATTCTGGCAAAAAAGGTGTGTGTTATATCAAGGGAAGCAGGAGGAACAATAGATAGCAAGAGACAGGCTTGGCTCAATCTTCATTTGTGTTCAGTTTGAAGAACAGAAAAGAACGCAAAGGGTAATTTTTTTTTTTTTAAAGGAAAAGCCAAAATAAATAATAAAAGCTTCAGCCCAAGAACGGACAAACCAGAAAATGTAAGCCGAGATCAGGCAGCCAGAGTGAAAGAGAGCCAGTTTACCAATTGAGATGCAAAGAGAGAAAGAGGCAGAAAAGAAGGTCAGTGATAAAAGGCAATACCTGAAGCAAATCCTAACGGGAGCAAGAAAGAAAAAAGATGGGGGAAGCAAAGGTTAGGAGAGGAGAACATCACAAAGGAAGTTCTGAAGGACACGCACAAAGCAGGGAAATCACAGCATGACAGGGCGGTAGGGAAGCACCCAACCTTGAGAAACCAGCAGAGGCAGATCAGCGTTAGACTCATCAGTATGACAAATATTAGAAGATCAGGTTGAGTAGGTTGACCAGGTTGGCCAAGAGACTTCTCAAGGAGAATGCAAGCTTTAAGGATTCGGGCCATGGAGAAGCTTGAAAATTTGTGGGAAAGCCACCAGTGCCTCTGGCATGGAGAAGGAAGAGGTGCTAATCCTTAGCTTCTTCCTGACTTTCCCATAAGGTTGTCAGAACCCCCTAAAGGTGGTCAGAATTACACTCTATTATAGTCTCCAACCCAAGAGTGGGCAACTATGGCAATTTTACTACCTGGGGCCTTCAATTCCCAGTATTTCCTGAGCCAGTCATGGTGAAAATTGAAGTCCACAGGTCATAAAGTTGTCATAGTTGCCCGCTCCTGCTACAATCTAAGCAGACCCTCTATTTTTCTATATGTTCTCCCCCAATTCCAGCCTCTGCCACCAAACTCAAGTCTCAAGTGGCATAGGAAAAGCCTGAATACGAAAGCAATCAAGATAGCAATAAAAAATGTCTAGGTCATAAAACAATTAAGGTGTGGTATGAAAATTAAGATGGTTAAGCTAAGGTTCTGTTGGAGAGCTGTTTAGCATGGATAAAGACAATCATATTTTCTGATGATGCTTTGTGGGACATTTTGTACCAGCAGGTGACGCTGTTGGTGGCGGCAGTTTGAAAAGAAAATCAAATTGTACCCATAGGGAGTTAAATCAATTTTGACTTATCCACAACTATGATGATAAGACTTGCCTTTTTGGTAGCCTTGACTTGTGAAATGAAACAGAGCAAGAGCAGGAAAGAAACTCATCATAAATCCATAGCAGAGGAAGAGGAAAAAAGAATCAAGGCAAGGACAAGGAGTTACTTACACACAACTAATAACAAGCAGCAATTTGGAGACATTCTGCATGTGGAAGCTGCTGGGACTTTCTTCAGGGATATGCCGTGTTTGAGTGGAACCTGGAAAGGAGCAGATGTGCTTGACTGAAGGGACACCTTCATCAGAGGTTATTCCCCCATTCTATCTTTTCAAAGCTAGCTGTGCCAGGAACAACTTCAAGCTATGTTTCACACATGCTCTTTGAGTGGGACGGGGACAGGGAGATTCCTGTTACAAAGGCACCCTGGAACCAGGCCACAGAACAAAGTGTCTTCAACTGTCAATGTAGCCAACAGAAATTAAACAAGGTGTGCTCTCAAGAAGTCTGTGGTTAAGGTTGAAAATCAATTGATCTCCCACACCAGCCAAGGGAGGGATCAGACTTGGTCAATGAACTGGAGTCCCAAAGGTGCTTTTCCAAAAGGCAACTGGACTTTCTTGGGGGGGGGGTCTTGAAAACATTTTCCTTCTCATCCAAGAAGCTTCTTCCATTCTTCAAGAGCTAAATGTTTTCAAGGGAAAAAAAACCCAAGAAAGCCCAGTTGCCTTTTGGAAAAAAACCTTTGGGACAACCATGACTTGGAGGATGGAGAATCTCCATAGAACAACAGCTTCAGGGGTTCCCAACCTTGTGTTATATATATAATCCTCCAAGAAATATAATTGACTACCGCTGAAGATGCCTGTGTGTCACACCCTTGATAAAACCATACAGCTGGATCTCTTCCTGTCCCGTCAACCCCGTCAAGCTTCATCTTTTGGAACTGGTCACACCATACCTGCCACACGCTTGATTCGACCTACAACTTCCTCATCTGTGGGAGTGGTAACAGGGCTCAGTACTTCCTCCAGATGAGGACCCCTCAAATGTGTATGGGGTCGTTTCCTCCGCCGGACTGAGGATTGTTTGTTCGCCTTCTCTTTGGGTGACTGTCTGTGAAGTTCTGCTAGATATGAACTCTCGGTCTTGGTCAATTCACTCTCTGCCGGGGAGAAGACCGGTGGGGAAAAAAGAACAAGGGAGAAAGAGGCATCGTTTAGCCTGGTCAAAAGACAGTGATCTCTTTTCAACCTCTAGTTTAGGCCAGAGGGGATGCAATTGTTTTGTAAATGAGACAACAATCCTCTAAAAAACATCAACAATCAGGGCCTGCTTGGAATCATCTTGCAAATGGGTGAAGCCAACTGTATGGGGGAGAACCTAATGTCTGGATGACTGGGGAGGAAGGAATTTAAAATATAATGAAGGTTTACCAGTTCTTTGTTTTTCCACCTAAATTAGACAAAAGCGTGATTTTTGTTAGGCAGATTGCTAACAAATCTCAGCGGTGTAATCCAGGAATATTCCATAGGAAGCAAATCCCAGGTTCAGTCAGAACCTGCAGGCTGGGCAACAAACTATTGTTCTGTTTGCTAGGTCAGGACCAGCATTAATACTTCAAGAGAGCAGAAGCGATTCATCTGTTCTGACAAGGACCTTGAGTGATTCCTTGTTCTGATGGCTCTTATGCATTTCCTTTAAAAAGTGCTGCTGCATTAAAATGCAGAGATAAATCTTAATATGAGTTCTTATTTATCAACCTAGACCTTTTAAGAAATCTCCAGATTTTATCTAGAGCAAGAGTGACCAACCATGGCTGGCTGGGGAATTCTGGAAGCTGAAGTCCACAAGTCTTAAAAGTTGCCAAGGTTGAACATCTGTGATCTAAAGATTGACAGCGGACCCCAACAAGTCCAACTTCATACCCTACAAACAAAAAGGCAAAGAAGGTAATTCCTTTAGAGAGGTTCTGCAGCTTCTCACCTAAGTGGCGAAAATAGTCATCAAGACCACTCCAAAAGTTCTTCTCAATGAAGGATTTCACTAGTCCCCATGGCTGTTTTCTGTAACGTAGCTCTGTAGAAACCCTGAAATGAAGAATTATAGAGATGAAAAAAATCTCAAAGACTATCTAAGCTCACTGTAGCTTCCCTATCAGTTGGCTGCCCAAATGCTAGTAAAAAAGAAGCCACCATCTTCAAAGACCTTACATGAATAAGAAGAGTTCCTCAAGTATCTACTCATGTTTATCAGTTGGCTGTCCAGACGCTAGTAAAAAAACAAGCCACCATCTTCAAAGACCTTACATGAACAAGAAGAGTTCCTCAAGTATCTACTCATGTTTATCAGTTGGCTGTCCAGACGCTAATAAAAAACAAGCCACCATCTTCAAAGACCTTACGTGAACAAGAAGAGTTCCTCAAGTATCTACTCATGTTTATCAGTTGGCTGTCCAGACGCTAATAAAAAGAAAGCCACCATCTTCAAAGACCTTACGTGAACAAGAAGCGTTCTTCAAGTATCTACTCATGTTTATCAGTTGGCTGTCCAGACGCTAATAAAAAGAAAGCCACCATCTTCAAAGACCTTACGTGAACAAGAAGCGTTCTTCAAGTATCTACTCATGTTTATCAGTTGGCTGTCCAGACGCTAGTAAGAAAACAAGCCACCATCTTCAAAGACCTTACATGAACAAGAAGAGTTCCTCAAGTATCTACTCATGTTTAGTTGGCTCAAATCTGTTTCCCTGAAAATTTTCACACCAAGTTTGTTGTTCCTGATCTAAACCTTTTTCCGAAGTAGCTTCTTCCTCTTCTTTTTAAAAAATTGATTGCTGAGTTATAGAGATTCAAAAAAAAAAATATCCTGATCTTTGGCTCAGGAGCTACCAAAAATTACTTTCGGAAATGTATTGTTCCAGGTACAGAAAAAGACACCAACCAATGTTATTTCAGATGGAAGCCATCAAACATAAACAACAGGTGTTAATGTCACAGCCTACTGTTAAGGGAAACTCACCTGAGTCGACATTTGTTCCTGGCAACACGCGTCAATGTGTAACGATTAATTGTGTAGAAATAATCGTGGTAGGGAACGTCATGAGTTAGCACCTCAGCATCTATAACATAGCACTCACTTTCTTGGCTTGCTTTGTACATTGTCTGGGGAGAGGAGAAAAGTAGCACCATAAATGGTCCCAGTTTGGTCTACTGAGGAAGACACAATGACTAGACTAGACTAGACTAGACTAGACTAGAATAGAACAGAACAGAACCTTGGTAGTCTTCTAGTCCAACCCCCTCCTCAAGCAGGAGAACCTATACCATCTCAGACAATTGACTGTCTAGCCTCTTCTTAAAAATCTCCAGTGATGGAGCGCCCACGATTTCTGGAGGCAAGCTGTTTCACTGGTTGATTGTCTTCACTGTCAGGAAGTTTCTCCTTAATTCCAGGTTGCTTCTCTGTTTGATCAGTTTCCAACCATTGTTTCTCATCCTTCCCTTTGGTGCTTTGGTGAACAACCTGGCCCCCTCTTCTTTGTGGCAGCCCCTCAAATATGGAACACTGCTATCATGTCTCCCCTATTTCTTCTCTTTTTTAGACTGGCCAAACCCAAGTCTTGCAGCCGTTCTTCGTATGTTTTAGTTTCCAGGCCTTGGATCATCTCAGTTGCTTATATGCTCAAGTGTTCCTATTTCAGGAAGACCATCAACTTGTAGACTTCAAAGGGCTAAAACTGAGCCTCTTACCTGAGTTTCAGTAACGGTGGCAGTTTTTGGAGCCAGGGGGTTGGTGAGCGTGATGGTGTAGAGAATAACTCTGCTTTGATTGCCAGTTTCTTCCTTCTTCCATGGATGAAAAACAACATCTAAGGAGAAAGACAAGTGAAGGATAATTTTTTGGGGGGGGGGAATGTTGCATCATAGAAGGGAGGAGATAAAGTTTCAGTTCCCAAGGGAAAGAAAAAATATTCTCCCACAATCAAGATCAAGTGTTGCCGATGACCCCACCTCCACTTCCGCTGGCTGATCCAACACAACAGACATAGGACGTTATTGTGTAGCATGAGTCCTTAACTTGGCTCGGTTTCCCATTTTATTCAAAGGACCACTCTTGGTCCCTCCTTTTTGTAAAAAAAAAATAAAAAACGATGCTGAGCCATAGATGATTTGTTCTTGTAAAGAATGACTTTCTTCTGAATTCTTTCAGATCCAGAGATTGCACAGCAACATGTCGTTAAGAAGTCACAAGAGTCAAAAAATACCTTCCAAATGTGATGATTTCCCAAAAAACTAAAACAGTCTTAAAGAAAGCTTCCAATCTATGCTTCATTTTTTTCCCCCTCAAAAGCAGATTCTTTCTCCCTCTCTCTTCTACCACGATTTGCTCAATTTCATCCAAAACAACATAAGAAAATTTGGAAAGTTCTGAGGTATCATAAAAGAAAGCTAATAAAATAAATGGTAAGGTGGTCCTTAAGTCTGTGGAGAGTCTCAGTCATCCAGGTCATGGTTGTCCCAAAAGTGCTTTTTTCAAGAGGCAACTGGACTTTCTTGCTTTTTTCCTTGAAGACGTTTCGCTTCTCAACCAATCAGCTTCTTCAGAGATGTGTGGAACTAAAGAAGCTTCTTGGATGAGAAGTGAAACATCTTCAAGGAAAAATGAAGTCCAGTTGCCTTTTGAAAAAGCACCTTTGGGATGGTCCTTAAGCGTGTTTTGCAGGACTTTAATTTGCTTCAGTCAAAACTGAAGACGTCCTGTTGGGATTTTAAAAGACCGTAGATAGTTAAATTTTGATTGTGTACAGGGACTTAAAAAACCTAGGAGGATTTTAAGCAACTTGCTTAAACTTTCTCACAGGATTGCATTTCTCTGGGAAATCCACCAGAATAAACTGAAAGCTGATTCCGTCTCTGAAGCTCATCTAGTAATCCCTTTTGCAATAAACTGAGCTTCTTGAAGAAATAATCCAATGCTAATTACGTAAACAGGGAAAATATTTATTCTTGCAGGTGAAAAAAAGCTATTTTCTACAACTGCAGCTTTCTAATATTGTCAGAGAAGAGAACTAGGCAACACTGGATGATCAGAAAGAAGTGGGACCTCACTGTTGCTTCGGTCAGGAATTTAAACATTTTAAAATAATTTTAGGAGGATTCTTCTCCCCCCCCCCCACATCCCAGTCTAAATTTTGGAACCCAAACCTTTGAAACTGCTATACTTTGGAAGTTAAAAAGGTTCATATGTTGGAGACTCCTGATCCATTCACAGAACAATAAAAGCTTTGCAGATAAGGTTAAAAACATAGGGTGCCTTATTTCTATCTAAAAGGGCTTTGAAATCCAACATGGGTGAGATGAAGCCAGCTGAAAGACAAGGTTGTTTACAATATACAGGCAGTCCTCAAACTTACGACCACAACTGAGCCCAAAGTTTATTTGCTAAGTGAGTTTTGCTCCATTTTACGACCTTTCTTGCTGCAACTGTTGAATTCACTGCAGTTCTGAAGTTAGTAATGCTGTTGTTAAGTGATCTGGCTTCCCCATTGACCTTAGAAGGTCACAAAAGGGGATCACAGGAAATCTGGGAAACTGCAACCGTCATAAATATGAGCCAGTTGCCAAGTCTCTGAATTTTGACCATGGGGGGAGGCTTCAATGGTCTTAAGTGTGAAAAACGGTCAGTAAGTCACTTCTTCCAGTGCTATCGTAACTTTGCACAGCTAGTAGAAGGATGGCTGTCACTCAAGAACTAGCTGCACCTGCTATTGATAGGCCAATATTGGAAGAAAGATTCATTGCCTACTATAGAAGAATGGACTCTTAAGGTTTCTAACTTAGCAGAAATGGTTAAAATTTCTGCTTATTTAAAGGATCATTCACAAGAAAGATATATTATGGTATGGAGAAGATGGATAGATTATATTCAGATTAAATATGGAACTAAAAAGTTCCATTTATTTTATGATTAAATTTTAAATAATAATTATTATTAATAGTAGTTTATAATGGAAATTATTTTGTTTTTTATTTATTGTTATTATGGTTTTTTTATAATTATTGTTTTAAAATAGATTTGTTTATAATATCATGATATTAAGGTTTAAAGGGGGTTAAGGGTTAAGTATGAATTTAGTTATTGTATAATTTGTTAAATTTAATTAGATATTGTTTAATATGTTTGTAATAACCCTGTATTCGGCTCTGGGAATTGGGGGAGTTAGGGGGGTGGGGTTGGGTGGGCTAGTGGGTTTATTTTTTGTTAATTGTCAATAAAACTTTTTCAATTAAAAAAAAAAAGAATTAGCTGTATCTGCTGATGACTACTTACCAGAAAACCGCCGTTGCTCCATGAAATCCCTTAGAAACTGAGAGTTTGTGAACAGCAGATCATAGAGCTTATCCACGCTAAAGTTGAAGACTTCATTCATATACTGTCGCCCATTCAGATCTTCATAAAAGGCCTGGACCTCCCCTGAAGAAAAAAAGTGGAGAGCTACCACGACTGATTCCTAGGAGATCTATCTTGGCAAAGGAGTAAGCAGAGGATTTTAGTTGCCTATAAAAATGGAACACTGATGCTCCAATAGTGGAAAGGGGTCTAGTGTCAAGAGTGAAAATTGGGCAGCTACGTGCCTCTCTGTTTTCATCTTGCCATTTAAGGGGGGGGGGAGGTGTTGCTTTCAAACGGGTTAGTTAGAGAAATGAAAACTCTCCAGTTCTACTCTCTCTTGCTGAGAGTTGGCAGTATGGAAACCTTTCAAGGACATTCTAGCACAGTGGTTCTCAACCTTTTTAATGCCGCGACCCCCAACCGGTCGTAAGTCGAGGACTACTCAACCGGTCGTAAGTCGAGGACTACTCAACTGGTGCAGCACCATTTGCAGAATGGGACTTTTGGTGGGCTCAGCAGGGTAGAGACAGCCTGGACAATTCCTATTGGCTTTGGAAAGCCAATAGAATTAGACTCTATTCAAGAGAGTCTATTCTGTTGGCTTTCAAAAGCCAATAGAATAAAAGGGAGTAGCACAGCTAAGGAAAAGAGGGGGGAAAAAATGGCGGACTGCATTGTTTGGCGACCCCCGTGAAATGGTCATTCGACCCCAAATGGGGTCCCGACCCACAGGTTGAGAACCACTGTTCTAGCAGGTGTGAAGCAGATAGCAGACGGGTCTCATAACAAAGAGAACTTGTTTACATGAGTTATGTGGACACCTGGGGGGTGAGGGGTTTGGCTGAGAAAGTCATTGTTATATACTATGGTCTGATGCCTTGGGACTTCAGAGTTAATTTTTCTCGCTTTTACCAGGCCATGTATTCAATAAAAAGTAAGCTTTTCAGAAATGAAAATAATCTTGGACTTTTATTTAGATACTTGAGCTGGAGGTTGACATCTAGGTCCAAACAGCTAAGTCCAACTATATTCAAAAAGTGAACCATAAATGCAAAAGCTTCAGTCAGAATAGAGCTGGAAGGGATCTTGGAGGTCTTCTAGTCCAGCCCCCTGCTCAAGCAGGAGACTCTATACCATTTTCAGACAAGCGGCTGTCCAGTCTCTTCTTAAAAACCTCCAGCTTCAGAGGTTTTCAGGACAACATGACCCACCATTATGATCACTACCATTTGAGATGCTCCTTCACAAGTCAAAAATCTACCTTCTTCAATAATATCAAACTTTTCTCTAGCTTAATTCTTATTATGGAATTTACCACGAGAATATTCATGGAGCCTGGTAACCATTAACCTAATACAGATTCCCTAAGTAATCCAACACAGAAATATTAATACAAAAGATTTCATGTTTCTCAGAAAAATTAAAATGTGAAGTGAGAAGGAACTCATTAACTTAGCCAAGTTAACTGCTATGGATCAAACATAGGTAAGACACAATAGGACAATAAACCCTAACCCCACCATGACACCTGTGGATGCCAGCCAAGCACCTTCATCATGAGTCTCAGAGGAATCACTGAGTTCAGTTGGAATGTCCTCATTGTCATTGAAATCCAGAGAAGGAGAATTCACAGGGGCAATGATGTCAATCTTGTCTCCAATGAGATTTGCAATTGTCATCTCCTTCTCGGCTGGTGTGTCCAGAATCTCTTCTTCTTCAGGAACTATTCCTTCGTACTAGAAGGACATGAAGAAGAACATCAATCACTGTTACCTTGGGAAAGCTGGATATGAGAGGAGGAGGAGGAGGAGGAAGAAGAAGAAGAAGGAGGAGGAGGAGGAGGAGGAGGAGGAGGAGGAGAAGGAGAAGGAAGAAGAAGAAGAAGAAGAAGAAGAAGAAGAAGAAGAAGAAGAAGAACTTGTTAATAGTAGTCCTTTCTCCAGTGCTAAAACTGTGACCCAGCTTCCTTTGATGTGAGCATTTAGAAATTAAAACCCAAAATTAAAAACCATAACAGATAGACTCCATGAATAGAGGGCACTTCGCTTCCAGGTGCAAATTAGAGATTTAAAAAACTGAAGGGAAGAAATACCTACCGGAATTGGAGCTTCATTGTTTGATGAAGGGGTCAACATGCTACTGTTGGTAACTGACTTCTTGAGAAGCTGAGGGCTCACTTCAGCTTTGACCTCTGAGCTACTTTTGGAGGAGCTGTCATTGACTTCATTTTCTTCCACTGGGATCTCCTCACAGTAACTAAAAAAATAAGCAAAATCCTGATGAATTGGATCAATCCGATGGTTAGTCTTTTTATTAAGCATTGAAAAGCAAACCTTGTGGAATAAAAATGTTCACCTCACAGTGCCACTGAGATCACCAAAGAGGGAGTTCAGAGAAGCTTCAATTATCATCTTTTCTTTTACTTTGACACACCTATTTTCTAGCCAAATTCCATTCCAGAACATTTACATATTTTCCCACTTCTCCCATGGGCTAAATATCTTAGCGGATGGGAGACAACAATAAGGTCTTCTGAAGTTCTCAAGGCTTTTTAGAGCTTTCAAAGAAACATCCAGGCTTCCTAACATTTCAGACTGGAGAAGAGGGCAATCCTGTGTGTCTTTTATGAGGTAAAAATCTCTGCCAAAATTAACGGTAGCGTGAAATTAATGGTAACCATATTTCTCATCTTTGTAACTGTAAGCTAAGCGGACTTCAACTCCCAGAATTCTGGCTGGGGAATTCTGGGAGTCGAAGTCCGCTCAGCTTCAAGTTACCAAGGTTGAGTAACACTGCACTAGAATATTGAGGATATCCCTGGTTTGTAAGCATTAATTATTAGCTTTTTCCAGTCTTGTTTTCATAGTTTGCTTTAGGTAAAGCAACTTACCCCATGGTGTTGAAATCTTCATCAGGAGGAACATAGTCTTCATCATCGCTCGTCAACCCCAGTTCATTGCCGTAACACTGATGTACAAAATGCCAGAGCTCCTTCGGACACAAGGGCTGGAGAGGAAAGAGGCAATGAATCAGTATCTCCCATGGAAAGCAATGAAGCAGCCAATAGACAGCATCTCTAATACTTCACTCAAAAGAGTTTTAGAAACATGGCCCCCCAAATGTGAATTTGCATGCTTGCAAAGAAGAAGAAAAACGGTGCTCACAGTTATGACAACACAACTTTGGAAACCTCAACCCACTCTCCCACAAGAAGCTACCGACAATGGATCTACAGTTTCAGCTCCTCCTCCTCCTCCCATCTTTTGTTTTTAAATGCATATGATAATTATCCAGGAACAAAAACAATTTGAACCGCAGCTGTGTTGTGGGTTTGTGTGTGTCTGTTGATTCATCCTTGGAAGGCATTAGACCGACTACAAGGCTCCCATTATTGCAAAGGGGGATACCCTCCTCGAAAATTAGCATGTGAAAAAGGTTAAATACATCACCACCGTCAAAGGGGTAGGGAAAGGGGGAGAGAAAATGCATTCTTGGAACCCAAACCGAGCAGCTACTGGGATGAAATTGTCAGCAATTTTATGAGTTATCAGATCACTTGGAAGGAGCAAGAAGAAAGGAGGATGGGGATGGTTGCCTGAACCACGCGATGGGCCACAAATTTGATCAATAAGATAAGTCAATACTTCCTACCTTTTCAAGGAGGGCGTTCTGCCAGAGGCGAAACATCATCATATACGTCCTATCCCGGGCACCAAAGGAAGTGAAAAAGTGCTGGGAAAAGCAGAAATTTGGGTGTGTGAGACAAATCAGGAATACAGGTTGCGTTAAATCAGTGATTCTCAACCTTTCTAATGCCGTGACCCCATAATGCAGTTCCCCATGTTGTGGTGACCCCCAAGTGGGTGTGGCCACCAATAAGAGGGAGTAGGACAGCTAGGGAAAAGGGGAAAAAATGGCGGACAGCATGGTTTGGCGACCCCCGTGAAATGGTCGTTCGACCCCAAATGGGGTCCCGACCCACAGGTTGAGAACCGCTGCGTTAAATGATTGCATTAAAATACAGTAGCAAAGAGAAAGAGGCCCAGAGCTCACGATACAGAGGCCGAAAACTGTATTGGAAGTTGAAAACTGTACCGTAGCAAAGCAATCAGTGATTTATTTATACTGGGCCCCTTTATTACATGATCTGCTTTAATTCATTTTCTGGCAGCTGGGTGAAAAAAAACAAAACAGAAGCCTTGCTTCAAAGTGGTTTAAAGTTGAACCACTTTTCCAGCAAGCGTAATGTCACGCTCGCATACAGCGCAACTGGCAGCCGGGTACTATTCACCTTCCCCCGGCCGTGGTTATTCAGATATTCAGTAAGGAGATTTCCCAACCAAAGAAACAAGCTCAATACTCTTAAGTTTCCAAAGCAAGATGGGATCAACATGTGGAAGACAGACAAATCTTCCATCAATAGACGGGAGTTGGACCAATGTAGCAGACACCTTCCCACACAGTCTGCGCAGAAACAAAACTACACAGACTTGCAGCCTGCTTCTTTCTCTCAAAGAGGAATCCAGGTCAGGGGTCCCCAACCCCGGTCTGCGGACTGGCACCGGGCTGTGTCATGCCAGAAACCGGTCCGTGCAAACAAGCAACAGGCAGCACACCTAAAACCACACACCCCTCCAGTCCATGGAAAAACCTCTTTCCACAGAACTGGTTCCTGGTGCCCAAAAGGTTGCGGGAGGGGGGCACTGATCTAGTTGATGTAAAGGCTCTGTGAATAAAAGATAAGCAGGAACTCTTCAGGGTGGGGACACGCTTTGCTGGCCATGCCCAGAAGGTACCTGATTTTGCCACCAGCAAACAAGTTTTGCAAGGTTTTGCCTTGTCCCTAACCTTTGGAAAAACTTGCTTAACTGGTGGAAGCAATGGGACCAAGGAGGCTCAGAAGGTCCTACTATCGAAGCTCTAAGGCATTTTCAGCTGTTAAAAAAAAAAACCATGCATGTTTCTTGACAAACTGATTTTTGAGCCATGGTTGACCCACTTGACTATAAGAACTGAACGCAGCTTCAGTCCTGTCCAAGATTCCCTGTTCCCCCAACTCCCGGATTTGTCCTTCAGAAAAAGCCTTCTGCTTTTGCCAATGTCCACTGGGGAAGACAGTAGAACATACCTTTTCAGCGTCTGTGCAAACTTGGATAGCGTTAGGAATGAGCCGTGCAGTTTTTTCCTTGGTCATGGTGCAGATGTCCTTCAAACGGACGGTCAGCTGTACCAACAGATAAAAGGTCAGAACCATCATTAGGAGGGGGGGCAAAAGGAGAAGGTGAGTAATGCAAGCTTTCAGGGTCGATCCATGGCAGGGAAAGTCATGGGGTAGGGTGGGGTGGGGTAGAGAAGACAACTCACCAAGGTTTCCCAGCGGAAGATGTTGCTGTAGAAACATATCCAGTTTTCAGAGAGGTAGAGTCGACCTTGCAAGAGAATATCTCTTTGAAGTGCACAGGAGTAATCTGGAGGAAAAGCCAAAGGGAGTGACGTGATGTGGCAAAAAATGATATAAATATTTATATGGAAGCTAAAAATAACTGGGTGCTGCTGTACGTGGTAGAAAGAAAACAGGGGCCTGTTGGCTTGTTTGCAGTCTAAACAACGAGAGCAGAAAAACAAATTCGGGGTGGACAAGGAAGATAAATCAAAAGGAAGGGGGGAAAGGGGTGATATTTTGGCAGCGGCAATTAATTTAAGAATCCTTCAAAAGATAATATCGGTTAATAAAGATAATGGACAGACTAGAGATTACACTGGGAAAATAATAAATACAACACAGGTAGTCCTCAACTGACGATCACAATTCAGCCAAAAATTTAGGTCGCTAAGTGAAAATTACGTGAATTTTGCCCCGTCTTTACAACCTTGCTTGCTAACGTTGTTAAGTGGCTCACTGCGCTGTAAGAAGGTTGTTAAGTGAATCTGGCTTCCCCATTGACTTTGCTTATAAGACGGTCACAAAAGGGGGAATCAGGTGACCCCAGGACACTGTAAAGCAGTGGTTCTCAACCTGTGGGTCATGACCCCATTTGGGGTCGAACGACTATTTCACGGGGGTCGCCAAACAACGCAGTCCGCCATATTTTCCCCTTTTCCTTAGCTGTGCTACTCCCTTTTATTCTATTGGCTTTTGAAAGCCAATAGAATAGACTCTCTTGAATAGAGTCTAATTCTATTGGCTTTCAAAAGCCAATAGGAATTGTCCAGGCTGTCTCTGCCCTGCTGAGCCCGCCAAAAGTCCCGTTCTGCAAACGGTGCTGCACCAGTTGAGTAGTCTTCGACTTACGACTGGTGGGGGGTCGCGGCATTAAAAAGGTTGAGAACCACTGCTGTAAAGGGGTACAGAAAACTCACTCTTTGCTGATATTCCAATCATGGTGTAGATTTTGGCAGCCAAGATATTACATCAGTAAAGAATAAACTCTTTGCTAATTCAGTTAATTGTTAACTGATTAAACGGAGTCTCATCAAGTCTGACCCTTCACGTTGTCATAGATAAAAAGAAACACTACTTCTGTTCACTTGGAAAAGGAATATGGCTTATTTCACCACTACAATTTGTTCACTAGTTATCCTTAACCGTCATCAGGCTGGCTTACGTACAACTTTCTTTTCCCTGCGACTGGAAGCAAAGTTCCTGCTTGAATAACAAAGCCAGTAAACTTGCCTTTCAAAAAAATCACAGAAGTGTAATATTGATTTAGACTTTGAGCTAATTGGCGATAAGGATAATAATAATTGTTACAGAGCATGAGGCTCAGATCTCTGACTTTAACGCTTCGGAGGCCAAGTTTTCCTTTAATATCCAAATGGTTATTTTCTGGATTTTTTTAAATATTGTATTAATCACGTTCCTTTTTTTTCTGTTTCAGGAAAAAGTCTATAAGGGGTTTCTAGTCAGCAATAAGTGTAGATACAGCACTGTCCTTTTTCCAGTCAAAGGAATTAAAAGTTTCGTTTTCAAAAAAGCTCGGTTCAAAATCTCCAGACCTGGATATAGAGATTCTCAATCATCCAAGTCAGTGTTTCCCAAACGTGACAATTTTAAGGCATGAGGACTTCAACTCCCAGAATTCTACAGCCAGCAACGCTGGCTGTGGAATTCTGAGAGTTGAAGTCCTCATGCCTTAAAATTGTCAAGTTTGGGAAACACTGATCCAAGTCATGGTTATCCCAAAGGTGCTTTTCAAAAAGCAACCGGACTTTCTTGTTTTTCCTTTTTTTTCCCTTGAAAACGTTTCGCTTCTCATTCATGAGGCTTCTTCAGTTCTGAAGCGCTCATGAGCTGAATCGAAAAAGACTGATTAATACCTTCACTACACCTTTAATACCTTTAAGATCGGCTGAGATGGAGAAATTTTCTTTCCGGGCAAAGAACGATCCTTTCTCCAGCCTCAACCGAGGGGGCTGGCTTTGGAGATCCTGGAGAACCTTTGCCGCAAAGGCCTGGAAAGAAGGGAGGATTAACTTACCAACAATGAGGCGCTCTGTTTCGGGAAGCTGCTTGAAAAGTTTCCTGAAGTCTTCATTCCGTTGTTTGTAGGTTGGACTCAACACCTGGCAAGAGCAGAAGGAAGGCTTGTTAGAAGGAAAGATTAGAGTAACAAACTGAGAGAAATTCTCTATTCTCTGTCTACAAAGTCTCCCCTAAGATGCGCTCAATTCCTGGGAGGGAGGGAGGGAGGGAGGGAGGGAGGGAGGGTGAAGGAGAGAGAGAGGGAGGAAAAGAGAGGGAGAGGGAGAGGGAGGACAAGAGAGGAAGAGGGAGGGAAAGAGGGAGAGGGAGGACAAGAGAGGAAGAGGGAGGGAAAGACAGGGAGAGGGAGGGAAAGAGAGGGAGAGGGAGGGAAAGAGAGGGAGAGGGAGGACAAGAGAGGAAGAGGGAGGGAAAGAGGGAGAGGGAGAGGGAGGACAAGAGAGGAAGAGAGAGGGAAAGAGAGGGGAAGGGAGAGGGAGAGAGAGAGAGAGAGAGAGAGGAGAAAGAGAGATTCGAAGCAAGAAAAAGCATATCAGATAGATAGACAGACAGACAGACAGACAGTAACTATATAAGTCAGGCAGAAAAACCATCCATTCCATCCCAATTATTGATGCCTTAGCATTTAATAGTGAAGAAGGCACCATCTGCACCCAACAATTATTGAACATTTTTATTAAAGAAAATCTTGTTTTGAGAGTTGCCTCATTCTCATTTCTCCTTCACATTAACCAAGAATAAAACACGAAGCGACAGCAAAGGATTGAAGTGGCAAAACCTTCTGCGTATCAACCACAAGCTGCCCCTAAGCAAGAGGGAGAAGAGCATCTTTTAGGAGGCCTCCTTTTGACAGGACGTCACTCACAGCTGGAATTTCTTCCCAAGCTGAATCCCAATGACCTTCAGGAAAATCGTGCAGCCATTCCAAGTGACACAGCAGACATTGGTCCTCCAATTCTAAGAGAAAGTTCCAAAGAATCCCACATTCTGACAGGACATCCATAACGCAGCGTTTTCCGTTCTTAAGTCTTTACTGGCAACGCAGGACGAAGGCCCTTTACTTCCACAATTGCCAGCAAAATAAGAAACCACAGTCGGCACTTGCAGTAGTTGGCACTAGACTAACTTTCCCCACCCACTCATATGTGGGTCTGGAGACTCAAAGGCGTAGGAGGGAAAGACAGTCCACCTCTCCAGGAAGATCAAGTTCATTCCCATCTAGTCCAGTCACAGGAGATTAGATGCCCAGCTCCCTTGTTTCACTGCACTTCACAAAGGTGCCTCAAGCTGGAGAAACTCCCATATTTCTGCTCTCTGAAAAGTGGTGTCCGGGATCAAGCCGTCCGCTCGTACAGGCTCATACTTCTAATTCCAAATATTGCCCGTGTCAAATCTTCGCAATTCTAAACCGTGGCGAGAAAGCACTGACAAAGTCCGTCACAAGCCAACTGCACTTCAGAGGGTTATTCCAAAAGTCAGTCTTGCAAAATCTTCTCAAGTCTGGGTCTTATCCTGGGAGCTGCAAAACTTCCCTTCTGGTTTTAATTCTTCCTTCTCCGTCCAGGATAAGCACACCTTCCTTGCTTCCTCTCTTCTCTGAAAAGACAGCTTTGCTCTCGGCTTATGTTTTGTTTGTTTTTTTTCCCCCTACTTCTTCTTGTAGAAGAAGCGGGTGGGGGAAAAGACAACAAAATGCTTCACACATGCTTTACATTTCAGCCTCTGGGTGATTCTGTCGGCCAATGCCCTGGAGTAACCCAGCCTCAGCCCTCCCATCCAGCAGATGTTTCCTGTAATGCAAAGTTGCTGGGCCGAGTTTGTGTTGGAGGGTGGAGAGAAGACGACAACAGAGAGAGCCAATCTCCAGCATGAAATCCCCAATCCTCCCTCCCTGGTGACTGTTTTGACTGAATGTGCTCACTTCACACGGGCCTTCGAGAACAGCAGCGTTGAGGGGTTCAAGAAGAAACAAAATTTCCTTTCGCTCAACTCCACCCTCCACCTTCTAGGTAAATCTGTGCAGAACTTCCTTCATTATTGCTCCCGTCTTCAACGACCACAATCTCAGCCTTTTCAAACTTACCCTGTTCAGCTGAGTTTGAACTTGAAAGTCTCACTAAGAGGGGTAAGTAAGCGTGGGATCTGAAAGCGTGATGCCAGTTTATAGTAAAAGTGTCGCTGAAAACCACAAACGGAAGTGAGTCTCATCCATGTGAGCAAAGAATAAATCTCTCTGAAGCCATTCTGACGTTTTTCCAGGGATCTTCAATAACTGTTAGCCTCTCTTTGGCTTGAAACAACGCAATAACTCCAGGAAACTCTCGTGGAATGCAAAAAGACCATTACTGGAAGACGACATTATTTATTTACCATATGGCACATTTGCATCACATTTCGACAGACACTCAATAGATAAAATTGCAAAATCTAAAATATTATAAATGTAGGTCTAGATTACAGGCATAATCTTTTGCTTCATTTGTCACAGCCAGGAAATCAGCAAAGTCTCCATTAGAGCAGGATCCCCAACAGACACCCCATCCGTGGACTAGTACCGGGCTGTGGCATGCCAGCAACCGGTCCGCACAAACAAGCAAAGCCCCATTCGCAGGATGCAGACAGCACACCAAACCACGCACTCTCTGATCCACGGAAAAACTTCTCTCCATGGAACCAGTCCCTGGTGCCCAAAAGGTTGGAGACTTCTGCACTAAAGCTTCTATTTTGGCACTCTGGCAGTCTAGGTTGGACAGATGACTTATGAATAAATGCTCTTGGCCTGGATGGTATACATTATGTAAGGGTGAAGATGGTTTGAAACCCCAATGCAGCAGGGGATGATGGTGGCAGGTTTAACCTTCCAGAACTCAGACCAGCCATGGGCACAGATGGGAGTGTCTGAAAAAAGCTACTAGGTGCAAAGAAAGGCATACAGGTAGTCCTTGACATACGACCACAATTGAGCCCAAATTTATGTTTCTCAATGAGAAATTTGTTACGTGACTTTTGCCCCATTTTACGACCTTTCTTGCCACCTTTGCGAAGTGGATCACTGCGGTTGTGAAATTAGTTAACACCGTGGTTAAGCGAACCCGGCTTCCCCATTGACTTGGTTTACCAAAAGGTCACAAAAGGGGATTGCGTGACCCCGGGGATACTGCGAGCGTCATAAATATGAGACAAGTTATCAAGCGTCCGAATGAAAACCATGTGACCAGGGGCATGCTGCAACGGTCATGAGGGTGAAAAACGGTCACAAGTCACTTTTTTCAGTGCTGCTGTAACTTCGGCCAGTCATTAAACGAACTGTAGTTAAGTCAAGGACTATCTATGGAGGCAAAGTAAGAAGGCAAAATAATCTAAATCCATCTGATTTGTTCATTGCAACGGTGCTCCCTCACACCCGTTCTGGAATCGTACAACTCAGAGGGTGCTTCTTTACCAAGTTACCACAGGTAGTCCTTGACGTATGGCCACAACTGAGTCCCAAATTTCCATCGCTAAGCAAGGCAGCTGTTAAGCGAGTCATGCCCCATTGCTACAGTCACTAAGCGAATCATTGCCCTCAGGTGAATACGTGGTCGTGAAGCGAAACTGGCTTCCCCCATTGACTTTGCTTGTGAGAAGCTGCCTAGGAAGATTGCAAAGGACAAGCTCAGGATGCTGCAATTCTTGTAAATTACATGTCTTCCACGAAGCACCCTAGTTTTGATCAACTGACTGCTGCGACGATCATAAGAGCCGTGGTGGCCCAGTGGTTAGAATGCAGTATTGCAGGCTACTTCTGCTGACTGCCAGCAGTTCGGCAGTTCGATCCTGACAGAGCTCAGGGTTGACTCAGCCTTCCATCCTTCCCAGGTCAGTAAAATGGGGACCCAGATTTTTGTTGTTGTTGTTAACTGCGAAGTCGTGTCCGACCCATCGCGACCCCATGGACAACGGTCCTCCAGGCCTTCCTGTCCTCTACCATCTTCTGGAGTCCATTTAAGTTCACACCTACTGCTTCAGTGACTCCATCCAGCCATCTCATTCTCTGTCGTCCCCTTCTTCTATTGCCCTCAATCTTTCCCAGCATTAGGCCCTTCTCCAGTGAGTCCTTCCTTCTCATTAGGTTGCCAAAGTATTTGAGTTTCAACTTCAGGATCTGGCCTTCTAAAGAGCAGTCGGGGTTGATCTCTTCTAGGACTGACCGGTTTGAACGCCTTGCAGTCCAAGGGACTCGCAGGAGTCTTCTCCAGCACCAGAGTTCAAAGGCCTCCATTCTTTTGCGCTCAGCCTTTCTTATGGTCCAGCTTTCACAGCCATACATTGCAACTGGGAAAACCATGGCCTGGACTATACGCACTTTTGTTGGCAGGGTGATGTCTCTGCTTTTTAGAATGCTGTCTAGATTTGCCATAGCTTTCCTCCCCAGAAGCAAGCGTCTTTTAATTTCTTGGCTGCAGTCCCCATCTGAGGTGATCTTTGAGCGGACCCAGATTGGTGGGGGGCAAATATGCTGACTCTGTAAACCACTTAGAGAAGGCTGTAAAGCACTATAAAGTGGTATATAAGCCTAAGTGCTATTGCTATCCATCCATCCTTCCTTCCTTCCTTCTTTCCTTCCCTCCCTCCCATGGTGATACAGTGGTTAGAATGCAGTATTGCAGATTGACTCTGCCCACTGCCAGCAGTTGGATCTTGACCGGCTCAAGGTTGACTCAGTCTTCTATCTTTCTGAGGTCAGTAAAATGAGGACCCAGATTGTTGGGGGGTAATGTGCTGACTCTGTAAACCCCTTAGAGAGGGCTGTAAAGCACTGTGAAACGGTATGTAAGTCTAAGTGCTATTGCTATGAGTATGAGAACTGGTCATAAGTCACCTTTTTTCAGTGCCATTGTAACTTCGAACGGTCGCTAAACAAATGGCTGGCCCATCTGTATTTCTCTGCTTCAACATTACATGCTTCTATGGTCTCTCTAAAGCAGGAGTCTCCAACCCCCGGTCCATGGACCGATACCGGGCCACAGCATGCCAGGAACCAGTTTGCACAAACAAGGAAAGCCCCATCCGTGGGATGCAGGCAGCACACAAAGCCACGCACTCTCCAGTCCTTGGCAAAACGTTTCTCCAGGGAACCGGTCCCTGGTGTCCAAAAGGTTGTGGATCTCTGCTCTAAAGGATCTCAGAACAATGCACAGCCTTGTATCATCAACTTTATGAGATTTAAACTGGACATGCTGGCCTACGTCTCTGCTCATAGACTGGAGTTTGATCCTGACGGGCTCCAGGTTGGCTCAGCCTTCCATTCTTCATAGGTCAGTAAAATGAGGACTCAGATTCTTGGGGGCACTATGCAAATAGTTTTTCTACATTACAAACCACCCAGAGATGCTGTAAAGCACTACGGGGCAGTACATAAGCCTAAATGCTATTGCTATGACTGCGCCACTTCTGTTAAAAAGCAACTGGTCAGGGGTTGGCCTATTCCTGTAAATGAACCACTAGGTAGCCCAGGGCACCAAATTTCAAGCAAAACACATTTAAAAATCAATATTTTTTTTTAAAGGCTATTTGCTCTTGCAGTTTGAGGGGTAGAGTCAACTTCATGGTTTATTTAGGACATCAGTGGCTAAAAACAACTTTGAGCTACCACGGGTGAAAGCAGAATAACTCTACATGCTAGATGGAACACTTTGAGAAAACAGTGGAGCCTTTTCAGTGCTGATTTGATTGATTTCTCCTCTTTGAGGGATGATGGGTGGATGGATGGATCGATGGACGGATGGGGGAAACCTTCAAAAGATCAGAAAGTCTTTTATCTTTCTCCCTGCCCAAAGTAGAAGGAAACAGCCCTTGGAGAAGCAGAGAAGGGAGTAAACATTAACTCTACAGCAAACACAAGGAGCTGGGACAGTCTGGCACAGGAAGAGCAGGAAGTTAATGACTGGGTGGTGGCGAGGCGGATGACGTGGCAGGAGACATGATGGCTCGGTCTCCTTTGGGTTGGTTGACAAGGAGTTTTGGGTCACGAAAGCCCAGCTGAACGTGGTAGAAGGAAATAAAAGAGGGCATGGAACAGAAACCGTGGCAGATGGAGATGCGCCCAAGTCAGTAAAAACCATGAGAAAGAATAAGGGTCATCAGATCCAAGAGCTGTGGATCATAAAAGGTAGAACAGTCAGAACATGAGATGGTGAGAAGGAGAAGCTACCGTGTTGATCTTAAGAAAAACTGGAAGGCGAGGGAAGACTTTCATGGTTGTGAGCTATGTATTGTAGCTCAGGTTTAAAAAAAAAAAAACCCAACCTATTAGTGCAAAACACATACAATTATCATCTGATGCTTTTGTTTTATTTGCACTGAGCCAAAGGCCTCTGTTTACAGGTTATCAACAGATCACGAGCCAGCCAATAATACTGGAATACATTCCATCAGAAATATATTTCACAGAATAACAGAGCTGGAGAGAACCTGGGAGATCTTCTAGTTCAACCTCCTGCTTTGTGATTTAGGACAGATCTACGGGCAGAGTTTTCCTGCATTTCATATCAGTTAACGACTATATTAACCTGAGATAGGCTCTCTAATATTAAAACTTTTTCAAATAGGCCCAAATATTGAAGGTTTTTTTTTAATATCATACTTTAAAAAGAGAAAAGTCACCTTCTTATTAAGTCTCAGAGTCCTTTTTTTAAGTAATAATAAGTAACAAAATAAGTGTACTTTAAATTAATCCCCAGATAGTAATAGCTACTGCAGACAACCTCACTTAAATCAAAATTGGCCTCAGATTTCTTGGTTTAACGTTAGGGCTTATCAATTAATGCATCAACCAAGATGAAATATGAAACCGGCTGCCTAATTCTCCTAAACAAACAATTCAAAATACGAACTTGTTGTACAGGTAGTCCTAACGGAACAACTACTTGTTTAGCGATGATTCAAAGTTACAGTGGACCCAGCAAAAGCCATTTACAACCCAGTTCTGGGGTTCTAAAAACACCCACACTCCAGTGGTGGGATTCAGCTAGTTTGCACCGGTTCAGGAGAACTGGTAGCTAAATTTACCTGATTCGAAGAACCAACTGGCTTCTGGAAGTCCAGTCCAGGCCTTGGATGCCTCCCAGGCCAAGAATGGCCCACCAGAAGTGCATGGATACCACTTCTGGAAGTCTGTTCTAGGCATCGGATGCCTGGAGGAGGCCTCCCATGCCAAGAACAGCCCACCGGAAGTGCGTGGATGCCACTTCCGGAAGTCCATTCTAGGCATTGGAGGCCCAGGCCTGCATCACATAATAGAACCAGTTTTCAGGTATTTGAATCCCACTACTGCCATGGTTGTATGACCACATTTTGGGTGCTTGGCAACCAGCTCACCTTTATTTATTTATTTATTTATGAGACTTATATACCGCTTTAAGTGCAAGCACTCTCTAAGCGGTGTACACCAGTAAGCAATGTATATATATATTTACATTGCCCCCAATAATCTGGGTTCTCATTTTACCTACCCCGGAAGGATGGAAGGTTGAGTCAACCTTGAGCCGGTGAGATTTGAACCGCTGACCTGCTGAACACAGTCAGCTAAAGTGGCCTGCAGTACTGCACTCTAACTGCTGCGCCACCTCGGCTCATATTTACAGCCCGTTGCAATGTTCTGTGGTCACATGACCGCGAATTACAATATTTTTTGCCAATTTTCAGCCTTTTTGGATAAAAAAAATGTCCAAAGGAATACCTCAAATTGCTTAACGACCATGACGTTTCACTGAATGACCACCGTGCCCATTTAACAACCATGGCATTCATTTAATGACTTTTGCACACACACACAAAAGAAGTTGTAAAATTGGACCCAGACACATGGACGCCTCCAACTTACGTCCATCAGGACTCAGGAAAGAAATTCCGAGCTCCGTTATAGGCCTTAACTACTTGTGGAGCAGATTGTCACCTGGCACAGCAAATCCTCATGGGGAGTGGGGCTATGGAAACAACTACGAAGTGGAGATGCCTGCTAATCGTGAAGGCTCAAATCAAACTGTTCAATGGTCAAGACATGCAACATAACATAATCAAGGAAGCTAGACAGATAGCGCATGAACAGAAACAAGTTTCTACCGATGAAAGCCTACAAGGGGAGGTTTGCTTTAAAAGGTGGGAAGGCGAGATGAACTTTTGTGCCTCAGAAAGTTCACTAGAACCATAAGATGGGAAGGACTAGCAAAAAGGACATCACAACAGTAAGGAAGGCTAGTAGGAGATCAAACAATCAGCAAAAAACTTGCAAGAATAGAGCTGGTGTCATTGACACTTTTACCATCAGGGATCTTCTAAAAAGTTACAACGTCTGAGTCCATTCCAAGGCAGGAGTTCTACAGCTCCGTACATAACTGTTTTATTAGTAATAAAAGAGGCCCATCCCAATCAATAGGATCGGTGGCCAAGCTTGTTTTTGTTTTTCTTCAGAATTTAAGGTGAAAGGTACCTCTCAGATCTGGGCAGTTCCCTCCCTTCTTTCCAGGTTTCATTCCAGACCACGAAATTATAAAACAGAACCAGCAAGAGTCCCAACCTCTTAGGACTCAAGAGTATAATAAAGAGTGGAATTTTGACATCTTGGATTTAGGGGAGGGGGGACAACCAGCCCTATTCCATAAGCACGGTTTTCATCTGGGGAAAACGAGCAGGAGGACAAGGGGAAAAAATTATCCAGCGATAGAGCAGTCATTGCTTACTCTTCGGATGTGTTGTCTTTCATGCTGAAGGTACATGGAGGAGAAACAAGGTGACAGAAATAAAACAAGGACAGGGCAGGTGCCGCTGGCTTTACACGCGTATGAAATACAAAACCCGTCACACAGTATTAGCCAAACCATCACCTATCACCTAGACTATGAAAACAATTGCAACTTTTATTTTTTTGCTTTATCCATCAACCTCTTAATATTACAAATTTCACATCGATAATTGTTCTACCTCAGCAGGGCAAAGACAATATAAAAATGGTGGCCAAGAAACACGCATGGGCTTGTTCATGTGGTTGTCAAGAGTCACATCATACTTGAAGACAAAACAGTTTACCTAGAAAGTCTAGGTGTGCTTGCTGAACATGCACACAGTCTAGACAGATAAAGACTATAAAGAAAACAAAGAATTCAAATTGAATTCTTCCATGCTTTCAGGGAACTTTCCTCTAAATCTTTTAATTTACACAAGGGTCTAAGATACTTAAAGACACCGTCACAGTAGATTTGTTTTATAGTAAACATGGACTAGCACCAGGTTTTTGTTGTTTTAATATTTTAAGCTTTAACCAGTTGTGTTTTTTTAGGTTTTAAAATGATTTTATACATCTTTTAATTCTTGATTGGGAGTCGCCCAGAATTAGCTGAAAGATGGGCAGCTGCATAATTTTTTTTCAATAAATAAATAAATTTACCTGATGTTTAAGAATAAACCAAAGCTGATGATTATCGTCTGTTTTTATTGAAACACAAGTCAAATAATCAGGCTGAATGAAGGACTAAAGATAGAGGGAGAATGATCTGCTTCTCCAAGAAATTATATCAGAATGTCAATTTTGGGCATCCAAATTCACAAGAGCAAAGAAGAGTTTGACAAATTTAATTTGCTTGGCACACATACAAAGGGATGGACAGTCTATTTCTATACTTTTCATGGCATACATTAGCCAAAGAACACAGCAAATGGATAGCAAAAAAGAGACTTCCTAAGGAGAATTAGTCCAGCATAGGATCAATTCACCACCCAGGAAAACAGGTCTAAACACACAAAATGCAGAGAGCACATTTCAACTTAACAAACTGAAACACAGTTCCTTCGTGTTTGTGCCACGGCCCCTTTGCAGCGGAAACTGTCCAATAATCTGAACATTATCCCGTTTTGTACAAACCATGATTTAAAGTTCAGAAGAGCCCAAGTTATTCAACCAAAAATTAAAATTAATTGTTGCTTCAAAATTTAAGGAAGAAGACCACACATGAGAACAAAAGATTGGCTGGTCTTGGCTAAAGTGCAAGACACTGCATGAAGTGAAATCAACTAAAAATGTTTCTTTTATTTAGATCCAAAATGCTCCAAGGTTGTTGTTTTTTTCCTCCAGGAAAAGAATCCAACCAGGCCCCCAAAATACATTCAATTTATGCTTATGGAAAGTCAATCCAACAGCATTTCCTACATAAACACCCTTAAATGTGGAAAACAGAAAATCCAGGGACAAAAAGGAAAGAGACTATTAAAAAATTGCATTAAAATATAACATTCATTCCCTTTTGAACACACCCACATATTCTGGACCTGATTTCCTGTCTATTTCGGCTCAATAAAATTTGCCATATTCTAAGGATCTAGCAAAAAAAATCAGAAGGCCTCAGGTGGCCCCCTTGCCCCCCTAGCAAATTTTATTAAAAGTTTGCTTATGCTGCAGTTCACCTCATGAGATGCACAATGAATCCCAAACACTTGAATAAAATGGGCTCTCTAGAAAAAGAGAGCATCTGACTCCTTTTGATGTTCTGCAGCCACAGATACTAAGGATCTAACAGTCCCAAGGGGCCTTTTCTATGCCGAGGAATATCTATGGTTCTTGTTAATAAAAAGCCAATATCCACGGCGACTCCAAAATCTTAAGACTCATTTCATATCCTTCTTTTCATGCTGAAGGATAAAATTGCAAAAGCTAATATCCTCTCAACCATCTTCCCTTCATGCAAGCAACATGAATTTATTTATTTATTTATTAATAAAAAAGCTGAAATACTTACATTGTACCAACTCTGGCTTTTCTGTAAAGAGAAAACAAAAATAACAAACAAAAAAGAAGCAGTTAGTATGGAGGTTGCAGGACTAAGCAAAGGAAGAAGAACGAGAGGGAAAAAACCAGCAACCACCTAAAACTTTGGAAAAGTCATGCCAAGGGTTGGCTAGCAGCCCTGAAAATAGACACGATGGAGAAACAAAACAGAACTTCACTGCTTCTAGAACGGACTTGTAGGCTTTTATCACAACTCATTGGCCAAATCAGAACATTGATTGTAAGTAGCAAATGACCCCAAGCTCTCACTCAGGAACATCATTTGTGCTCATAATTTCTTTCTAATCTGGCAAATCCAAGCATTGATCAACTGGCTTTCATCATGGAGTTTTTACATCAAATACCCCCCAAAAAAAATCAATAAGTGGAACACACGAGGCCATAGCTCAAGGCCAAAACTATGCATTTCAGAGCTAGAACCTGTAGCTTCTGCTGCAGCACTAGAAGTTCAAATAGATTTGTTGTGCAAACTTGGAAAATGTGTCCCGTTCCTACTCGTTTCAGATATTAATTTAATTTACAGAAATGATACGGCCAATTATCTTATGTTTATTTATCTTTTGGGGCTGGCAGTAAGCTATACAAGATATATAAATGGCAGGAAGTGGGGTACCCGTGAAGAGAAATTTTCAGATTTAATCTGGTTATCAGAACATGTCTGATGTTGTGTTGTATAAAATCTTGGTTGTGTTTTCAGGAGTTCTGCCTGTAGTAGAATAAAGGCTCAAATAAAGACAAGGCGGGCAAAACTGCACCACCCAATCTCTCTGTCTATGGCAGCGGTTCTCAACCTATGGGTCGTGACCCCATTTGGGATTGATCGACCATTTCTCGGGGGTCGCCAAACAAGGCGATCCGCCATTTTTCCCCCTCAGGGGGCGGCGCCGCGCATGCGCGCCACTCCGCACATGCGCGGCGCGTTTGTGTGACGGGGGTCGCCGTCACACAAACGTTGAGAACCACTGGTCTATGGCATCTATTCATCAACTTCTTCAACTCTGTAATATAAGTAATGTTTATGTCTTTATGTTTCTTAGGCATTGTTGCTGCTACAGAGAAAAAGTCAACACGGACAACCAATTGGGATGGCCCGCTTTTTCTGAAGTTATACCTCTGTGGTTTGGCCGAGTTTGGGAAAAAATGTTTTCCATGGTTAAGCCTACATTCACTCCTGTTTACTTAAGCAAACAATAGATACAAAGAGAGTTTCTTGGGCAGTTCAGATGCGAATAGCTTTAGCTATATCTCAGCTCAGTGACTCCCAGCCTAAAACAAAGGATGATGATTCAGCCTGAACATGACAATCTTGAAAAAAAGACAGCAAATTCAGGGTTAGGGATGGCTGAGAAAGCAAATCAAAATATAGTAGTTAAGAAGGTAGTTGGAGCCATCAAACTTGCAAACCAAAACCAATCTCCAACTCGGCTTTCAGACTACAAGAGCTAAGATGATATTTGGGTAGCTTCACCATGGAATTCAGCTGCTTGGATGACATATGCCCTGTTTGTTGATCAATTCCAATCCTGGAACCGCCTTGGAGAAATATTCAGAAATGAAAGTGATCCAAAGGATAGGCTTTACGGAATATGCCCCATCCTTGTTATTCCAAAGGTTTTTGGCTTCCGGTCATTCTCACGTGTTTTAGAGTGTTAATTTTTGAGATCCTTAAAGATCTCTTTTGAGAGTTACTTTCTGAGATCTCTTTAAGAGTCTTCAAGCACCAATAGCTCTGTGGAAACCAAGGTCCCTTCTGACTTTAGAAACTGCAGGTGGGAGAAGCAAAACAAGGTGCGTTTTTCATGACGGCAAGTCTTTATATGCAATATAATGGCTTCCCCTCCCTTGGTGGATGGCAAATGTTCTCGCTCTGATGACACATACATCTTATTTGGTTTGGCCTTATCGGCTGCTTAATTTACTGCCCAGTTTTGGACCTGATTAGCAGGGAGGAGTTTTAATGGATTGTATCTTGTATGCAGACTCCCTAGGAAGGACATCTCCTTCAAAGAACTACCTTTTGTGTAGCTCTCTTTCGATCAGGATTTAAATCCAGACCTTTTAATGTTTCTAAGCCCAAGGTCACCTCTAGACAAGGCAAGCAGCAGATATATCTAAAAATAAAATAAATAAAATATAAAATATAATAAAATAAAATAAAATAAAATAAAAATAAAATAATAAATAATAAATAAATAAAATAATATAAAATAAATATAAAATATAAAATAAATAATATAAAATATAAAATAATATAAGATATAAAATAATATAAAATATAAAATAATATAAAATATAAAATATAAAATAAAATTTGTAAAGAATTTGAAATTTGTGTTCTGGAACAATGTTTACTAGAAAGTCCCTGCCAAGGTTGCTGTTTAAATTTTGCAACTTCTGCTGTTGTGTTTCTGATGCTGTCTTTTCACATCCTTGGCTATGGATCCAAATGAGTCAATGACTGACTGAATAAATAATATTACTTATTTATTTGTTTGTTTGTTTGCTTGCTTGTTAAATTGATACATCACCCATCTCACTGTTGAGTAAACTCTGGGCGGCATACAATAAAAGCAACAATTAAAACATTGAACATTAAAAGTTAACATGGGAGGACAGGGATAACCTCAAGAATATTTTAGTGTTGCAGTGATTTATTTACTTATTTTGACATTTTTAAGGTCACCCAACTTAGCGTGACTCTGAGCAGCATACCAGATAAACCCACAGTAATAATAATGTAACTAATGAACAAATAACCAATATATAAATATGAGAGCTAAAACCTAAAATGGAAACCAAGCACAGAACATAGCAAACCACTGGTGGCTACTACTTTTACCGAGCATTTTTTTTTTTAAAAAAAGGAACATAAACAAGGGGAAAAAATGCAGAGCTTATAAAAAGGTAAAAGGGCGCGCTCGAGGTGGTGAAATGCAGGCAGGTAAATGACAAATCTACAGTATCATAAAGATGACTATCTTGTAATGTTTCTATCAATAGAAACTCATGATGCTGTAAAAGATGTCATATCTGTTTTCTCAATGGAATCCAAGGGTCTGTTTTGAATTTAAATGATAAATCCTTGGTTAATTGAGTACACAGGGCTAATTAGCACATACTGAGTCAATACTGAAAGTCTGGTTAGATGTCAAATCGGAATTTACATAAGCAGTATACCAAAGAGTTGTTGAAACTCTTCGGCAAGACTATGCTGAAAAGGTGGAATATCTAAACATCTTCTTAACATGTATGATGATGGGTTTTTTTTAGCCCATTCAAGAATACTGATGTATAGGAGAAGAGAAAGAAACTGGCAGCTAAAATTGTCAAGAACCTGAGTATCTTTCTTACAAAGAATGCCAATAGCAATACGGAATTTTTAGTTGCGCAGTTGGATCAGCGCAAGACATAAAAGACAGGAAGGGCTGGGAACAGATCTGCGTTTCAAGCAAATTTGGTGAACCAAGTTCCAAGGGTTCCAGTGGAAAGCAGAGTGCGGAATAGCAAGAGTCAGAGGTCTTCAAGTCCAACGCCCTGCTCGATCAGGAGGTGCTACACCAGGGGTGTCCAACCTTGGCAACTTGAAAACTTGGCTGGGGGAATTCTGGAGTTGAAGTCTACAAATCTTCAAGTTGCCATGATTGGACACCTCTTTCCTATACCGTCCCAGATTAATGGCTGTCTATAGTCTCCTCTTGAAAACCTCCAGTGATGGAGCACCCACAACTTCTGGAAGCAAGGCATTCCACTGGTTAATTGTTCTAACTGTCATGGAATTAATTTCTCCTTAGAACTAAGAAGTTGCTTCTCTATTTGGTAAGCTTTTATCCCTTGCTTCTCATCCTACCCTCAGTCTGAGCAAAGATTCTCCTGGAAGCCTGCCCCTCCCACTAAGTTAGCAACTTTCTGAATCCAATCGAACTTTTTGATTCAAGCAAGGGAAGGACAAAGGAGGGGGGGGGGGAAGGAAAACCAGGAAGGGCATAGTGAGGAAACAAGAGAGAGTCAAGTTCTTACTTTGATCAGGTTTAATCTGTCATACTGGGGAAAAGAAAAAAGAAAACCATGAAAACGTTAGAAAGAAAAGAAAAGTAATTTATAGATCTAAAGGTGGACAGGATAGATATTTGTGCATGGGGGTAAAAGCCAACATGTAGTAGAGAAAAGCTATAGGGACAGAGAAATAAAAAGAAAATAAATTCTAACAACGTCGCGCCATTTTGCAGCATCTCCTAATGGTGAGTTTTCATGGCTCTGAACTGCACAGGGCTTGACCAGCTATGTGTAACTGAACATATTTGTAAAGGTTATACAGGAAGTCCTTGACGTACGGCTGCAATTGAGCCCAAAATTTCTGTTGTTAAGTGAGACGTTTCTTCAGTGTGTGTTGCCCCATTTTATGAGCATGGTTTGTTCAGTGAATTTGGCTTCCCCATTATTTTGCTTGTGAAAAGGTTGCAAAAGGGGATCACGTGATCCCCAGGACAGAGCAACAGTCATGAACCAGTTGCCAAGCATCTCAGTTTTGATCACATGATCATGGCGATGCTAAAAAGGTCTTAAGTGTGAAAAATCGTCATAAGTCACTTTTGAATTGGTTGAGACTATGAGTTTGTCACCTGATCAGGATCCCAGGATAGCAACTAGTTTGCTTCAGCCCTCCATCTGTTTACATCCCGAAGGGTCAGTTCAGTTTGCTGAGAGCTGAAGCAATGTCAATGAGAACTTCCCATGTCAATTATCCAGTAGGCAGAGGAGCAATGGATTCCAAGATCCAGGAACCTCAAGAAACGCAGAAGAGATTAGTGCTTTAAAATTTCCAGGATCCAGCAGCATTTTACAAGGGCAGCCTCAGAGCACCCATCACTTGTCTCGACAAGGGCCAGTTTGGCCAATGCAAATGGCTGTGCCCCTTGTCCTGAGGAAAGATGGTGAGGGATTGAAGGCCACAGATTCCTCCATTTCATTTCTTGGGAGCCCCTGAGGGCTTCTTCAGTTCTGATAATCCCACTCTTTAGGGGCATATGAAAAAATGAACCCAAGGTGGGTCCTTGGTCAGGATTGAATTGTGACGTCCTTGGTGCTCCCTGATCTTAGCCTCTTGCAGATGATGTTACCTAGTTGGGTAATGAAACGTCTACAAGAAAACAACCAAGCTCAGAAATCTCCAAGGATCTCATAATTCAACCCTGAGCTACAAATATTCTTGTCTGTTGGAACCCCTGAGGGCTGTTCTTATTCCTATCCTCCCTTGGGTTCCTGGATCTCACATGTAGGAGCATCAACGAACACCCCAAAGAAGGACCTACAAAAGTCTGAGTTGCTTACAACCCTGGCAGTGGCTTTAACTTTTAATTATAGTTCACAGATGTGAACTATAATTCACCCCAGCATGACAAGTCCAAATGGGCTTGGGTCCACCAACCTTTTAAATTAAGCAGCATGGCCTTTGTTTACCAACTAAAGGGACTGGCTTGCTTGGCAGAAGGGCTACTCCATTCCATGTCCACCATTTACCGCCAGATTATTTTGCACGCTTAAATACTTAAAGATACTTAAATCAGCCAGCATGTTATTCTTCACCATGAACTGACTTGGGAAACAGAATATTCTCCAGAGTGTGCACAAAATCAGGCACAAGGGACAGACATCCAGGACCACACGATGGCAACAGGCCCTTCCAAGAATAGGCCTTTACAACCCCCTGCATGCCCCTAATGTTTAATTCCAAAGTATGGGATTACTCTCTCAAAAGGATAATGTTTTCAGCTGACTCAAAAATATTTTCCTTGCATGTACATCAGGCACCGAGCTGTGGGGCCCGGGGTGAAGTGAGGATATGGGTTGGTGTAAAAGTTGCATCAACCTTGCTTAGGGGATAGATAGGCTAGGAAAGGGCCCCCTCTGTTGGCAACATAGTGCCATGACAGCCTGTAAATCTCATTATAGAGAGGTCAATCATGAATGAAGGTAAATGTACTGTCCCAAGATAATGTTGCAGGATCCAATCTGAGTCAGTCATGGGGATCAAAGGTTTATTCTTCCAAGTTTTTGGGCTTGTGCTGAAGCCCATCCTCAGGGAACTTCTCTCTCTCTCCAGAATGCGTGCAGTGGGCTATTCTACGTGTTGTATATTTATATATGTATTTATAAGGGCCGTGGTGGCGCAATGGTTAGAATGCAGCATTGCAGGCTAACTCTGCCCACTGCCAGGAGTTCGATCCTGACCAGCTCAAGGTTGACTCAGCCTTCCTTCCTTCCTTCCTTTCCTTCCTTCTTTCTTTCCGGTGGCATAGTGGTTAGAATATAGTATTGCAGGCTAACTCTGCCCACTGCCAGGAGTTCGATCCTGATCAGGTCAAGGTTGACTCAGCCTTCCATCCTTCCAAGATTGATAAAATTAGGACCAAAAAGGCTGAGTCAACCTTGAGCCAGTCAGATTTGAACTGCCGGCAATCGGCAGAATTAGCTTGCAATAGTGCATTCCAACCACTGCGCTCATAGATCAAAATAATGAGTGCCTATACTTGAAGCACCATTTAGAAATCTATCAACTTGCTAGGAAAGGGGGGAAAAGCAACTGAGTGTCCTGGTGCACTACATATAGTGGTGAAGTAGAAGTTCATCAATCTGGCTTCTGGTCAATGGGTATTTTGATTGATTGGCCATCTCAATCATACACAACTGGTTTTTAGGTGAAATCACAATCTTATTTAAATACCTATGCCTGAACTTGCATATTGGAAAAAAAATAGACTAGAGCAGGGGTCTTCAAACTTGGCCCTTTTATGACTTGTGGACTTCAACTCCCAGAATTCCTCAGCCAGGCACGCTGGCTGAGGAATTCTGGGAGTTGAAGTCCACAAGTCATAAAAGGGCCAAGTTTGAAGACCCCTGGGCTAGAGGGTCATGTTCAAATGCCCTGGCAAATAGATCCCATGAGATGCCACCAGCTGAAAAGAATTCAATTTTTCTAGGGTCCAATTTATTGGCTGCAAACAGAAAGGAACTGAACGGAGTAAAAAGAAAGCTGATTTTAGATAGGTGCTTGGTGGCAAAGAAAAAAAAAGGAAATAGAAAAAAACCATGGAAGAAAGAGGTGGACGGTTAAATTAAAACTTACCACTGAGAAGTAAACAAAACGAACAGCGTCAACATCTTTTTATTAATAAGGTAGAAAGACCTTGAGTCTTTCTATTAGTAATGTAGAAAGGCCTCTAGACTTCAGCTCCCAGAATTCCGCAGCCAGTGTGGCCGTCTGGGGAATTCTGGGAGTTGAAGTCCACTAGTCTTGAAGTAGCCAAGGTTGGGCATCCCTGTGCAAGAAACTTGAGTTTTGGAGGTTTGATGGTTTTTTTGGAGGGGGTCTTGTTTTTCCTACTTTGAGCCCTCTAATTGGAAGAGAAAGGAATTTGAGGGGTGATTAAGTGGGCTTCTCTTCTCCTTGAGCCTACCAGCCACAAAAGCCAGGTTGGTGGAAAAAATGTTGTTTGGTTTGCTTTCTGAGCTGACGATCCACAGTCTGATACTCAGAGAAACATTCTTCTTTTGAAAACGATATCCTTACAAGCAATTCTGTTTTCCCTTAGCGGGAAATGCTGTAATATCCCACTCTGATTGTTCAGGGTAGGCCTGTCTTTATTTTACAAAGTCTGATTGGCTAATGCCGGAAGATCCAGGGAAAATGAATGAAAAGAAAGAAAGAGGAAATTTCAAAAGCTCGCTTTGTGAAATGTGAGACACATTTTTTTTTCACCTACACCTAATTTACAGGCACGCATACCTGTAGG
Organism: Crotalus tigris; assembly: GCF_016545835.1. Classification (NCBI taxonomy): domain Eukaryota; kingdom Metazoa; phylum Chordata; class Lepidosauria; order Squamata; family Viperidae; genus Crotalus; species Crotalus tigris. The sequence continues at coordinate 103,117 of NW_024098197.1, read as the reverse complement.
TGCTTGCTATTTCATTCCTCCTCTTTAGAAACAATAACAGACTTCAATAGAGTTTAATTATTCCCGTTACTTCCGGCTTCTGTTGTGAGGATGGAAAAGGAGCTTTTGATTTAAAATGGGGATCAAGCAATTTTGAAACCTCGAGGAACGATTCCAAAAATGGCTTCTCCCCCAAGAAAATCTTGTTCTGTTGCAGAGGTTCTTAAGATTTGCCCAGAAGTTTATTCAAAGTTGAGTGCTTCCTTTTACAATGATTTATTGGATGATCCAGAACATCTGGGACATCTTGTTAACAAGCTTAACATTCCTCTTATATTGGGTAGCTGACCCTGGTGTATGAAGAGGTAGGCACTTTTTCCAATGTTGCTTGTAAAAAAAAAAAAAAAAAACAGGAGGGAGGAAAAAATTCAAAGTCCCATCCACCATCAAGGTTCATCTCAGAACTTGATAGCTGTGGGATCTCCATCCAGTTGTCATCGCGTAACATGGGAGTTGAGGCCAGATGTTTGGCACTCGGTACCACCATTGACAAGCTAAACATAGGAAAGCAGATAGTCAACCAAGACCTGATCAGCAGACCTCAAAATCAAGATAAAGTGAGACAGTGAAAAGGAGGCAAGCTCAGAACGAGAAAGGCCTACTGGGAAAGGTGAACGAGAAGATAAAGAGCACTCAACAATGAACAAGTCAACTCACCTTAGAATTCTTGGTGCCACCACGACCGGATTGAGAGGAACAGCTTCGCTGCACGCCTTGCTCTGGCGTGGAAGGAGACTTGTCAGAAGAATGATCTGACCCCTTCTCCACCATGGTATCTCCTTGGGGGTCCTGTGGCGTGGGAGACCGGGAGCGTTTGCGCAGGACTGGGGAGCAAGTGGGAGTACTGCGGTTCGAGTTACTGGCAGTGCTGGGGAGAAGAAAGAGAGAACATCAAGTGAAAAACCCATCACAGGAAGTTGGCTGAGCCAACTTGTGTAGCAAGTGAAGACATTTAATGTGGAGACTAGAGATGCCTGTAGTCTTAATCCTCTAAAATCTTTCTTTCCAGAGGAAACGTCCGTCTTTTCTAATGTTTCCTCAAAACGGATGCAAGTCACCAAAATGCAGAGCCTGCGGTGGAATCAAGTCTGATAGAGCAACTAGGCTGCAGCTGAAACAGCTTTGTGAAGTCTGCTTTTTCTTTCATTTGATCTACTCTAAACCAAGGGTCCCCAATCCCCAGGCCACGGACCCGTACCAGTCCAAAGACCATTGCGACAGGCAAGCAGGCGAAGCTCCATCTGAGCAAGCGACGGGCTTGCACATGAAACCATCCTCCCCCTGCCTCCAATGCCAGTCCGTGGAGCCGGAAAAGTTGGGGACCGTTACTCTAAGCCATCTCAATTTTATGCCACTGGGGGGGGGGGAGAATCAAGAGAGAATTAACGTTCAAGAAATGGGCATCATTTTGTTTTCCAAAATAAATAGCATATAGATCTTAAGATCACCCATGACCTGGCTCAAATGATCCTATTGTAGTTATGTGATGTGAAGGCCTATCTTTGTGCAGAAGGTTCTAATGCCAAGAAAGGTGGAAGGAAAGAGAAGAAAGGGACAACCAGGAGCAGCGAAGATGGACTCAGAGTAGCCATGATTAACTATCTATTGGGACACCAGAAGGACCAAGTTAGAGCCAGATCATCAAGGAGAAAAACTATCTATGTGGTTGCTAAAAGTTGATTTATACGTCTATGCAGTTCATTGGCTTCTCTTTACAAATGGCAAATGTATATATTTACATTTGACCAAACGTCAGAGAGAGAAAATTAGTTGAAACTGGATCCCACTAAAATTGATAAACATAAGATGGCCATAGTTTTGATTTCGTTGAATTCAACGTAAACCCAAGCCCAGCGCATGAACTTCCACTGTTGCCATAAGTATTATATCAAGATCAGTGGTGGGATTCAAATATGCGAATCAGTTCTCTGCGTGGATGCCACTTCCAGATGTCCATTCTGGGCCTGGGCAACAAAAAATTAGCTACCTGTTCTGCCAAAGTGGTGCGAACCGGCTGAATCCCACCACTGATCAAGATCCATGACTTTGTATTTGGAAAGGAATTGGAAGCAACCCAGAATTCACGATTCCCAGTTAAGTGATCCCATCTTGCTGCTTACGGAGGAAGCAGAATTAAACAACTTTAGGGACATATGACAATTTGCTGTCCTTCTTGACAACTCTTCATCGTGAGCTTCCAAAACCTTTGCTGTTTCTGCTCAGTCCCAGTGTTTTTCTGGACTCAGACCAGGAACAGGCATGGCAAATGTCTTCTATGGTTTCCGTAGTAACCAGGGCTTGTTGCAAAAGGACCAGGAATCCACGCTTGCAATGACAAAACAACTTGACCCACTTTGAAAATAATAATAATAATAATAATGCTTTATGAAACTAACTGGCCAGTGGAAATCAGAACCTCCCTCTAAGCCATTGCTGCAACTACATACCACTACAGCAGCCATACAATAGGCAGCTGAAGAGAATTTTCAACAACAGGGTTGAAAAAGTAATATCTTAAAGTTGTCTTTGTGCCTGTGCACGTGCGCAAGCACATGTGCAGGGGATACAAATATTTCCATCCATTTTGATTAACAGGGGAGGATTATAATTAGTCCCATTGAACTAATGTTGAGATATCAACATTGTCTTCCAAGAAATTCCTTCAGCAAAGATTCCACATTCAGAGGGTTCGAAGTAATGTTCTTTGGTAATTTTCTGGGTTTTAATTCCAAGGTTCGGACAACTAATCTGAATTCACCTAAAACAACCAATTCAGCTATTTCCAACTTATCACCAAATACTCCCATGCGAAGAAAACTTACTTTCTTCTATTACAATTATGACATCAGTGGCTAGCCAGGACATGAGACCAACCTACATCCTAGGATTATAGAGATTAGAAGCAAACTTAATTCCTTTCCTGTCCTACCCTGTGGAATGAGGAAAGTGTGACAACCTCTTGGGTCTCTGGAGACTACCGTTCTAATTCTGAACCATCTTAACTTTAATTTCTTTTTTATGAACAGTCTTAACTGTTAGTCTTATTTATTTATTTATTTATTTATTTATTTATTTATTTATGAGACTTATATACCGCTTTAAGTGCAAGCACTCTCTAAGCGGTGTACACCAGTAAGCAATGTGTGTGTGTGTGTGTGTGTGTGTGTATATATATATATATATATATATATATATATATATATATATATATATATATATATATATATATATATATTACATTGCCCCCAACAATCTGGGTCCTCATTTTACCTACCCCGGAAGGATGGAAGGCTGAGTCAACCTTGAGCCGGTGAGATATGAACCGCTGACCTGCTGAACACAGTCAGCTAAAGTGGCCTGCAGTACTGCACTCTAACTGCTGCGCCACCTCGGCTCATTCATCTTCTACTGATCCTTGCTGCCTTTCTCCAAACGCTGTCCTGTAAGGGTGGTGCCCAGAACAGGACAATATAATTCAAAGGAGGAGCCGTCCTACACATTCTAAAGTTGGATTCCTTCTTCTTGTGGTCCACGAACTACTTCAGTTATAGCATTTGTCATTTTTATATGGGCTTTACTGTTTCATTCCGCATGGAATGTGGAACGATTCAGTGTTTGCACACGCAATCGTCGGCTTTTAGTGAGGGTGTTAAAGGGCAACCCAATGACTGAGGAAAGCTCTAGCATGTGTGTGAATTCCCTCAGAAGCTGCAGTGATGCAGAGAGGAAACTTCCCTAGACAGGATTGTGTAGAACAAATAATCCTGAGACATTCTGCCTCAACGCTTAGTTAGTACAGGTTTTTAAAATATTCACTTTCTCAAGTAGACCAAAGTGTGTTCCTCCCTTTTCTCTTGCCCTCCCTCACTCCCTCCCTCTCTCTTTCCTTGGTCCTTCCTTCCTCCCCCCTTCTCCCCTTCCTTCCTTCCTTCCCTCCTTCCTCCCTCCCTCCCTTCAACCATCCTTCCTCTCCCTTTTCTCCTCCCTCCCTTCCTTCCTTCCTTCCTTCCTTTTCTTCTTCCTTCCTTCCTTCCTTCCTTTTTTCCTTTCTTCCCTCCCTCCTTCCTCCCTCCTTCTTTTCACCTTCCTTCCTTTACCCTTCCTTCTCTCCTTTTTTTCCTTCCTTCCTCCCTCCCTCCCTCCCTGATTTACTGTAGTTGTTGATAGCCAGAGAGCATAATAGGCAAAGCAAGTCTGTGTTCCCATGATTTTTTTTTTCTGGGTCTGTTTTCACCCGATGCAGGACTGAACACTAGACTGGCATCTTCCTTTGAGGCAGCCTGAAGGACATCCCCTCTCATCTCGTGACAGGGACCATGTACAGGAAGGAGAAGAGAGGGCGAGAGAGAAAGGAGTTGTCCTTCTCAGAGACAGAAGATCTAGGGAGCTTCTGAGAGCTTGGCAAGCGATGACTAACAGAAGACATGGAGCATCAGCCATGACCAAGATGGTCTCCTATCAGACACTCATTTCCTTCTCTGTGGGCTTCCTTCCTACTCTCTTCGAGGCCTCCTCCATGTTCCCGTCCTACCCATGAAGCGCAATGCCATTTCAGCCGATTGTCCAACCCTAGATGGGCGTGAGTTAATTTGCATGCACTTGTTACTGTGGGCAGAGCAACAGTCTCAGCCAATCAGGAAAGCTGGCCGGCTTTGCATTTTCATGCTGAGCATCTTTTGGGAAGGGGGCGGCTATTAATGAAAAACAGTAAAGTCATCCTGAGCTTGAGGATGATGTCCATTCATTCATCTTCCCTCCTCCTATTCCCTAAAATGCCTTCTCCCCCCCCACCAGCCCCCCACCCCCAAAAAATCTGCTGGCCTTGAGCAAAGATTTATCATGACACCACAAAAGGGGTGTGTGCAGCACTTTTCTGCAACACGGACGCCTTTTTGGAGCCTGAAGACAAGGACAATAACCGAATCAAGGCACGGCTGAGGAACGGTGAAAGGGAAGTAGGCAAGCATAGATCCCTGCCTGCCGCTAGCTTTTGCAACCTGAATTTCTGCCTTGAACCACCTTGGGCTGCTTTTTCCTTGCAACCACCCTTGAGCCATATAAATCAGGCAAACCCTCAATTCTCACTGCTGGGCTTCTGTTTTTTTTCCCTCCCCTTTGTCTACGCAAAAAAGGAGCAGAAGGGAACCGAATCAGGGGATTCCACAGCCCAGCCAGCGCGTGGGTACACAGAGCCCCCCCAAAAGTCTCCCACCATCGCTGGCATGACGCACTGAGAATTCAACCCACGGCCCTCGGCTGTCCTTTCTCTCCACCTGCCCCCCTGCAAAATGCAATATATATATATAGATAGATAGATAGATAGATAGATAGATAGATAGATAGATAGATAGAGAGCATCTGAGGACGCTGGGCATTCTTCTTCTCCTCCTCCCTCCCCGCCTCCCCCCCCCAGCCAAGGAAAAGGAAACCAGACCCAAACAAAGTGCTCTTTTCACATGTCTGTCTGTCCACCTCTTGGGGGGAGGGGGGGAAATCTGCTTTTTTTTATTCTGCCGGTGGGGGGGGAGGAGCTGCAGCAGCAGAAGGAATAAGAAAACTACTGGGGCAGGCAGGCTGGGGGGGGGTCAGGGAGCCCTGCCCTCCTGATTAAAGGAGTTGTGGGGGGGGGGGAGAAGGAGAGACTATGCCTCTCTGCAACATGATGTCATGTCACACCGGCTGCTTCCCTCTCTCTTCCCCCCCCCATGCTACAAATACACACACACACAAGAAAAAAAAAACAACCCGCTTATTTGCAGAAGCAGAAGCAGCTGTCGCCAACATGGATTCCAGATTTATGCCACTCACTGCCTCCTGCACTTGCGATGGCCGGAAAGCACCGGAGGCCAGAGGCAGGCAGTCTCAATGCCCATCCAGAGAGAGAGAAAGAGAGAGAGAGAGAGAGAGAGAGGGAGAGAGAGAGAAGCCAGTTGCACTAACCTTGCAGCCATCTGGGTGAAGATCCTACAGCCTGGCCCTTCATTCATTCATTCATTCATGCGGTTGGGTGGTGGGGATGGAGGCTGGGGAGGGTGGACCAGTGGGGGGGGGAAGGCGAAAGGGCCGTGCCCATCCTGCACCATCGTCAAGCCCTTCTTCCCCAGGAAGAAAGGGGGCTCTTACACCACCAGGAGGGTCCCCTGCTCTCCGCAGGACGGCAGCATTGCCTATCCTCAGCAGTCATAGCGAGCCCACACTGGCTGGTCGCCCCTCCTTCCCACCGTGTTTGTGGGCCAGGCTCTGCAGAGGTCTTCCTTCCTTCCTTCCTTCCTTCCTTCCTTCCTTCCTTCCTTCCTTCCCTCTTTCTCTTTCGGTCTCTCTGCCTTACACGGATGCTCTCACACACATACTGTACATGCGCGCGCACACAGGCAGACACGCTCACACACCGGGAGCTGCCTGTTTACATAATGGCCCTGCTTTCATTGGGAGGTCTCGAGGGGTCCTGTGGGGAAGGGGGCTTGGCAGGCACCACCACCCCCCCTCTACCCCCTTGGCTTTTCTCAGCTGCAGCACGGCTTGGAGAGTTAAGGGCCACATTAATGAGGCAGCCACAGATTGTGCACAAATTCAAAACAAATCCAAAGAAAACATTAACATTAGCATTAACAGAGGGATAGAATCAAGATCACGTGAAGTGTTAATACCACTTTACAATGCCTTGGTAAGGCCACCCTTGGAATGCTGCATCCAGTTTGGGTGCCAGGATGTAAAAAAGATGTTGAGACTCTGGAAAGAGTGCAGAGAAGAGCAACAAACATGATTAGAGGACCGAAGGCTAAAACATACAAGGAACGGTTGCTGGAATTAGGTATGTCTAGTTTAATGAAGAGAAGGACGAGGGGGGGCATGATAGCAGTCTTCCAATATCTCAGGGGTTGCCCCAAAGAAGAGGGAGTCAAGCTATTCTCCAAAGCACCTGAAGGCAGGAGAAGAAGCAACGGATGGAAACTAACCAAAGAAAGAAGCAACCTAGAACTAAGGAGAAACTTCCTGACAGTGAGAACAATTAACCAGTGGAACAACCTGCCTCCAGAAGATGTGAATGCTCCAACACTGGAAGTTTTTAAGAAGAAACTGGACAGCCATTTGTCTGAAATGGTATAGGTTTCCTGCCTGAGCAGGGGGTTGGACTAGAAGACCGCCAACGTCCCTTCCAACTTTATTACTGTTATTGTTGTTATTGAGCTTAAATGGACTCCAGAAGATAGTAGAGGACAGGAAGGCCTGGAGGAACGTTGTCCATGGGGTTGCGATGGGTCGGACACGACTTCGCAACTAACAACAACAGTTGTTATTATTAGTATTATTAGTAGTATTATTATACATAACAGAGTCCATTTCAAAAACTACCAGTCGTTCTGGGCATGGCCTCAGATGACTCTCACCAACTCAGGAAGTGCCTTTTCTTTTTTAAACAACCCCCTTCTTGGCTCTCAGTTTAGCCTTTCATTTACAGTCCCATCCCATGTAGACCCAACTAGTGCATCTCAATGTTTCATTGAAAAACCTTCACCTTGCAACGGGAGAGGTCTCAAATATTGGGTCACCCAAGAGAGCTGCCCAAATCCTCAGGGGCTCACAGCTTTTTTTTTTTCTGAGGTGAGGCTGACATTCTTTAGCTTGGGGGTGGGGAGGTTGGCTTAGGACAGGGGTAGGCAACCTTGGCTCTTTTGTGACTCATGGACTTCAACTCCCAGAATTCCTGAGCCAGCATGGCTCAGCTTGGAAACCTCTCCCTTTCCCCTCAGCATGGCTGGCTCAGGAATTCTGGGAGTTGAAGTCCACGAGTCATAAAAGAGCCAAGGTTGCCTAGCCCTGGCTTAGGAGAAAGTGGACTGAAGTCATCCGTGGCATGGAAAAATGAAGAAATACCAGGATGGCCAGCCACCCAGTAAATCAACTCCAAGTTTATTTGTATCTCGCCTTTATTATTTTCCCAACTAACTCCAGGTAGCGAACATATCCAACACACCTTTCTCCTCTTATTTTCTCCCATAACAACAATCCTGTGAGGAGGGTTGGGTCAAGAGAGACAAGGACTGGCCCCAAGTCACCGGCTGGCTTTCAGGCCTAAGGTGGGACAAACTCGTGGTCTCCTGGTGGATTGGTCCAAAGTCACCCAGCCAGCTTTCATGGCTGAAGTAGAAGTAGAAACGTGGTCTCCGAATAATTGGCCCAAGTTCACTTAGCCAGCTTTCATGGCTAAGGCAGGACTAGAACTCACCACCTCCCGTTTTTTAGCCTGGTGCCATAATCATTAGGCCAAATATGGGACTCTTGTTCATTGCAAAGGTGAGCCTTCTCCACAGTGGCTCCTGATTTGGTAACCTGTTCCTCTTTTCAGGTCTTTTTTCAACCTTGCAATAAACAAAAGTGCTGCCTTAAAAACCAGGATGCTTTTTGAGGTCTTAGGACCAATTACTAGTCCAGCACTAACTAATCTGAAGTTTTTCTTGAGACTAATTCTCAGCTTGTTTGTCCTCAAGATGGGGGAATCTCTCATTAACCAGGGACTTTGTATAACACAGGAATAAGAAAGTTAAAGGTTGCACTGGGGAAGAGGTGTCATTAGTTGAATGCAGCTACATCTCACAGAAATGAGGTTAGGACAGTGGTTCTCAACCTGTGGGTCAGGACCCCATTTGGGGTCGAACGACCATTTCACGGGGGTCGCCAAACAACGCAGTCCGCCATTTTTTTCCCCTTTTCCTTAGCTGTGCTACTCCCTTTTATTCTATTGGCTTTTGAAAGCCAATAGAATAGACTCTCTTGAATAGAGTCTAATTCTATTGGCTTTCAAAAGCCAGCAGGAATTGTCCAGGCTGTCTCTGCCCTGCTGAGCCCGCCAAAAGTCCCATTCTGCAAACGGTGCTGCACCAGTTGAGTAGTCCTCGACTCACGACCGGTTGAGTAGTCCTCGACTTACGACCGGTTGGGGGTCGTGGCATTAAAAAGGTTGAGAACCACTGGGTTAGGATGTTCTACTTCTCCTGACTCTTAGGAGAGCAGGGAGGAACCTGGGACTTTTCTTTGCATTCAGCTTCAAAAAGTCTAGATGCCATGCCATCTCAATTCAGCAACCAGGGATTCCAGAAGCAGGAAGAAACACCCTTTTCCTCAAAAGGAGAATTCGGAGGTTACTTCCACCACCGTTTGCCCCCTCTAATTATCTGGAAGCGATTAAAACTCAAAAGTTCTCCAATTCGTCAGTTTCAAACAGAAAACACTATAACTCAAAGGATGCAAGGAATGGAGTCTAACAAAATAGCAACAGCACTTAGCACTTAGACTTATATACCACTTCACAATGCTTTACAGCCCTCTCTAAGCAGTTTACAGAGTCAGCCTACTGTCTCCAGCAACCTTGGTCCTCATTTTACTGACCTGGGAAGGCTGAGTCAACCTTGAGCTGGTCAGGATCGAACTGCTGGCAGTAGGCAGAGTTAGTCTGGAATACTGCCTTCCCACCACTGCGTCATCATGGAGGGAGGGAGGGAGGGAGGGAGGGAGGGAGGGAGGGAGGGAGGATAGCAATAGCACTTAGGCTTAGATACTACTTCATAGTGCTTTACAGCCCTCTCTAAGCGGTTTACAGAGTCAGCATATTTGTCCCCCAACAATGTGGGTCCTCATTTTACCGACCTGGGAAGGGTGGAAGGCTGAGTCAACCTTGAGCCCCATCAGGATCGAACTACTGGCAGTAGGCAGAGTCAGCCTGCAATACTGCCTTCCCACCACTGCGCCACCTGTCAGCTCAGTTCAATGGGTCCCATTTCCCTGGAATACATTTTATCAAATCAAACTTCTTTCAGGGTGCATTGAAATCTCAACCAAAATTATCAGCCAGCCCAGATCATTCGGAATCCTGGAGATGCAACATACTGGCCATGGATGACTTATTAATGAAGTATAAACTTGTTAATTAATTTGGAAGAAAAACGAACAAAGTGCAACATGTGTTTCGTATCAACATGTTATGCCCAGCAAGGATTGGACCTACTACGAAGTAGAGAAATAATAACTTCTCTTGTTGGTATTTCTTTTAGAGCAATGGTAAAAAGACTCACCATTGCTTATTTCTCTTTACAGTTGCCAAAGATCATTGCTTTTCACAGCAGGAAAAAAATTCAGCAAATGAATATTCTACACATTAGACAGGAGGGGCTTTTTTCCCCAAGGAAAAAATGATCTATCTATCATCATCATCGTCATCATAGAGTTGGAAGGGACCTTGGAGGTCATCTAGTCCAACCCGCTGCTCAGGTAGGAAACCTATACCATTTCAGACAAATAGCTGTCCAGTCTCTTCTTTAAAACTTCCAGTGTTGGAGCATTCACAGCTTCTGGAGGCAGGTTGTTGCACTGGTTAATTGTCCTCACTGTTGTGAAGTTTCTCCTTTGTTCTAGGTTGCTTCTCTCTTTGATTAGTTTTCATCCGTTGCTTCTTGTCCTGCCTTCAGGCACCTTGGAGAATAGCTTGACTCCCTCTTCTTTGTGGCAGCCACTGAGATATTGGAACATTGCTATCATGTCCCCCCTCGTCCTTCTCTTCCTTAAACTAGACATACCCAATTCCAGCAACCGTTCTTTATATGTTTTAGCCTCCAGTCCCCTGATCATCTTTGTTGCTCTGAAGATCATAAAAGATCATTGCTTATCATGGATGCTGAAAGTGGCCTTCCTCATCATTCAACAAAACTTTTTTTAAACAAAAAAAAACGAACCCTGCCCTTAACCCTTATAGATATAAGGGCAGTACAATATACAAACCCTGATTCCTGGCTTTATGGGGTGGTCACGAAAGAGAGGGAATAAAACTGGGCATCTGGGGTGCTAAGAAAAACAAAAAAGAAAGGAGTCCATCTGCAACAAGCGAACTATTGACATCTTAAGTGCAATGCAGCAACAGGGCCCCTTCCTGGTTAAGAACATAATCTAGGATTAAGCAAAGGTCAGCTACCTCTTGCAAGCAGGCAAGACACAAGAAACTGATTAGTTCTCTTTAACGATGCAGGCTTCACATAGCCAGTCCCCAACGTATCACCACAATTGTCCTCCAGCAAAGTCGTAAAACGGGGGCAAAATACACTTAAGTGTCTCACTTAGCAACAGAAAGTTTGGGCTCAATTAACTTTCTGTTGCTAAGTGAGACAGTTAAGTGTATTTTGCCCCTGTTTTACGACTTTTCTTGCCACAGTTATTAAGTGAATCACTGCAGTCACGGTTTTTAAGAAAACCTGGCTTCCCTATTGATTTCGCTTGTCACAAGTTCACAAATGGTGAACACATGACCCCAAGACACAGCAACCGTCATAAATATGAACAATCACTAAATGGACTGTTGTAAGTTGAGGACGTCCTGTATAACAGTGGTGGCGAACCTATGGCACGGGTGCCAGAGGCGGCACTCGGAGCCCTCTCTGTGGGCACACGTGCCGTTGCCCCAGCCTCGCCTCCCCCCACGACCCCCTCCTCTCCAGCAGACCCCCTGAAGGAGAGTCGCCCTCGAACGTGGCCCACGCGGAGCAGCGCAGCCAAGGACATGGCAGCCAGGCAGTGTAGACAAGACTCTGCTCTCACACCCCATCATGCAGTTGATGCTGCAGGGCGTGGGCAGAGGGTGTGGCCGGCATAGAGCTGCTGGGCTGCCTGGGCGATCCGCGGCGGGCCCTGGAGGTGGTGAGTGGTCCTGTGGGCAGGCAGGGCAGGGGATGGGGGGCAAAATGGGGGCAGGGCAGGGGGGGTGGAGTGGGGGCGGGGCCAGTTTTGGGGCACTCAATCTCTAAAAGGTTTGCCATCACTGCTGTATAACATCCTTCTCCTCCAGGGATCCATCCGCGGGACCAGATAGAAGTTTGCAACGATTAAACCTCCCTCTTTCTTACAGGTATGCCCAATTTAACACATTTAAGTCACACATTGTTACCATAACACCTTTTGTCCTTACAGGCACCACACACTCCCAGCCGCAAATGTTTTCATTCCAGAACAGTTTCCCCCCCCCCATGTGAAAAGATTCACCCTCTTTCTGACGACTTTAATCCCAAATATTTGGCGTACGCTAAATCAGAATGATTTTTGGACTTGTGACTCTTTGCGTGAAATTAACCTGTCTCCCGTTAGCCGTCATCTCTTTGAGTTTCGGAAATGTGAGGGATGGGTTCTCAGCTAGGAAGTCCTCCAGCAAACACTATGGTGGAATATTCTCCTGGCTCCAGGTTAATACTGCCTTCCTGATGCCTTTGAAGGAAAACCGTCTCTGGATTAAATGTGGACAGATGCCACGAAGGACCAGAACCACAATCTGTCCTCACAGAGGACTAGGAACTACTACCTAAAACACCCATGGCACTCTTCTTCCAACTTAATTTGGGTTGGTGAACGAATCCAAACGTAGTGAGCAGGGTTGCTTAACTTTCCAGGTCGGCCACATTCCTTCAGTGACTTTCCATCTGCCCCATTTGTTCATCTGATACATTTTTTATTTATTTATTTGTACCCAGACTATATACCTAACACTCCTTCCTCCTCCCATTTCCCCCACAACAACAACTTTGTGAGGTGGATTGGGCTGAGAAAGAGGGACTGGCTCAAAGTCACCCAGGTGGCTTTCATGGCTATGGCGGGACTGGAACTCACTGTTTCCAACTTCTAACCTAGTGCTTTAACCACTAGATCAAACCAGCTTTGAATGCTGAAAGTTGAGTGCACAAACCACATTTGCCACTCTGCAGCTTAGTTGGAAAGCTTTTTTCGAGGGGGATTGAACGGCAAGGCCACGATGGGTGCCACCGACACAGAAAGTGGGTGAACGTTTGCAAAAGGTGCTTTGAGCCACCTCTCAAAATCTCCTGTCCTTCCAACCTTCATTCATTATGCTGTTCTACTCTCCAGCACGCTTTACACGTTCTGGACAGTGTGCTCCTTGACAGAAGATGCTAAACATCCATCTCCCTCCATGGATGAATAATCAGAGAAGACGGCACCCTCCTCCATAAACATGAAGGAATCTTGCCAACTGTCAAAAAACTAACTAGAGTATATACCTAGGCCCAAAGCGCAGCAAATCACCGTTCTCCAGAGAGGGGGGGGGCTGGGCTCCTAGCCAAATTGCACCACAGAATCGTTATTTTTTTTTCCCCCTCAGCATGGAAATGTAATATTTGTGCATGGATTGCACGAAGCGGCTGCAAATTATTTTGCCCGTTTTTCATTGCAGGAGAATCTTCACAGAACGGCCTTTTCAAATGGCAAAGTTGAACATTGGAAGGGATGTTCTCCTGCCTTCGAATGCATGTTGTTTTGGCACTCGCCGAAGAGAAAAAAATAATATGGGTTCTGCAAGGCCCACGGAATTTCTGCAACCATGTGCAGTTTTGTGTCCAGATAGATGGGTGGGGAGGAGGGGGAGGACAGGAAAAAATGCTTATAGTAGTGCTACAAACTGCTGAGTAAGTCACTCCAGCGTATCTTTAGAATTGTACAAAACAGAAGCACGCGCACCCAGGCACAAATGCAGACATCCAAAAAAAAAAAGCTGAAAAAACATCTACTTTTTGAGGCAAGAGCATTTAATAAACATAAGTTTTTCTTTTAAAAAAAAGGGGGGGAAGCTTCTTAAGAATGAAGTGGTATCCTAAACCCTAGCAAATTTTTAGAACCACTTTCATGAACTAGACTTTAACAATTTATACCCTTTAAGCCGTATTTCTTCAGTTAGGCCTTCATAGACCAAGGTGTTTGAAATTTTAGAACCGTTTTCCGCTAAACTTTCAGTTTCTCGGTTGCTTCTAATAAAAGAATCAAGGAAGGAGTCATTTTATTAATTTATTTATTTGCATGCCTGTATCAAACTTGGGGCTGCAAAATTCTAACATCCTTCCTCCAGTCTGCATTGCCAACAAATAAAAATATATAGCAAAATATTTGACACAGGTGAGTTTATAGTAAAACGTTGTATTTTGTTATAACATTACTTAGTAATATTTGTAAACCAAGGTTATTCCTATGTTTAACGTATAAGAAAGATGTACTGTATTTTCCGGCGTATAGGGCGACCTGGTGTATAAGACGACCCCCGACTTCGGCGCCGAGTTGCATGCCTAGAAAGTCGTCTTATATGCTGGAAACTACCATAATTTCCGGCATATAAGACGACTCGGCGTATAAGACGACCCCCGACTTCGGTGCCGATTTCAACGCTTTAGAAAGTCATCTTATACGCCAGAAAGTACAGTATCCATTTCTCTTTTTTCCACTTTTTGTATCATTTCTATTTTTACGGATTGCTTAATTTTGTTATCGTGCTACGTTGCTTATATTTGGTACTCTTTTAAAATAAAGAGTATTTTAAAAACAAAACAACACGTTAAAAAGCCCACAACATTACAAGACTGATGGTAATATATAATCCATAAATTCAATTTAGAAAGAGCAAATGAATAAAGCCGCCACCAGCATTACCTCTAACGCTCCTGGAAGAAGACTGGTTTTTTCCAACTTCTGCACATCTAATAAAAAAAAAAAGTGGAGGGAATAATCTAATTTCCAAGGGAGGCTCTCCCACACAACTGGTGTCCTAACTGGTAAACTGAGTTTTGTTGTTGGTCCTTAGCTCCTCCCTTGTTGAACCTGAGAGCCACCACAAGTTCCTGCTGGAAAGAACATCCCAGAAATGACCTATTCTGATTGCAGGTGGTGGTCTTGGAGACATGTGGGTGTCAAGGGTAGTGGACATGTCTCTGAGACCTTCTTCTGCCATCAGAATAGATTCAGAATAGACCTTCAGATGTCCCTCCAAGCCTGAGAACTGCTTAACATGCCCTTGTAAGAAGATATGCACAACCACTCAAGCCTAATTGACCTTGAGTGGTGAGTGGAACAAGAATCAGCCAGGAACCCGTGACTCAGTAAATCAAATTGTTGATATTCCCTCTCCATATTTGAAAGATAGTAAGGGTAGCACGCTGACCTAGTATTTCAAAAGAAGGCCCCCAGATGGCCTTATCAAAAACATTCCAATATCATGTTATCACTTATCCTGTCTCTGCCTTAGCCTTGTCTTTGTAATGTAGTGGGGGGGCAAAGATTTATAAACTCTGGCATTGCTTTTGATTAGCACTGCTTAGCTCTGTCTTATTGTTTGCACGCTAATAAATTTATACTGTATCTTCAAAACGATTTGGTTGCTTCAGGTGAGCCCGGTGTTGGCCACAACTCAAGGCATTAAGAGTTCAAAACTAGCACTCTGAATTACACTTGGAAACCTACTGGAAATCATTGCAAATGCACAGGCTTAGTTTTGCAAGCATGGACGAGAAAGGAGACAACAAACCAAGATCCCTAAATAAGCCAGGTTCCTACTAACAGAGACATGACGTAGTGTGGAATTATCCCAATGCCTACCCTACCACACCATCTGCGCAAGAAAAACGACAACTTTCCAGAATCTCTGATGATCCTTTTGCGTGAACTCAACCGGGGTGTCTCAACTGAGGCCTAAATCAGGAGTGGGGAACTATTGTGGACTTGCAACTCCCAGAATGGCTGCCTCGGGAATTCTGGGAGTTGAAATCCACCAGTTCATAAAGGAGCCATAGTTCCCCACCTCTGGAAATAAGTAAAATCAAATGCCCTGCTTACTGTATTCATAGAAGCAGTTCATCGGTTGGTTAAGGGGAGGGTTTCCTGTCCCAGATTGACCCAAATTCGGTAAAAAAAATGGTTGTACTTTCTCCTCTGTAGAAGAAGAAAAAAACGGACAAGCTGAGAAGAAATAGCAACCAAAGGACGCCTATGGGGTGCTAAATCTTCAACTGCCATGTTGCTCTCAGCCACAACTGAAAACTGCCAATTTAAACAGCTTTTCTGGCCTTCCAAACCTCTTTCTGTGGTCTAAGAAACCTCGAAACGCAACATGGGCACGTCAGCTAAATCCCATGAGGATCGGGCAACTTGGTGTTTCAGTCCAGTGCTCACCTCTTTTCCCTTTCTGCTACCACAAGGGTGATAAAGGAATCAAGGATTCTTGTACTAAAAGAATCCAGCCGGCAATCCAGAGACATCTTTACTTAAGAACTGCCAGAGTGGAAGTTTCTAGAATTTGTAGGAACGGATTTCCGTTTGACTGAGCAGGGATGGCAGAAGCATCTTATCAAGGCCACCAGTGTGATGTCAACAGCTATGAACAATCCAGGCTTCATTCAGCTTCCCACAGATCTGATCAGCAATGCGGGAAGCAGCAAGACAAGAAACAAGAAGGCAAGACAAGAAACAATGGATGGAAACTAACCAAGGAGAGAAGCAACCTGGAATTAAGGAGAAACTTCCTGACAGTAACCAGTGGGAAAAGCTTTGCCTTCAGACATTGTGGATGCTCCAACACTGGAGGTTTTAAGAAGAGACTGGACAGCCACTTGCCTGAAATGGTATAGGGTCTCCTGCTTGAGCAGGGGGTTGGATTAGAAGACCACCAAGGTCCCATCCAGCTCTATTCTGATTGATAATTAATAACAGAAAATATCTGTAGCTCTGGGATGAAATGAGGGGTCCTTGGTGATCTCTAAGCTTGGTTGCTTTCTTGCAGATATTTCATTACCCAAACTAGAGAACACCATCAGTGCTAGAATGAGAGCAAACTCCACTCTCTGCTAGGACTGATGATGCTCCCTAGTTTTATTTGGGTAATGAAATATCTGCAAGAAAACAACCAAGCTCAGAGAGCATCAATACAGGAAGACTTAAAGCTTTGCAAAGGATCACAGAGCATAGCCAGGACAAAATGAAAAATGTAGGCCAAGCTTTGCAATTTCTTCACCCAACTAGTTCAACATCTTGATCCTGATAGCATAAGGAAGAAAGCCAAGATGCAGATTCACAAAGGTAGATACCTATGTCTACCTTAGAGGGGAAACATCTCTGCTCCCAACTCAGTTCATGAAAGGTCATGAAAGGGAGCTGCACTAGTAAATGTTTTCCCCTATTTGTTTGAACGAGTAGAATCCTGTGAAGTTCTACCTGAAAGTTCAGGGAAGGGTGGATATTTCTGTTCAAGAAAATATACTGTATAATATCTCCAGGAAATTTCAGTTATGGAATCCAGGTCAAGACTTTTGCAGGCAATTATCTTACGTTATTCCACTGTACCTCTCTAATAATGGGAGGAATATATCAGGATTTCACAAAAAGAGAACTTGCTAACAAATTCTCTCTTGCTAACAAGACAGAAGCTCGTTTTCCAAGAACTGGAATCAAAAGATCAGGCAAAGATATCAGGTACAAGCAACCAGGACCGCTTGTGAATACTCAAACAGAAGCTTTATTACTGATCACCTATGTTACCAGAATCTCACCAGACTGATTACAGTTTTTTGGAAGGGTCAGGTAAAGCTTTGGGGATTCTGGGGGTGGTCAGGCTTTTGCTACTTTCTCCAGTGCAAGGACTCTAAGCTTGCCCCCTTCTTAACACCTCCCTCCATTCTAGCTGGAGATTCCACCACAAATGAGCATATTTTAAAAATATGCCTGTGTGTTTATGTGTCTGTCCTTCCATCTATCCATCCATCCATCCACCTACCTATCTGCTTACCTACATACCTACCTACCTGGTTTTTTTTTCCCATGATAGGCTCAGTTGAGCATTATGTAAAGCTTCAAATCCTCTTGCAACCTTTGGGGGGATAGATTTGATCACTTGGAGGTTTCCATCATGACAGACAGCTAAACTTTATCCTTGTTTTCTCCTAGGCTGACAAGTTAACGCCTACTTTATTGCAGGTTGAAATGTTCTGCATTTCAATGTGAAGCTTCTGTGGCCATGAGAAGAAACATTTAATTATGGAATATTATCATATATCATTTTTACAGTAGAATCAGAACAGCCGCAGGGAAAACAATCGTACAACGTTGCCACAGAAATACAGTAAAAGGCCAGACTTCCCAATCTCTGGAGGAAAATAAATATTGTTTTATTAAGTGTCTGAAACTAATGCAGTTTGTCCACAAAAGAGCCTTCGGAAATAATTTAGAAAAGATGTTTCAGTAGAGATGTAATCCGGGTGCAGCTCTTTAAAGTGTTGGCATCTTTTCCCAGGATTGCACAGCTGCCCAATGGGATTCCAAAGACAGACAGGGCTGCTTTAAAGGGCTGCTGTC
The DNA here is from genome assembly GCF_016545835.1 of Crotalus tigris. Taxonomy (NCBI): domain Eukaryota; kingdom Metazoa; phylum Chordata; class Lepidosauria; order Squamata; family Viperidae; genus Crotalus; species Crotalus tigris. The sequence continues at coordinate 84,922 of NW_024098197.1, read as the reverse complement.
AAGAATGATCCAAAGCACCTTTTCTGGAATTGAATCTGATGAGAGACACTAACCTATAAACTTGCAGAGGTGTCCAACCTTGGCAACTTTAAGACTTGGGGTCTTTAACTCCACAGGTCTTAAAGTTATCAAGTTTGGACACCCCTGCTATAGAGCAACTTAATCCTCATATCCTATTAAGGATGGACACATTAAGGAGGAGTTAAGGACTCCTCTGATTAAGAAGGACACATTATCTGAGTTGGAAGAGGAACCAGAGAACTTTAAACGACAGTCTTTAAATCCATCCAACAGTGTTTGATGAGGACTGTGAACAAGTTTCGAATCTCAAAGCTGAGGGAGAGAAAAAAAAATCCACCAGCCTACATCCATTTCACTAGAGCAAATACAATTTGCATTGGACCTGAGATCAGAAAGAGTTTTGAGGGCATCTGAGGACAATGAAAGTTCTTTTAGATCAGCAATGGGAAAGAAATAAAGAGACTTATATGAGCACCAATGGTGACAGTTCATTAAAAAAAAAAAAACTCTACTCTCCAGGCAGGAATCCCCAACAGGAGTCATGTGGGGTTATTCCTTCTCTTTTGCCCAATTAGTCAAGAGTTAGTCAATTTCAGTAATTAGGAATTTCTTTTCCCCAAGATGCCCCCTGTTTAATGCAGACCAGTAGATTATTTTTAATATGGATGGTGCTTATCCCAATCAGGGCAATCAGAGATTTCTGCTCTCTTTAATTATTGTTTTTAAATCAATAAACCAAGACAAAGGTCGCTATTCAATTCACTCTGGAAAGAAAGCAAGGGGTGACATTCACTATGGATTGCATTATGAACTGTTCTAACTCCTTCCAAAATTGAAGCCTTATGCTCTAGATATTGGATCACAGTTCGCACATTAATTCTGCTAAAGATCACTGAACAGGCAGTGGGATTAAGAAGGAGACCTGTGATTTAAGATTAAATTTATCCCTTGCTTGAGCAAATTTTGCAGCCTATAATTGCTTCACTAATCTCCAGGGGTTTGGTTCTTCTAAACAGCAACTGAAATCTAATCATTTTTAGGTTAGATTTAGATTGTCCAGAATCAATGGGATAACTAGGTTTCAATATATAAGAGGCATTTGATAAATATTTGAAAAATATTTCTGTGTGCTAAGTAAAGTAATGTGCCATATCCAACCCCCTCTATAATCTATTATGATCTTTTTAGGGCTGAAAATTGAAGATTCCTGATCTGTCTTTTCATAATCAAACTGTTTCCATGAAGAGCAACTAAGATGATCCAAAGGCCTGGAGACTAAAATATATGAAGAACAGCTGCAGGACTTGGGTTTGGCTAGTGCAGTGGTTCTCAACCTTTTTAATGCCGCGACCCCCAACTGGTTGTAAGTCGAGGACTAAACCGGTCGTAAGTCGAGGACTAAACCAGTCGTAAGTCGAGGACTACCCAACCGGTCGTAAGTTGAGGACTTTCCCTGCCCAGGAGCGCCGTGCATGCGTGGTGCCACCCCCTGCACCGGATGAGGCTTAGCTGGCAAGCAGCAGAGATGGAGCAGGCCGACCACCGGCTGGGCCACCAGCTGGCCCAGCCCAAGGGAGGTAAGGCACCCACCTGAAAAGGGGGAAAAAAATGGCGGACAGCCTTGCTTGGCGACCCCCGTGAAATGGTCAATCGACCCCAAATGGGGTTGCGACCCATAGGTTGAGAACCGCTGAGCTAGTGTCTAAAGAAAAGAAGAAATAGGGGTGATATGATAGTGGTATTCCAGCATTTGAAGGGCCGCCCCAAAGAAGAGGGGGTCAATTTATTTCCCAAAGCACCAGAGGGCAGGACAAGAAATAATGGTTGGAAACTGATCAAAAAGAGAAGCAACTTGGAATTAAGGAGAACAATTAACCAGTGGAACAGCTTGCCACCAGAAGTCATGGATGCTCCATCACTGGAGGTTTTTAAGAAGAGACTGGACAATCACTTGTCTGAGATTTATTTTTTTATTTATGAGACTTATATACCGCTTTAAGTGCAAGCACTCTCTAAGCGGTGTACACCAGTAAGCAATGTATATATATATTTATTTCCCAAAGCACCAGAGGGTACTTTGAGATGGTGTAGGTTGTCCTGTTTGAGAAGGGGGCTGGACTAGAAGACCTCCAAGGTCCCTTCCAGTTCTATTCTATTCTATTCTGTTCTGTTCTGTTCTGTTCTATTCTATTCTATTCTGACACGAGTCACAGTTGGCTAAGTTTGCACAACAAGGCAACCATGTTTTTCTAAGCACAACCAATGTGTTCACACAATACACTAAACCAAAAACTAAAGAAACTGTGACAGCCTGTTAGGATGTGTAAATGCAGTCTACACTGGATCACTCAAGTCAAGTTATTAAACTCTGGAAGGATTTCTAATATCAAAAATAGGGAGGTTCGGCTTATGAGTTTAGAATTTTTGTAATTTACTACAGAAGCTTCATGCAGGAAGCTACACACAAACAAGAACCAGGAATTAGAAGTAAATTACCACTAATCACCACAAAGCAGAATCAGGTTAAACTGAAAAACTGATGTTTCCCTGTCATCTATTTTAGTTTTAAAAGGTAGGAAGAAGCTTTGTCCCTTATAATTCATTTTTCCCAAGCTTTTTTTTTTTTTTACTTGCTGTGACAATCTCTAACTAGATAGTAACAAGCAATTGTTTTTAAACTGACAGGCTGGGGAAAAAAGATACCATAGTAATCAAAATTAAATTAAAAGTATCACTTTATAATCCTTTAGAAAGAAACAAAAAATTGATACTCTTTTTAACTGCAATTCATGGTCTGAGATTCCCTGAAGTTCAGGGTAACATATGTAAAATTATTTTACATTCACAGCTTTTGATGAGATAAGCTAAACTGTGAAATAGTTGGGGGGGGTGTTTTTTTAAAAATTATTTAATGCCTATATAGGCAGCGTACAGCAAAAGCAATAATCTCCAAAATAACCACGCTATACTAAAAAAGTATCTAATATATAAAACGGTGACTAAACATGATAAACAAACCTAGGGATGTCTCAAATTTATCTTTCCAGTGAGTTCTGCACACATATTACTAACCCTCTTTTCATTAAAAAAACAAAACAAAAACAAAATAAATGATCACATATAATTGTATTTCAACCTTTGAGACATCCTGATCCAACAAAAGCTTTCAAAAGTCACTAGGAATTATTCTGGTGTACACACACACACACACACACACACACACTTTCCTCTTTTTCCATCCCCAGACTAGATCCCCAAGAGCAAGGATGAGTCTATTTCAATCAAGCTTCCCAAGCAAATCCTGGGAGAATTCAATTACTGCATTCTTCATTTCCTGCCATCAATCAGAAAGGACAGTAAGTATCTTTAAATATGCCGGTACTTATTCAGGACATGTGTTTGTGAGAAGGGAAAATTCAAGTCAGTAAAGGGTGAAACCTAACCTGAAATTTAACTTTTGGGATTCTAGTTCTAGAAAGATGGGGGAAAGGAGAGATTTGCTTTGCTTTATGAGACACAGAAGACCCAAATATCTGCTGTGAATAGGCTTAAGTAGTAATACAGTGCCCTCTAGCATTCTTCAAGTAAGATTTGTTGTCAGCAGATACAAAATTGTTCTTTCTTTCTTTCTCTTTCTCGCTTTGAACCTTGACCACAAATCCATAAATTCTGCCTTGCAAGTGTTCTGTTCCTCCCCAGTCTCCTTATCACCCCTGATCGGATGAAAGGGGAATTAAATCCCAACCGTTCCACAATCCTAATCCCTTCCAATACAGGTTTGGATGTGAGCAAATGAGGTTATTATATAATCAAGTGATTTTTTTTTTTTTTAAATGAGCAGGGTTGCAAGTCCAACACAAAACAGGAGCACTTGGAGTGTTAACAAAAGCCTTGTTTGTCCAGAAGTTTTTCTGATTCCCAAGCAATATCTAATGCTTCATTCATCCGGATGTGTGTCTGTCTGTCTACCTGTCCGTGCATGCGTGTCTGTGTGTCTCTGTATACGTGTGTGCACATGTGTTTGTTTTAAAAGCATCCCTTTTTCACCCTGAAAAGTTGCATCAGGACATATTCCAAAGGCCTGCATTTTGTTCTTCTAGTACAGGGGTAGGCAACCTTGGCTCTTTTATGACTCGTGGACTTCAACTCCCAAAATTCCTGAGCCAGCACTGCTGGCTCAGGAATTCTGGGAATTGAAGTCCACGAGTCATAAAAGAGCCAAGGTTGCCTACCCCTGTTCTAGTACATCATCAATGCATCTATGTCTGCAAAGGCAGAGAGCATGAAATTCTAATTCTAGGTCACCAATTTTAAAGGCCCAATAAATTTCAACCTCACCGGTCCATTTCAAGATGCCTAGTTTGAAACCAGATTCCAAAGAAAAAGATCCCTCTCAACTCTTTCAGTAACCTTTTCATATAAGCAGGAAGGATTTGCAAATAACACTCTGGAGTCATTTTAACAGCGTTCTTCTTTCAAATCCCTGCCTCCTATGATAGGAGTATCTCACTTAACCGTGTTCCAATTCACCGACACAAATATGCAATGCTATTCACATTTTAGTTAGTCCTCTCTGTCTCAATAAACTCATCTTACAGTCCAATGAATTTTCGGGTTTCTACTGATAATGGTGCCATCATCTAAATTACGACTTGTATAATACAAAGGCGGGGGACACGGATACAGCACAGGTCTGTAGTCCATACTTTAATGGGGCTAAGAAGATTGTATTGATTCCCCCCCCCAAAAGGTTGTCATCACTGTACCCTTCACAACAGAAACACAATCAACCCAAGCAGTAACTTGCAACAACGGGGTGTTTACGCAATGCCCGCCAAGGGTGAACCCACTCATCTTTTGCAACATGCCAATGGAATTTGGGGCAGATTCAGAAAATGTTGGCGGGGAGGGAAGGGGAGGGAGTGGAAGAGAAAGAGAAGTAGAGCCCTGCCAGTCTCATTCTAAAGCAATCAGGGAAATTATTACATTAGGTCATATCAGGACTTCTGGGGGGGGGCAGGGGGGTTCAGAAAATGAAATGGGGAGGGGAGAGAATAGGAAAGGATTCTGCCAACTTATGCAAGCAGGAAAAAAAAAATAGCAAAGGACCCAGAACAGCAATTACGAAGTTTTTTTTTGGGGGGGGGGGAAACCACCTTTCTCTTTTAAAAAAAGAAAAAGCTTCCCATAGCACAACATCCAGAGAGAAACAACTACAAAGCAAGTACCGTCCACATTGCTGCTGCTCCTATCCGGCCCGGTACCCACCGGCGCAACCCGGCCCTAACCCACCCCCCCCCGATTTCCCCAACTCCAAGGTGTACCCGACCCAGCGCGCCGCGCAAGGCGGAGGATCTCTCCGGTGCAGCGCCTTGGGGATCTCTCCAAGGCAGGCAGGGCATCCGCAAGGCTTCCGAGGCATCAAAGAAGGCGCCGGACCGCTTCGCAACTTTTCCCCCAGGCGGGGGGGGGGAGGAGGGGAGGGGAGGGGGCGTGGAGAGGGTCGCCACCGGGGGAGGCGGCAGAGCCTGGCAGTGGAGCCGCCAGTCTAGCACCTCCCGAAAGGGCCCAGGGATGGGGTGGGGGAGGGGGCGGTGGAAGTGGGGGAGGGGGGGCAAGGCAAGAGAGGTGTGGCAAGCATCAAGCCGAGGCTTCAAGAAGAAGCGGAGGAAGAGGAGAAGGAGCAGGAGGAGGAGGAGGAGGAGGAGGGAGGCGAGGCGCGCCACTGCGCCAGCATCCCTTCCGCAGACCTGGTCCAGCCGGAGGAGCATCCATGCCCAACCTGGCGCCCCCGCCTCCCTGCCTCCCTCCCCATCCTGCGGTGAAGCTCTCCTCCCTCCTCCCCCAACCCTGCAGGGGCGCCCCCCCCCTCGCTGCTAATGCGGGCGGCGGGCGGGGGGGGGCAAGGCGCCCCCTCCCTCCCTCCCTCCCCCTTCCCCTCCCCGGCGCCTTTACCAGGCGAGCTTGAAGCCTTTCATCAGGACCGTCACGAGCAGGCGCTGCCCGGCTCCTTGGCCAGCCCCGGACGACGCCGGCGGAGCGGCTCCCAAGACATACTGGACCAGGCCGGGCAAGCGGAGGCTGCTGTTGCCGCCGCCGCCGCCGCCGCCGGAGATGCGCGCCGCCCCGGGGTAGCCGGGCCAGGAGAGGCCGGCGGGGCGCAGGCGTGGAGGGCGGGCGGGCGCGGACTTGGCGGGGCGCGGGCAGCCCGGGCAGGCCAGCGAGGAGGCGGCGGCGGGGATCAGGCCATGGCGCGGTCCGCGGGAACGGGAGGGACGCCGCCGCCGCTTCTGCGCCTCTTCCTCCTCCTCGCCTCGGGGCGCCCCGGCGCAGCGCCGCCGGCCTGCCCACTCACCCGGCCAGCCGGCCGGCCAGCGCGCCCGCCCAAGGCCCGCCCTTTAAAGGCGCCCGGCCGCGGCAGAGGCAGCCGGCGGAAGAGGCAGCAGCAGCCGCGGCCGAGCTGGCCCGGCCTCCGTCCCGGCAGCGCACGGGAGCCCCGGTATCCAAAGCGGGCGGGGAAGGAGGGAGGAGGCGGAGGGGGTAGCCTGGCCGGCTGGGTTCCGTGGGGAGCCCGGAGATGCGCGCTAGATGCGCTGGGGCTGGGCTGCGGCTGGCGCACCTGTGGGTCCCCCCCCCCCGGCTTGGATCGGGACGGGCGGGCGCAGCGCAGGCGGCGCTTTTGCATCCTCTGCCCGGCTGCGATGTTTCCCTGGAGGGGGGGAGGGACGCGGGGGGGGGAGGCTGGAGCCCTGGGCAAATGGGGAACGGGCGGGGGTCGCCTGGGCGCTGAAGAGCCTTGCGCGGGGAAAGGGTGGAGGTGGTGGTGTGGGGGGGGGGGGAAACAAGCATTTTGCTCCGGATCAGAAGCGCCCTCCTGGCTTCCCTTCTCGGAGCTGGGCTTCCCCCACCTCGCCCCCCCCCTCCCTTTCTTGGGAAGAGGAGGAGGGGGCTTTAATAAATAAAGCCTGATGGACTCGCCTGCTCGCACGTGCTCGGAAGAGGGGCGGCCTCCCCAGCCTTGGCTTGCTGGTTGCCACACCTCTCCCTCCCCCCCCCCCTCCGACTCCCCCAGCCCTAGGCTTTCGCGTGCGCGGGTGCCTTGTAGCAGCCTCGCTGCCCTAGCCCGGAATTAATAACTGAGAAAAACGGGGGACGTTGGGATGATGGTTTTTATCGTTGGAAGAGGCTGTTGCAAGGCGCTTTCCTTAAGCCGGCCCTTTTAGAAATGGCCCAGTGAGGGGGGAAACCAGAAAGAGATTTTTTAAAAAAAAAACAAAACGAGGGGGAGGTAAAATAACAGATTAAAGGAGTTGGAAGGGATCTCGGGAGATCCTCTAGACCAGTGGTTCTCAACCTTTTTAATGCCGCGACCCCCAACTGGTCGTAAGTCGAGGACTACTCAACTGGTGCAGCACCGTTTGCAGAATGGGACTTTTGGCGGGCTCAGCAGGGCCGAGACAGCCTGGACAATTCCTATTGGCTCTCTATTCAAGAGAGTCTATTCTATTGGCTTTCGAAAGCCAATAGAATAAAAGGGAGGAGCACAACTACGGAAAAGGGGGGAAAAATGGCAGACTGCGTTGTTTGGCGACCCCCATGAAATGGTCGTTCGACCTCAAATGGGGCCCCGACCCACAGGTTGAGAACCGCTGTTCTAGACCAACCTCTTGGACTAGAAGATCTCCAAGATCCCTTCCAACTCCGTGGAGGTGGTGACCCTCTGAGAGCTGAATGCAAAGAAATTTCATTTTAATGTATGCCGATTCATGTACATTCAAAGTAACAATAAAATTATTATTCTATTCTATTCTATTCTAATTCAATTTACCTCCCCCACCCTCTCAGACAAATGGCTGTCCGATCTCTTCCTCCAGTGTTGGAGCATCCATAATATCTGGAGGCAACTCGTTCCACTGATTAATTCAGTGGTTCTCAACCTTTCTAATGCCGTGACCCCATAATACAGTTCCCCATGTTGTGGTGACCCCCAAGTGGGTGTGGCCACCAATAAGAGGGAGTAGGACAGCTAGGGAAAAGAGAAAAAAATGGCAGACAGCGTGGTTTGGCGACCCCCGTGAAATGGTCGTTCGACCCCAAATGGGGTCCCGACCCACAGGTTGAGAACTACTGGATTAATTGTTCTAACTGTCAGGAAATTTCTCCTTTCTTTCTGAAAACCTCACGTGTTTAACTTGCAATGGGTTCTTTGGTCCCAAAGAAAGTCTATTTGCTACATAAAACCCTTTTCCAATTATTCTACAGCCCAAAGCTGGGTGGGGAAGCTTCCCATTTGCTATCCCCCCTTTTCACCCCTCTCCCCCCCCCTTCCCAAATGAAGCCCTCCTACCCTGGGCATCTGATGGAACAAAGTTGCAGCACAAGCCCTATGATAAAATTGGTGACTTGGAAAACATGGAACAGCATCAGACTCCTGATCATTTGTCAGGACAGTCTGAGGAACTCAAAAACCTTTACCCAGCTCAGTTTGCCATTTAGCAAAAGTCAGCGTTGAGTAGATTCCCTCCTTGGGGACAAGCTAATAATCCATCCCCCTAACTATTATTCCAAACAAGCCACCAAAAAACGTTTTTCGTGGCTTGTTTGGAATAATAGTTATGCACCGGCTCTGATTTGCCCGTTGAGCTCTGCACATGAAAAGCAACAAAAAAACGTAAAGGATAAGGAAGATTTCTTGGGGGGGGGGGTAAGAGGACCTGTCACACACAGGCCAGGATTTCTTCCAAGTTTCAATATAAGCATCTTGGGGGGATGAATCCACACATTTTGGCATGCAATGTATTATGGGGAAGGGGAGGTGATGCAAGCACGTGTGCAATACTGTAGAGACAAAAAAAGTATTTAAACAGTGAGGAGGAGAGACGTGGAGAAAGACTCCGGAGTTAAGTATTTGAAGGCACTAGAGGGAGGGAGGGAGGGAGGGTAGGAGGAGGGAAGAAGAAAAGGAAGGGGAGAAAGAAGAGAAGGAGAGGAAGGGAGAAAGGAGGGAAGGAAAGGAGGACAGAAGGAAGGGAGGGAGAAAAGGAAGGGGAGAAAGGAAAGGAGAGGAAGGGAGAAAGGGAAGGAGAAGGAGGACAGAAGGAAAGGAGAGAGAAAGGGAAGGGGAGAGCGATGAAAAGGAAAGGGAGGACAGAAGGGAGGGAGGGAGAAAATGGAGGTGAGGGAGGGAGGAAGAAAGGAAGGAAGTCATTGAATTAAGAAGGAAACAATGCAACCCATGCTAGCAAAGACGCTTCAAAGCATTAATTATGGAAGGGAGGGAGGAAAGGATGAGGAACAGGAACTGAAAGTTTTCCGTTCTCTAATGGTGCATCCATGTGCTATTGTGTTTATAGCATGCCCTGAGAAAGTATGATTTTCAAGAGCATCAAATGTGCTTCTCTTTGTAACTGCTGGGCTCTCTGCCGCACAGATTTTCTTACTTCTTTTTTAAAAAAAGAGTCTCTTAATTTAAAATATGCACCTGCAAAGTACATGCCACACTTTAGCATCAACTTTATGTACCTTTGTGTCCCCTGGTGTTCTTAACAAATACCCTGCAGTTTAGCCAAGACCTTTCAGCAAGTTATTCAATTCTCTTGCTTTCCTTTCTCCGCTAAAAAAATATATATAATAAAATGTTGAAAATCCTTTCTAGGCTACATTCGACTATTTTGAACAATTAAGTGGTATGCGGATTCTAAATAACAACTTTACATCTATTGGGGTAGGTAGGATTTCAATCTGAAAACTGCATCCAACACTGAGCTTTGGGAGATAGGCAGTTCCAGGGGCGTACGGTCAGTCTGAAAGTGTAAAAATAAAACAAAATAAAGCTAAACATTAAAGCTATATATATATTCATCTGGAAATGAAAGTTCGTCAGCTGGTGAGGGGAAATGACACAGCCCACGAGGACAAATTCTGAGGAAATCTGAAATAGTAACCCCTAATCTAAACATATCTACAGCCACATCCAGAGACTGTATCTGTCACAAGCCGGAAACCATCAAGAATGAGAGAATTGGTTTGGTCTAGCTGTTAAGGCACCAAGTTAGAAATCAGGAAACTGTCAGTTCTTGCCCTGCTTTACATACAAGGCCACCTGGGTGACCTTGGGGCAGTCCCCCCCCCCCTCAGCCCCAGGAAGAAGGAGGAGGCAACGGCAAACTACTTCCAAAATCTCGCCAAGAAACCTTTAGGGACAAGTGCAGGCAGTTGTCAGGAGTCAAATACTGACTCAGAGACACACACAATATGCAGTATATCTATATACCTATACAAAATTATATCTATCTATCTAGATTTCTGTCTAGCTAGCTAGCTATATTTCTTATCTATCATCCGTCTACCTGTGTATCTATCTATCTATCTATCTATCTATCTATCTATCTATCTATCTATCTATCTATCTATCTAGATTTCTGTCTAGCTAGCTAGCTATATTTCTTATCTGTCTACCTGTGTATCTATCTATCTATCTATCTATCTATCTATCTATCTATCTATCTATCTATCTATCTATCTATCTATCTATCTATCTATCTATGTAGGTCTTTGGTTGTTCGGGTTTTCTCCCGCGTAAAATTGGAAGTGTCTTGGCAATGTTTCGAGGAGCAAACGAAGCTGAAAACACCAGCCGGAAGATGACGAATGGGACTTCGTCGAAATGTCGCCAAGACACTTCCAATTTTACGCAGGAGAAAACCCAAACAACCAAAGACCTACATACAAACACCCGCGAAAACCTCAGAAAACAACTATCTATCTATCTATCTATCTATCTATCTATCTATCTATCTATCTTTATCTAGGTTTCTGTCTAGCTAGCTAGCTATATCTCTTATCTATCATCCATCTGTCTGTCTATCTGTGTCTGTCTGTCTATCTATCTATCATCTAGTTTGGTCAAAGAGATAATTAAGAGATAGATAGATAGATAGATAGATAGATAGATAGATAGATAGATAGATAGATATAGATTATGGAAAGGATAAGCAATCTTATAGCACAAATGACCGGACAGGGCCCTCCACTTTTCCTATACATGTAGTCCTCGACTTACAACAGTTCATTTAGTGACCATTCAAAGTTACAAAGGCACTGAAAAAAGTGACTTATGACCGTTTTTCACAGTTGTGACCTTTGCAACCTCCCCATGATCACATGATCAAAATTCAGAGGCTCGGCAACTGGTTCATACTTACGACCGTTGCCGTGTCCCCGGGGGTCACGGGATCCCCTTTTGTGACCTTCTGACGAGCAAAGTCAGTGGGGAAGCCTGATTCACTTAACAACCATGTTACTCATTTAACAACTGCAGTGATTCCCTTAACAAAGGCGGCAGGAATTGTCGTAAAACAGGATTCACCAAATATATTTCTCACTTAGCAACATTAAATTCCGGGGTCAATTGTGGTCGTAAGTTGAGGACCCTGCTCATGTATGCATTAATCCCTTTTCAAGGGGGATCTAGATATTACACCCCAGGCTCATCAGGGTCACATCTGATCCCAGGGGGCTCCCCCCCCCCATTCCACTACAAGCATCAGAAGAAGACTTCTTTGGTGCTCCAAGGGAACATGCACAAGTGGGGTGCAGAAGGGAGAAGTTGGAGCAGAAAGTCAGGGATAGGAAGAAATTCCTCCAGCCCTCTTGAGGTCTATTGCAGTGTTTCCCAAACTTGACAATTTTAAGGCATGTGGACTTCAACTCCCAGAATTCCACAGCCAGCGTTGCTGGCTGTGGAATTCTGGGAGTTGAAGTCCTCATGCCTTAAAATTGTCAAGTTTGGGAAACACTGGTCTATTGGAAGACCCTGAGTTTAGAATGGCACACTTTCTGGTCCCCAAAGAATATTTTGGGGATTGCCGGGGGGGGGGGGAGATGAGACTGTAGGGAGGAATTCAGAAATGCAAGAAAAGGAAGAATTTGCCAAGCAAAGCCACTTACGCACAAGGAGGACGGCAGCATTTCCATCCTACCTTTGCTGTCGCCACATCAGATGTCTCCATACTTTCTGCTTGGCCTATCAGTCAACCAGGAGCGGGGAGGAAGGGGGAAAGAAGGGAAAAATAAAACATGAGGTGAAGTGACAGTTCAGGAAAAGACACAGAGTTGTGCAGATGGATAAAGAGCTGGAGGAGGAGGAGGAGGAGGAGGAGGAGGAGGAGGAGGAGGAGGAGGAAGAGGAGGAGGAGGAGAAGCAATCCGTCTGGCCATTCGTGGTGGAGAATAAGGTGTGGGTAAGAGGAAGCATGGAAAGGAAGCCTTGCATGATGTAAAAGGAGGGGGGGGGAAGCACAGGCTCCTACAATCAAATGCTGAGCCTCGTGAGAGACACTGTTCCAGCAGCAAACAGATGTTTCTCATGGCTTCCTTGGGGAGGAGCAAAGTTCTAACATGCAGGAGAAGAAGCATCTCCTCGTTCTCCCAACTTCTCCGTCCGCAGAGCCTTCAGGAAACGGAAGAGTCCCTGGCCTTCTTGGATCGGTACCAGGCATGGCTTAGCTATGGAAAAGCTCAAAAAGCAAGGGAAGGAATAGGAAGGGGGAAGGTGAGAGGTGGCCTCGTAGATAGGAAGGAAGGAAGGAAGGAAGGAAGGAAGGAAGGAAGGAAGGAAGGAAGGAAGGGAGGGAGGGAGGGAGGGAGGGAGGGAGGGAGGGAGAAGCAGAAGGGGAGGGGAAGAAGGGAAGGGGCGGAAGGAAGGAAGGAAGGAAGGACGGAAGGAAGGGAAGGAAAGCTAGAAGGGGGGGGAAGCAGAAGGAAGGGAAGGAAGGAAGGAAGGAAGGGAGGGAGGGAGAAGGAAGGGAAGCAGGAAAGAAGCAGAAGGGGAGGGGAAGCAGAAGGGAAGGGAGGAAGGGAGGAAGGAAGGGAGGGAGGGAGGGAGGGAGGGAGGGAGGGAGAAGCAGAAGGGGAGGGGAAGCAGAAGGGAAGGGAAGGGAGAGAAGGGAGGGAGGGCAGAAAGTCATGAGAAAAGCCATAAAGATGCAGGAGAACATAGATGGGAAGGACAAGCATAACTCAAAGATGCTCTGAATAGGACTTGGAGCAGAAAGGAGGAGGAGGAATAGGAAGAAGTAGAGGAGATGGCAGCAGGAGATCTTTATCATCCATACTGTGAAGGGGGAGAGAAAACCCAACACACCTCACCCTCCCCTCCTCCCAAAATAAAGCCTACTTAACTGGTCCTTCCCTTCAACCAGCCTGCCCCGGGCACTGAAAAGATCAAGTCATCCTTTCAGGTAAACTTTGGAGAGGGATGGTCTCTGCAGCAGAAGCCCCACCTTTTCCAGCCAGCCCCGGCCTCTCATCCAGCCCTATTCATCATCCCGGGTTTTCTGCCCAGCAGGGATTCGGCTTCTCTCCATCTTCACGGATTGCAGTTCCCCTTCCTGTCCTACTTTCCAGCAGTGCATCAGAGGATGCTCACGAGAGCCGGGCTCCAGAAATGGAGGAGCTCAACTCTTAAGAACAGATCCAGAGAGCAAAAAAGAAAAAAAAAACTCTTTTGTGGGGAGGGTAGGGGGGCTGGGGGGGAAAGGAGATGCCTGGCTGCAGAAGACGGCATGCGTTCTTCCTTGAACTGCTTTGTTTTCTCTTATAAACATAAAAAATGTCCCCCCTTTTTTTTGTCTTCCCCAAATCCACCCCTTTCATTAAATCTCTGGCTTAAATCCCCCCCCCCCTCAATTCAGGTTTCTGCAACCTGGGGATCCCAGCAGCAACGTTATTTTTCTTCAACGTTGAAGAATTGCTCATTTGGAAGAAAATTGCCTTGCAAGCCCGTTCCCCATGTCTAGATCCCTCTGCTCGTTCAGACAGAAGTCACTTTTCTTCATGTTACTGAGGCGATGAGGCTAAAATGACCTTAGGGATTTGCAAAAGAGCCTGTTGTAAGAATGTAGCCCACATTTTAGCTTGTTGTATAAGCCAGGCCATCCCACTAAGACAGCACACTTGGACATAGCGTGTTATATGAAAATAGCAATCGCAGCTGGTCCTCAACTTACAACCACAATGGAGCACAAAATTTCCGTTGTTAAGTGAGACATTTTTTAAAGTGAATTTTGCCCCATTTTACCACCTTCTTTGCCCCAGTTGTTAAGTGAACCCCTACAGTTGTGAAGTTAGTGACACAGCTGTAAAGTGAATCTGGCTTCCCCCCCCTTGACTTGCCTTGTCAGTAGGTCCTAAAAGGGGATCACGTGACCCCAGGACACGGCGACCGTCATAAACATGAACCAGTTGCCAGTGGTCCAAATTTTGATCACGTGATCTCAGGGACGCTACAACGGTCGTAAGGGTGAAAAACAGCCATAAGTCGCTTTTTTCAATGCCGTTGTAACCCAACCCTTCGGCTGTGACCCACTGCTGGTCACTAACAAACTGTTGTAAGTCAAGGACAACAGTTGTATATTCTGATTTCCCAAGTTTAGGATTAAGGGCATTGAATGACTCTCTAACACAGCGTTTCTCAACCTTGATAACTTGAAGACGTGTGGACTTCTGCTCCCAGCATTCCCTAGCCAGCATGGGGAGGGGGTTGTGGCTGGCTGGGAATGCTGGGAGTAGAAGTCCACACCTCTTCAGGTTGCCAAGGTTGAGATACACGGGGCATGGCTTTCGCTTTGGTCTCCAAACCCAACAGAGCTTTGGGGGGCAACGTAATCCTTCTCAGAAACATCTCAAAGTAGCCTCAGCCTTTCCCTAAATCGTACTACAGCTGGAGAAGGCAGATGTTCCATCTCAGGAAAAGGGTTCAGCTGATAGATGTTATGCTCCCCTTTCTCTGAAGCATCTTTTTGGCAATCGAATGAGAGGTCCCGCACAACCTTAAACAGAAGCTCAACCGAGATACACTGCAACAGTCATGTTAGAATTTGTCACAGACAGATGCTTATACAACACAGAGCATAGAATACAGAATAGCAGAGTTGGGAGGGACCTTAGAGATCTTCCACTCTGATCCCCTGCCCAAGCAGGAGACTGGACAAAATGCTTGTCCGATCTCTTCTTAAAAACTTCCAGTCCTATTTCATGAAGCTAAGCTTTCGACTCCTTTCTTATTGAAAAATATACGATTTAGAAAAGTTTGTGTACGATTCCCAACCCTTGGACTTCTGAAGTAAAGTGTTCTGTGCACGTCACAGAGGGAGGAAGAGAGGTTTAAAAGTGAGACAACCTGCACATACAATTTGAAATGTCTTAAATCAGTGGTTCTCAACCTTTTTAATGCTGCGACCCCTAACCAGTCGTAAGTCGAGGACTACTCAACCGGTCGGAAGTCGAGGACTACTCAACTGGTGCAGCACCGTTTGCAGAATAGGGCTTTTGGCGGGCTCAGCAGGGCAGAGACACCCTGGAAAGCCAATAGAATTAGACTCTATTCAAGAGAGTCTTTCAAAAGCCAATAGAATAAAAGGGAGTAGCACAGCTAAGGAAAAGGGGGGAAAAATGGCGGACTGCATTGTTTGGCAACCCCCGTGAAATGGTCGTTCGACCCCAAATGGGGTCCCAACCCACAGGTTGAGAACCACTGTCTTAAATGATGAAGATGGAAGCAGTGGCAGTCCTATTCAGCAACAGGGGTGTTTGATATTGTTCAAAACACCTCTGGGACAAAAAAAAAAAAAAAAGAGCAAGCACTTGTATAAGAAGGTTGCAATTCCCTCTTGGTTACATTTCTAACAGTAGGTAATTACAAGGCCACCTTTTCTCATGAGAAAGGATAGAAGCACGAGGCACGAGCTGTCAGCTGCAAAGATCTGAAGCCATAAATTAGCATGTTTGTTATCCTCTGCAGTTGCCCCCTTAATAACATCTGCAGGATGCATCTTGGTTTGGTGTGAGCATTTCATGAGAAAATTAGCAGGCCTTGCATAGAGTTCTCAGAAAAAGCTTTCTCTACACCTACATCTTTACGCTGAAGAGGGAACAGATAAATTTACTGGAAATGGATGCAAGTCAGAGGTGGCACAGATTGAGGATTCCATAAGGCTGAGAAATAGGACTCCCGAAGCATAAAAATAATACAGTGAGAGTTATAAATAATTCCAGATAAATAGTTAGATAAGCATATGTGTCTTTTTTTTTCAATCCTGATTAACCACATTTAGAAACGATGCATTCTTGGTCCCATATTTATTAGTTTCAAAGTTTCAAATTCCCAGTTTTGGACAATAAAGTGTTGAAAAAAACCTGGGGAGGGATTCAAACTTTACTTCCCTTTTACAATAAAGATCCAAATTAGTTTTACTACCAACTTTCACTTAAAATATCAACTAAATACCCATTCTCAACTTGGGTTGCTAACCTGCCGTGAATTGCTTATCCAGTTTGATCAGATTACGGTCCCCAAAGTCAAACATTTCTATCAGATTTGACTTTGTGCTGGAGAATTTGCAAGTTTCTAAGCATGAAGGGGAAGTGAGCAACATAAGGGGAGAAAATCTGATTCCCTGTGAGAACAGCTTCTCCTCTAACATTACTGTTTTCCCATTTGTTGAGCTGGACAGATATAGTCCCGGTGAGCCAACGATACGTCTTCACAAAATGCAGGTAGTCCTCAATTTACAACAGTTCATTTAGTGACCGTTGGAAATTACAACAGCATGGGGAAAAAAAGTCTTATCACTGTGTTTTCACACAGCTGTTGCAGCATCCCCATGGTCATGTGATCAAAATCCAGGCACTTGGCAACCGATCCATGTTTATGACGGTCGTAGTGTCACGTGATCCCCTTTTGCAACCTTCTGTCAAGCAAAACCCGTGGGGAAGCCAGATTCACTTAACAACCATGTTACTGCAGGGATTCCCTTAACCCAGGGGTCCTCAAGCTTGGCCACTTTAAGACTCGTGGACTTCAACTCCCAGAATTCCCCAGCCAGCTTTGCTGGCTGAGGAATTCTGGGAGTTGAAGTCCACGAGTCTTAAAGTGGCCAAGCTTGAGGACCCCTGCCTTAACTGCTCTGGTGAGAAAGTTGATAAAAGGGAGCAAAACTCACTTCACCAATGTTCTCGCTTAGCAACAGAAAGCCGAGCCCAACTGTGGGAACTCACGTATCTTGAAATCAGAAGCTATCTTCTAACCTCAGGAATTTAGGAGTTCCCGCCTAACGTTCTGAAGTGTTTGCCAAATGCTTTGCCAAAGCGGACCAGGCTCAAATGTGTTTGGGAAAGCTTGAATCATGGAAACGTCATGGACAGCCCTAACTGGCTCCATTCCCTGAGGAGTAGGAAACTGCCCTTGAGCCTTGGCTCACAGAGTCATCGTGAAGCAAAGGCTCCTTCCCACCACAGATATTCTGATCCTCCCAAAGGACGCATCCCTTGAGCGACTGGATGAACGCGCAGAATCTTACAGCCTCGATAAGAGCCTGCAACCTCTTGCAATTGGTCCATTGCATAGAGTTCTAGGGCCTAGACTGGCCTTCCTCCATTTGATGGTCACTGGTTGTGCTGGTCCACAGTTCTCATCCTCTCCACCTGTTTGGCCCTTGATGGGAGGTGACACCCAACAGAGAAGGTTGGCCTAGATCAGTGGTTCTCAACCTGTGGGTCGGGACTCCATTTGGGGTCGAATGACCATTTCACGGGGGTCACCAAACCATGCTGTCTGCCACTTTTTTCCCTTTTCCCTAGCTGTCCTACTCCCTCTTATTGGTGGCCACACCCATTTGGGGGTCACCACAACATGGGGAACTGTATTATGGGGTCACGGCATTAGAAAGGTTGAGAACCACTGGCCTAGATCGTACGCCACCGTTTTAAAAACTTTTGGCCACTTATCCACTTATTTTATTTAACCTGGTTAAATAAAAGCCTGGACAATATTAAGGAATCATGAAAGGCCCAGAAGAAAAACAGAGGTGCACTGCCTTGTCGGACCTTTCCCTTCAAATCCAAACCAAATCCCTTCAAAAATAGTTGCCAGCAAAAGAAGAGAGGCGATATAAGACGAGAAAGAGGAGGAAGCCATATTGGTAGAAGAAGGATGATTGCTAAGTGCAGGAACTGAAAATGAATATCCAAAAGAAAACCATCAAGAGAATAAAGTCATTGCATCTTCTCTGAAGTCAGCCAACTTCAGCCTTGAAGCTTCTATTATTTGAAAAGCAAGCAGGCAACCCTGAGATTTTGAACTGAAAATTGGCCTTTCCTTGATTTGGGATATCTTGAGAAATATTGATCCATTCTCTCGCTATTCGATGGTTCCTTGGGCGTGACCTGCTCGGAGGCCACTGGCAGAGGCAGAGCAGCACAGCGTGAAAGCCCTGATAGGGCACATCACCTCCAGTTCTTGGCCTGGAGCCCTGAAGCAGAATCTTCTTGCCTCCGGTGCTCTAAACAGAGCCCTCAGCCAGATGGCACCTCTTCTTCCCCAGCCCTCTTAATCAACCCTACATTTGGTAGACACTGACTTTTTTCTATTTTCTATCTCTGTTCCCACTGGGTTACTACTGTCAACTACAGATGTACTCACCCTGAGGAACGGAGGGAAGAAAAGGAAAAAGGGAAGAAAAAGAAAAGAAAGAGAGAGAAGAGGGAGGGAGAGAGGGAGGGAAAGACAGGGAAAGAAAGAAAGAAAGAAAGAAAGAAAGAAAGAAAGAAAGAAAGAAAGAAAGAAAGAAAGAAAGAAAGAAAGAAACTCATCAAGGAGAGAAGCAACTTAGAACTAAGGAGAAACTTCCTGACAGTGAGAACAATTAACCAGTGGAACAACCTGCCTCCAGAAGCGGTGAATGCTCCGACACTGGAGGTTTTTGAGAAGAGACTGGACAGCCATTTGTCTGAAATGTTATAGGGTTTCCTGTCTGAGCAGGGGGTTGGACTAGATGACCTCCAAGGTCCCTTCCAACTTTACTATTATTATAATTATTATTATTATTATTATTAAAGAAAAGGAAGGAAGGAAGGAAAAGACAGAGGGAAAGAAAGAAAGAGAAAGAGAGAGAAAAGAGGGAGGGAGAGAAGGAAGGAAAAGACACAGAAAGAAAGTGAGAAAGAAAGAAAGAACTAAACGGATCAAGAACAAAATCATCCCTTCAGCTCTTCCCAGTCCAGGAATTGATATTGTTTTAGGTGGTCCTCACCTTATGACTTCAGCTGAACCCAAAATTTCATTGTAACTTTGAACGGTCACTAAATGAACTGGTGTAAGTTGAGGACTATCTGTATATGGTCTCCTGCCTTGAGCAGGGTGCTGGACTAGAAGACCTTTGAGGTCCCTGCCAGCCTTGTGATGCTATGTTCTACCTTCTCTAAACCATGGAGATGGCTTATTTGAGCACCTATCACAGTGGTGGCGAACCTATGGCACGGGTGCCAGAGGCGGCACTCAGAGCCATCTCTGTGGGCACACATGCCATCACCCCAGTCCTAGGCCTTCAGCTGGGTTTTATAAAATCTTTTCGCTTTAGGCCTTTTTTGTACCAAAAAATAAGGTTCAATCAGTCAATTTCAACTTCTCGCAGGGAAAAAAAAGATCTTGCAAAGTTGGAATTGATTGATTGAACTTTTTAGTCCCACCCGGTCTGCTGTTACCACTGCAGCCACACCCACCCAGTGGGCCACACCACCCAATGGGCCACACCTACCCAGCACCAGACCATGCATAAGTGGATTTTGGGTTGCAGTTTGGGCACTTGATCTCTAAAAGGTTTGCCATCACTGACCTATCGTCAGGAGAAATCAGCAAGAGAAATCTTCAGAGGGAAGAATGGACAAAGCTTGTTCCTTGAATCTATCAGAAGTTATAATCGTCATAGTTGCAGAATAATATATTCTTAGCAAAAGGCAAAAAAAGGAAAGAGAGAGAGAGAGAGAAAGAAAGAGAGGGAGAGAGGGAAGGAGAGAGAGAAAGAAAGAAAGAAAGAAAGAAAGAAAGAAAGAAAGAAAGAAAGAAAGAAAGAAAGAGGGAGAGAGGGAGAGAGAGAAGGAGAGAGAGAGAGAGAGAGAGAGAGAGTCATCTGAGACACAAATGCCCTCTATCCAATAATAAAGTCTAACTGGATTCCATTATTTGTGAGGCCCTTTAGTTGGAGCCCACTGAGCTGGCTACCCTATCCAAAAAAAGGCAAAACAATACATCATTTAAAGGAGAGAATTTCAGTAGAAGAGAATATTCGTAATTCAGGGTTGAATTGTGGAGTGCCTGGTGCTCTCTGAGCTGGGTTGTTTCCTTGCAGACATTTCATGACCCAACTAGGTAACATCATCAGTGCTGGCAACCAGGAAAACAACCCAACTCAGAGAGCACCAGGCACTCCCCAGAGAGAAGGTCCGTTTCTAGCCGAATCGTCCGCAATTATTTTGAGAGACAAATAATGCAGGCGAGAGAAATCATTCAAAATAAACAACGAAAGAGCAAGAAAGGGACAGGGCAGCCAATAAATCTGAGCAATGAAATTAAAAAAAAAAATGCAGGTTGGGCACAATGCTCCTTGGGGGGTTTATAAATGGAGAGCAGGCAGGGAGAGGAGGGGAAAATCCAGAGGCCGATGCAAAGAAAGAAGGCAACTGCCGGGGATGGAAAAGGCTGACCTTGTTAGAGTGCATGATGTAGCGAAGTTGCACATGGTGCCATCTTACCACCTCAATGGGCTGCCGGATGATCAGAAAGCAAGGAGATGGAAGAGGAGAACCATGAGCAGAAGACAGGCAGGGGGTGCCAAGATCTCAGGGGCAAAAAGTGCAAAACTCTGTCTTGACCTTCAAAAACACAGAGCAACTGGAACCCTCCCACCCAGGAGCCCAACAAACAGACCCCCCCCCAAAAAAAGAAAAAATGAAAAAGTAGCCTCTTAAATCCAAGAAACACCCTGGATCACACCCCCAGGCAGGCTTCCCAGCCCAGTCTAAACTGCTTTCTTTCTTTCTTTCTTTCTTTCTTTCTTTCTTTCTTTCTTTCTTTCTTTCTTTCTTTCTTTCTTTCTTTCTTTTTTTCTTTCTTCTCTTGGGAACTTTGAGAAATACTTTTAAAAAAAAACAAAAAACAAGGCACTCACATTTCAGCCCCCAGGGCTGGCTTTGTCCGTTGTTGTTTTTTTTCCTCTTCTGCTCACTCTTTGCCTCTTTCACTGAGGGATCAATGTTAAATTTTTTTCAGGAGAGTTGCTAGCAAGGTTGACAGGTGCAGGTTAAAATTGCAAAAAAAGAGAGAGAGAGAGAGAGAGAGACTTCAAAAGACACCCAAGGCCAAGTTGCAGAGAAGTTCAAAAGAAGGAGCTGGGGAGGAGGATCCAAAAAGTTAAAAGTTCGGAATCAACTCCAGGACCGAGAGTAGCCAAATGAGGAATAGTTAATTTGGAGATGTTTCTCCAATCCCATCACAACGTCTTGCTTATCGTGGTTTAGTCTTCAGCACCCACCACCTTCTTTTTACACACACTTGCCTCTCTCCAAGGAGCGGGGGGGGGGGGGGGATCTTGACTGTCAGCAAAGCTAATTTACGGAGAAGCCTGGAAAAAGAACGAGGCAGCAGCTTTGGAAAAGGGAAGGGACGTTTTCAAAAAGGCTTGGTCCACTGTTCCATCTTGGTGTGCGGTGTTCTTCAGCAAGCAAGTCCAGATGAGCAGAGGAAACCAGGTGACTGGGAGCACTTCCTCCCCATCTCCTGCCTGCTGACTCACTCAGAAGACCGATGCTCTTCCATCCCATCAAGCTATCAGTGCAGAGTTGGCAAGATCTCCAGAGAATGAGGTTTAATGGCCGTGTGCAGAAAGCATCTTCCAGACAAGAAGATGTCACAAGGAGGTAAAAGTATCTGATCTCGAGGCGGCTGGGAGGAAATGAAAGCTGGGCAGAAAGTCTCCTTAGAAGAGGGGGGGAATGCAAAGCGGTCCCCCAAGCTGGAAAAATGTCAGAGGGCGAACACAGCTGCCTAGAAAAGGCAACTGTGACATCTCTAACAAAGCAACAACGTCACTCATGGCTATTTAGCTGGTTCCCCGCCCTCTGAACCGATCACAGGAAAGCATCTATGTAGAGCATTTACCAGAATGAAGCCAAGCGTGAGTGATTTACCAGCAGGCTTCCCACAACGTGCCCTTGAGTGATGGGGAAGGGGGGGGAGGTAAAGGGGAGGTCTGTCTTTTCAGGGTCACATGATGTTCAGTAAGCTACTATGCAGAAATCAAGTATCTGCCCCCCCCCCCCATTCTAGGACGTACTGAATCAAATAGGTTTTTTTACCAGAATGGTCTTTTGTGAGATGCACAGCAATGCACGTTGTATTTCTTTGGTTTTTTTTTTTTAAAGTATATTGGAATTTTAAAAATAAAACATACACAATTTCCATCTTACTCCCCCCCCCAAGTGTGAAAGTTTCTGTAAAACGCACAAACACAGTCATGTGGGGAGACCGTTGCAATGTTAATGAAACCTGAAAGAGGAGAAAAATCTCACTCAGTCAAATAGAAAAGCTTGAGAAGAAACTGTCAAGACGCCGAGAGCCAAATCAATTCCCATCCCTGAAAATATATATCTCTTAATTTCAGTGGCAGTTCGCCACCGTTTTGTACCTATATTATTCTCTTAAAATTATTTTTTAAATACATTTAAATATTGTTTCCACGGTACACTGTATTATAATCTGTGTGATAGACTAAGCCAGCCAAATAAAACATAGAACACAGAAATGATAAATACGTAAATACATAATACATAGTCAATAAATAATCAATAAGTCCACGAGTCATAAAAGGGCCAAAGTTGCCCATCCCTGCACTAAATTAATGCTTCTGAATTTCTGTAGAGCAGTGGTTCTCAACCTTTTTAATGCCGCGACCCCCAACCGGTCATAAGTCAAGGACTACTCAACTGGTGCAGCACCGTTTGCAGAATGGGACTTTTGGCGGGTTCAGCAGGGCAAAGACAGCCTGGATAATTCCTATTGGCTTTTGAAAGCCCATAGAATTAGACTCTGTTCAAGAGAGTCTCTTCTATGGGCTTTCAAAAGCCAATAGACTAAAAGAGAGTAGCACAGCTAAGGAAAAGGGGGAAAAAATGGCGGACTGCGTTGTTTGGCGACCCCCGTGAAATGGTCGTTCGACCCCAAATGGGGTCCCGACCCACAGGTTGAGAACCACTAGCTTAGAGCCTCACCAAGTCTAAATCTGGCACAAGGGGGGGGGGGAAATAAGTCAAAATAGAGGCTGCAACTATGCAATCAAAGCCCCACAATGTTTTGGGGGAGATTATATTGACACATAAATCCTGGGAAGTTATTGTTCTTCCTTCCTTCTCCCAATACAGTGAACGCTTCCTTCTTTTTGCTGGCTCAGCAAAGGTAAATTTCCTATGTGGTTAACTAGTCCTGTGAAGCCACCCTATAATTCTATCATATTTTTAGTTCTCCCTTCCAGTCTCCAAATGCACCGAAATCATTTTTACTTTTATTTGTAAGAAACATCTTCGCTCTCCTCCAGCCTTTTCTGACCTCCACATCTGAACCATGGCAATCTGAAGTCGGCAGCCCAAGATAATTAAAAACATATGGCAAGTGCTCTGAAAAAACCGCAGAGGAGGAAGGAAAACAAGCTACCAATGTATTATCACTGAGAAATTACCTTGAAATTGTGCTGAGATTGAGAGATTCTGGAAGCAAAAGAGCATCATAACATTTTTCTCTCTCTCTTTCTGTAGATACCATCTGCGTATGTAATATATTGCACTTCTATAGATTAATTAAATCTTCAGGCAAAAACAGTATGCCATTTTCTTAGCTGATCTTTCTTCTAGAATTAGCAAGAGCTTTAGAAGAGACCATAGGCTTTTTGTCCAGGGAAGCTAGCAGCTGACAATTTGTCCTACAATACATTTCCTGGGTTATAGAGATTCTAGAAGATGTTGAGACTCTAGAAAGAGTGAAGAGGAGAGCAACAAAGATAATCAGGGGACTGGAGGCTGAAGCATATTAGGAACGGTTGCTGGAATTGGCGATGTCTAGTCGAATGAAGAGAAGGACGAGGGAGGACATGATAGCAGTCTTCCAATATCTCAGGGGCTGCCCCAAAGAAGAGGGAGTCAAGCTATTCTCCAAAGCGCCTGAAGGCAGGACAAGAAGCAACAGATGGAAACTAATCAAGGAGAGAAGCAACCTAGAACAAAGGAGAAACTTCCTGACAGTTAGAACAATTAATCAGTGAAAAAAACTGCCTCCAGAAGCAGTGAATGGTCCAACACTGGAAGTTTTTAAGAAGAGACTGGACAGCCATTTGTCTGAAATGGTATAGGGTTTCCTACCTGAGCAGGGGGTTGGACTAGATGACCTCCAAGGTCCCTTCCAACTTGATGATGATGATGATGATAGATAGATAGATAGATAGATAGATAGATAGATAGATAGATAGATAGATAGATAGATGAGAGAAGGAGAGATAAAGAAATGTATTATTGATAGATTAGCTAGGTAGATAGATAGATAGATAGATAGATAGATAGATAGATAGATGAGAGAAGAAGAGATAAAGAAATGTATTATTGATAGATAGATTAGCTAGGTAGCTAGGTAGCTAGGTAGATAGATAGATAGATAGATAGATAGATAGATAGATAGATAGATAGATAGATAGATAGATAGATTATTATTGTTATTATATAGATGAGAGCGTTTCGCTCTACGTCTGAACCAAATCACTATGCTCTTCTCAGCAAAATATGGATAAAACAATCCATGGCCTCTCACAAGACCTGAACTCAATCCCTGCTGACCAAAGAATGAAAATTTTGCTTGCATGCAAGATACAGCAGGGTTAATTCAATCTACTCCGTTTCTCCAACTGCTCTCTTTCAGGGCAAGTATGTGACCTTGCTACTTCAAAAAATCCTTCACCTCCCCAAGACATTGGTTCAAAGGGCATGGACGCCAAATAAGATCAGGCATGGAATTCAATCACATACCAGAGTCTTAAATAGGAAGGAGTCGGATAGCACTTTTTCCAACCGTTTTTGTTGAATCGTACTGTCAACTTCTGCCTCGGTCTTTTGACCAAAGAAATCTACTTGCTTAATGCCATGGTAAAAAACCACACCGTGGATGCTTAAAAACCATGTTAGGAAAATCAGAGGTTGTACGTGTAAGTCCTCAACTTATGACCAACATTTCTGTTGCTAAGTGAGACATTTGTTAAGTGAGCTTATCCCATCTGATGTCCTTTCTTGCCTCCGTTGTTAAGTGTGTCACTGCAGGTGATAAGTTAGTAACCCGGTTGTTAAGTGAATCCCGCTTCCCCATTGGCTTGGCTTGTCAGAAGGTTGCAAAAGGGGATCACGTGACCCCCCCCCGGGATGCTGCGACCGTCATAAGTATGAACCACTTGCCAAACGTCTGAATTTTGATCACGTGATCCTGGGGAGGCTGCAAAGGTCATAACTGTGAAAAACGGTCATGAGTTTCATTTTTCAGTGCCGTCGTAACTTTGAACGGTCACTAAATGAACTGTTGTAACTTGAGGACTAGCTGCACACCTAGATGGTTCCAGCTTTCACCCAGTTCACACCCCAAACTCTATGATCTTCTATAGCTGAGCTCTGCACTGCAACTATGTTGGTTCTAACCCTCTGGACTGAGATGCTGAGCGGATGGAATTAAAGCAGGCATTCCAGAGGCCCAACTAGCGAGATCCCAGCGAGATCAATAGACTAATCAATAGAGCCTGATCTAGTCCCAGAGAGGACATATGAAAAGACAGATCCCCAAAACCCATCAGCAGAACAATACCAACTGCCCACTTCAGTTCAACATATTTAAATACATCGTGAATAGGCTACAACTCCTATTTGGGAGACACGATCTTGTATACAGACAACCAACCCTCTTGAAACTGATTCTCCCAGGTGACAACAACAACAAAAACCCAACAAAACCATGATGTTACCCATGGGAAAGAAACCAAAGCCTGATGTCTACACAGGCACTCCTCAACTTACACCAGTTCATTTAGTGACCGCTCAAAGTTTCCGCGACACTGAAAAAAAGTGACTTATGGCCGTTTTTCACACTTACAACCGTTGCAGCATCCCCACGGTCGCGTGATCAAGATTCGGACGCTTGGCAACTGGTTCCTACTTACGACGGTTGCAGCCTCCCGGGGTCACGGGATCCCCTTTTGCGACCTTCAGGCAAGCAAAACTCAATGGGGAAGCCAGAATCCCTCAACAACTGTGTCACTCACTTAACAACCTGAGTGATTCACTTAACAACTGTGGTAGGAAAGGTTGTAAAATGGAGCGAAGCTCACTTAACAAATGTTTCACCTTAGCAACATACATTTTGGGCTCAATTGTGGCCGTAACCCAAGGACTACAATTTTGCTTGCACACCGACCCCACAACCACAGGCCCCAACATGTATGCACATTAGATGTGCTTTCACGTGTTAAGAATAGAATAGAGCTGGAAGGGACCCTGGAGGTCTTCTAGTCCAGCCCCCTAATTCTTTGATGGCTATCTTCACGTTCTTCCTTTGATGTAATGTATGCCCTCGTCAGCCAGTCTTGCCCCTCTGGGTTCCACTGAGCAGGTCAATCTTCCAGCAAAAGAATTAATGATTACAAGTTTGACATCAGGATTTTTCTTTTTAAAAAAAGGACAAAAGAACCTTGAAGCATTTTAACCTTTTCAGGAAACCCCCCCTGGGAGAGATCAGGGCAGTTCTGCAGATTCTTCATGATAACTTCATATTTTCTTCATTTCATATTTTCATTTTCTCAGAAACTCTGGGCACCAGTTGTCACAGCCCTGAGAATTCCCCACCCCAATTTCCGACAACCTGACTGGAGGCCAACTCAGAAGTGTCACTTATGAAGTTTATGGTTAAGTTCAAACTTTAGATCTCTCAGCTCCTGTGTCATATCTCTTCACCGCAAGTCTCCAGGCACTCTATTTGTAAATTACCAGCTATTGCCGGAACCACGGTGTGAAGTGCACCGATGCCTTGAAGCAGTGGTGGGATTCAAATGTGTGAACAATCGGTTCTCTGCATGGATGCCACTTCCGGAAGTCCATTCTGGGCCTGGGCAACAAAAAAATTAGCTACCGGTTCTGCTGAACTGGTGTGAACCGGCTGAATCCCACCACTGCCTTGAAGCAGGCTGCATGAGGGAGATAGCGTGCAAATATTTAACCACAATTGAGTCAACCAGGGGGGGAAACTCATAGCAACAGAGGGCCATGGCTGGGCCATGCGGTTTTCCCACGTCAATTCTCTAGGCGTAGCCACCACCTCTGACATCAATAAATAATCCTTGACTTACAGCAGTTCACTAAGTGACCGTTGAATTACAACATCACTGAAAAAAATCACTTATGGCTAATTTTTACGCTTACGGATGTAGTGGCAGCCCCGTGGTCACGTGATCAAAATTCAGCCGCTTGGCCACTGACTCGTATTTATGACAGTTGCAGCATCCCGGGATCCCGTGAAGATCTCCTTTTGTGATCTTCTGACAAGCAAAGAGGATGGGGAAGCTGGATTCATTGAACAATTGTGTTACTAACTTAACAGCTGCAATGAGTCACTTAAAACAACTGGGGAAAGAAATTGGAGGAGAAAAAGGCGGAGAAATTCACTTAGAAAAATTGCCCAGGACAAGCTCGTCCCGCAATCCATTTTTCAAATCCAGTGGATTGTGGAACTACCTTCTTTTAACCTAGGCTTGTCTCTCATAGCACGTTGCCCCCCCCCTGCAAAAATGGGGGCCAACAACTGGCCTCCAGAAGTTGTGAATGCTCCAAGACTGGAAATTTTTAAGAAGAGATTGGACGCCCATTTGTCCGAAATGGTATAGGGTTTCCTGCCTGATGAGCAGGGGGTTGGACTAGATGACCTCCAAGGTCCCTTCCAACTCTGCTATTCTGCTGTTCTGATTGTGTTTCCTTTACTGTTTGGTGCATTTCCTCACTAAATTGAAGCAACCATTTGGCGTCACACTGTGGTTTACGAGTCATCTTGGCACTGAAAGTTGATTCACGCTTACCCTGAAGGTATAATTAGCCCAGGGAATCTCATCAACGCCGTTCACCTTTTCGGTATCGCTTCTTTCATCTTTAATCTCTTTCTTCCTCAAACGGTGCTTGTTTTAACAGAACAGAAACAAACCTTCGCCTTTCAGCAGTGCCCATGTGGGGAAACTCGTTCTTCTTATATGGATGCGATTATTATTCGTAGAAATGTTGGGGAGATCTTTATACTCAATTGTTACTTATCAAAATAATAAGAATTGTATTAATTCAAGGTTGGCAAAAAGAATATTAGTGGAAGAAGAGAAAATCAAGCAAAGCTACTATGTGGATTGTAGATTATAGAAACTAATTGTTAGTGATTGTTTTGTAAATATAAACCCAGACAACACACTGTTTACCAAATATTAAGGCGGTTATGTTAAAAAAACTTATATCTATCTATCTATCTATCTATCTATCTATCTATTTATCTCTATCTATCTCTATATATCTATATACATCTATACATCTATACATCTATACATCTATATCTATATCTCTATCTATCTATCTATCTATCTATCTATCTATCTATCTATCTATATACTGCTCAAAAAAATAAAGGGAACACAAACATATAGGATCCTATACGTTTGTGTTCCCTTTGTTTTTTTGAGCAGGATAGATAGATAGATAGATAGATAGATAGATAGATAGATAGATAGATAGATAGATATAGATATGTAAGTTTTATTAAGCACTAAGCTTTCATTAGCCACTGCTAACATTGTCAAAGTGTAAGCTAACCTTGGGAAGGCTTTGTTTTATAGCCCTTTAAGTGTCAGTAATTTGGCCATTGAGCTTGATGTGTTGACAGCATGTGATGTTGTGATGGCAAGTGGGGGGGAGTGACCATGTGGCAACACCAGATGGTCTGACGCTACATGACAGGCATGTCTGGCCGGGGAAGAAAGCAGCAGGAGGCAGAGTGGCGAGAGCTAGGCGGATGCCAGCCAATACAACCAAACTGAGATCAATACTTCCAACCACACGTGGTTGGCGGACTGATGGACCTATTATGTGCTCAATGGCCAACAGGGTGCATCAAAAAAGAAAAAAATACTCAAGACATATCTCCTCCCCTGTCTCCTCCCTCCCTGATACAGCTGATAAAGCGAGAAAGAGCCTGTGGCCTAGGGGTCAATACAGCTGCCTAACGTGCAAGCAGCCCACGTTCCCAGGTTCGAATCTCAGAAGGGTATGGCTGGCTGATGAGAGCTAATTAGCTCGAAATAGCTAACCCAGTGCCCTTTAACCCTTTGTTAGCAATCCAATATGTATATGTATATGTGTATATATATAGATAAATATTTTGGATTGCTAACAAAGGGTTAAAGGGGGACTGGGATAGCTATTTTAAGCTAATTAGCTCTCATTAGCCAGCCATACCCTTCTGAGGGTATATATAAAAAGAATCCCAAGTTCAAGTCCCAACCGAATGATGAGTTTTCACTTTAATCTCTTCACATCTCTGCCAGCATCCTCTGCCTCGGAAGACAGTTTTGACACTCATGTCGAAACAATCACATAGGCTGCCTTATACAGGGTGTCCTCGACTGAGGATCACGACTGAGCCCCACATTTCTATTGCTGATCGAGATGGTTGTTAAGTGAGTTTGGCCCCACGGTCATTAAAGTGAATCACGGCAGTTGTTAAATTACTAACATGGTTGTTAAGTGAATCTGGCTTCCCCACGGACTTTGCAAAAGGGGACTGTGTGATTTCCCCCCCCCAGATGCTGTGACTGTCGTAAGTATGACCCACTTGCCAAACATCTGAATTTTGATCAGCTGATCATGGGGATGCTGTAAAAGTCGTAACCGTGGAAAATGGTCCTAAGTCCCTTTTTTTTCTCAGTGATGTTGTAGTTTTGAACAGTCACTCAGCAAACCGTTGTAAGCTCATTCATAACAAGAGTTATGAAGGCTAGCAAACATCCCTGTACAAAATCGCCCACATCATATAAAAGAAGGTTTAATTCCCTTCTCCATGCTGAGGGGCATCGACAGGACCGCATACGTGCTCACCAGGGCTCTCCCTTCATACATACTCAGAGCAAAGTCAATTCTGAACCCCACGTAACCAAACTAGGCTGTGAGGAACCCTAGAGAATTCCATCCCTCCCCACAAAAAACCCCCAAAACTTTTCAGAGAAATGCTCATTAAGAAATGGATTCCTGCCTCGGGCAGGGGGATGGACTAGGAGACCTTCAAGGTCCCTTCCAACCCTAGGATTAGGGTGAACCTACTTCCCATTTATGGAATCCACCACCAGGGCTTATAAAGACAGCTCTTATTTTATCTGGCTTCAAAAAGGATTAAGCAAATTGACTAGAGCAGGGGTCTGCAACCTTGACAACTTTAAGACTTGTGGACTTCAGCTCCCGGAATTCCTCAGCTCTGGAATTCTGGGAGCTAGAGTCCACAAGTCTTAAAGTAGTCGAGGTTGCAGACCCTTGGACTAGAGAGCGTGTCCATCAACTGGTATTATTAAGACAGCTACTGGAACCTTCATTCAGAAGCAGAATACCTCTGAATTAACAGCAAACGGGAAGGTATAATTGCATTGGTCGATCTATTTGTTTCCCCAAAGCAACTGGACAGGATCCCACCAAGCCACTCTGTGCATCCCCAACTTAGCATGAGACAGCCCTGCAGTCAAAGGATATTTTTTTTCCCTCCAGCATCCAGATATACTTACATAAGCCTGAGAAAGGAGAGCTTTTTTCTCAAGGAAGCTAATCGGAGATGGCAAGTCTGCTTTGTACCTAAGTTGGAGGAGACCTTCTTGGGATGAAGGTTCTGGACCATGACTATGCTTGGCAGACCACCAGAAGGTCACGCAGGGGCCCACGACCCATAGAAAGCTTCCCCACAGTTCTCAGCAGTCTAGCCTTGAAGGAAAAGCTGCTTCAGAGTCCAGGCCATGGAAACAGGTCCCAAAAGACAGCGTGTGAATCGGATGCTTGGTGTACGTGCCTTCTCTTCTCTGTGAAGATTAGTCCATTGATTGCATTAAGTTCCAGGTCTGCAGAAGAAAGAGCTTCTGGGTGGCATAATCTTCAGCAGATTCCTCAAACAGCCTCCTTATTATGAGACTTTCCCAAGTCTTTCTCCCACTCCTGAAGGCTAACAAAAAAAAAAATCTTGGCTGGATATTTTGATTGCTTCCGATTGCTTCTTTTTGGGAACCCCGGTGTGGTCTTCGCTAAGGCTCAGTCCTCTGTCTGTGTGTGTGGGTCTTGAGGTGGATAGATCTTCTCTGTCCCAGTTCTCAAGGAGGAAACTAGCCCTGCCTGCACAGCTCCACCTGGGCATGATGTCAGGTGCAGCGTGCTACAAGGAAGGTTGAGCCTTTGCTCTTTAAATCCCAACGCAGCACCTGAAAACAAAGATTCCCCCAAGGAGCTCGAAGTTTGCTCCCTCCTGCCATCATCAGCAAATAAACGGGTGGGAAGAGCACCTGATCAACCGAAGCAGGTGGCACAAGAGAACATTGGGGCTCTATTCGGGACCTGCCAACACATGTACAAACACAACGATTTAGCCTCCAGGAACAAAAGGTTCTGAGAGAAGATCTTGTGGCCAGGATAGGATTTTAACAGAATGACCAAGTCGGAAAGGACCTTGGAGATCTTCTAGTCCAGGGGTTCTCAACCTTGGCAACTTTAAGACTTGTGGACTTCAACTCTGGGAGTTGAAGTCCACAAGTCTTAAAGTTGCCAAGGTTGAGGACCCCTGTTCTAGTCCAACCCCCTGCTCAAGCAGAAGACTCCATACCATTCAGGACAAATGGCTGTCCAGTTTCTTCTTGAAAACCTCCAGTGTTGGAGCATTCACAACTTCCGGAGGCAGGTTGTTCCACTGGTTAATTGTTCTCACTGTCAGGAGATTTCTTCTTAATTCTAGGTTGGTTCTCTCCTTGGTTAGTTTCCATCCATGGGATTTTGAGTCTTTGGAGCCTTCTTCTGACTAAAGAAGGTGGAAGACCAGAAACGGATTTGGCCTTTTTTGACAACACGCCTAGAACTTTGTGACCCTCACTTTTCCAGAGCCAGGGTCCCGATCAAAGATATGACACAATGTGCATCCAAAGGATGGATTCCTCTTGTCTCAAAATCTGTTCCATTCCTTCCTCCAGCTGCTATAAAATCCTTAGAACTTTTCAAGTGGCCTTTCCTTTCTAAAACAGATGGGTGACTCTCCAGGAAAAGGACACAAGAAAATGAAGCCATTGACAGCTGAAGGTTTTTGGCAGCCCTAAATCTTATTCTTGAGCGCTCCTAAACCACTCCATCTTCAATAAAAGGCGCAACTTTATGTATATACGATGCAAGAATTTAGATAACTAGATAACTATATTCAATCTCATACACACATGAAAATCAATCCAATCCTGTAGACTCGGGCTGCGGAGTCATCTCATGATCATCCATGGCTAAGAGCAGACTGGAACTAAGGACTTCTTGGTCTTGATCAAGCACCAGGTTTCTTCTCCTGGGCCTCACAGGAAAACAAGGGGCTGGTTTGGCTAAAAGTTCCTTTGAAGTTTTATTTCAGGGAGGAAGGAAGGAAGGAAGGAAGGAAGGAAGGAAGGAAGGAAGGAAGGAAGGAGGGAGGGAGGGAGGGAGGGAGGGAGGGAGGGAGGGAGGGAGGGAGGGGAGAGATTTAAACTTGGTCTTTTCAGAGCAGAGAATGGTTTATCTGCTTTGTTGCCTATTATTTCCTCCAGGGTAACAATTTCTACAGGGGCATGGATAATTGGAAGAAAACATATGGAAGAAAAGACTCAGCGTCTGAATAGTGATTCTCAGCAGCCGGGCTCTCCCTTGGGTTATTAATTGGCCCTCAGGGGGACTTGTTGTTCTCTTTAGACCAAGGAACATTTCTTTCCAGCTTTCACTACCACTGGTGCAGTTATCCTGACAAAGGCAACAAAGCAGGAATGGGTCGCAGCCAAGAGGGAAGAAAGAAAGTAGGGAGTTGGTTATAAAAGACTCTTGACCAATATCAAGAATCAAATCCATAGCTGGTTTTCAGAAGGAAATGAGTGTGGAAGTTTCACACCCACTTCATCCAGTTGTGAGGCCAATTCCAGTGATCCAATATGGCTTTCAAGCGTACCAAGAAACAACCTTCAAATTCTTCAGT
Source organism: Crotalus tigris (assembly GCF_016545835.1). Taxonomy (NCBI): domain Eukaryota; kingdom Metazoa; phylum Chordata; class Lepidosauria; order Squamata; family Viperidae; genus Crotalus; species Crotalus tigris. The sequence continues at coordinate 51,747 of NW_024098197.1, read as the reverse complement.
AAAAGTTAATTTTAAAAATTAGGTCATTTAATTTATCTCAACAACAACAAAAAGAAACAACTCTACAAACTGTTTACATGAGTCTATCCATAGAGAACTGAGTAATGATTTTCCACACAGCAGCTTCACTAAATCAGGATATCAGCCATCAGCTTGATTTAAGGCAATTCAAATGTTAATTTGGGAGCAGAGAAAGCCCCATTTTGCATTATGATCAAAAAAGCCCAGCAACATGGGGAGGTACACAATATCAAAATTCAGTAGCACCGATGATGTATATCTAGTACAGCCAGTAGAAGCACTGGCTATAAGTAGACTGCAGGATAGCAAGTTATGGTATTTAATGCAAAGAAAGGCCTGAACATTTAGGAAGGCATCAAATATCAGGAATTAAAATGCAATGCAAGACACGCAATTGGTCCTCGAAGGCCAGAGATCAAGAAGCAGTCCATAAAGGAAAGGCTAGGAAGAAAAAAACGGAGAAGAAACTAAGGATTTTGTTTGACTTCCACATGGAAGTCAAGTCCTCCACAGCCAACTGAGGGATGATGATGTTATGCTGAGGGATGATGATGTTAACCCACTTAACAAAATAAGAGTTGGAAGAGACTTTGGAGGTCTTCTAGTCCAACCCTCTGCTCAAGAAGGAGACCCTATACTATTGCAGACAAATGGTTGTCCAATCTCTTCTTAAAAACCTCCAGTGATGGAGCATTCACAAGTTCTGGAGGCAAGCCATTCTACTGGTTCATTGTTCTCACTGTCAGGAAATTTCTCCTTATTTCCAGGTTGCTTCTCTCCTTGATTCATTTCCATCCATTGCTTCTTGTTCTGCCTTCAGGTGCTTTGGAGGATATGACATACTGAAACACAAACCAGCTAACCCAGGGGTCTTCAAACTTGGCCCTTTTGTGACTTGTGGACTTCAACTCCCAGAATTCCTCAGCCAGACATGCTAGCTGAGGAATTCTGGGAGTTGAAGTCCACAAGTCATAAAAGGGCCAAGTAGGAAGACCCCTGAGCTAACCCTTAGCTCTGGTTCTGGTGTTGGGCAACTCCAGAAAACCAAGTAAGCCATATTGATATTGACTTGGTCAACAATGACCAGATGCTAGAAACTGGTCTTATAAGGTCTATGCTTGGAGCTTCAAGGAATAGATCTAGCACAGTGGTTCTCAACCTGTGGGTCGGGACCCCATTTGGGGTTGAATGACCATTTCACGGGGGTCGCCAAACAACGCAGTCCGCCATTTTTTTCCCCCTTTTCCTTAGCTGTGCTACTCCCTTTTATTCTATTGGCTTTTGAAAGCCAATAGAATAGACTCTCTTGAATAGAGTCTAATTCTATTGGCTTTCAAAAGCCAATAGGAATTGTCCAGGCTGTCTCTGCCCTGCTGAGCCCGCCAAAAGTCCCATTCTGCAAACGGTGCTGCACCAGTTGAGTAGTCCTCGACTTACGACCGGTTGAGTAGTCCTTGACTTACGACCGGTCGGGGGTTGAGGCATTAAAAAGGTTGAGAACCACTGATCTAGCAAGTCTAGCTCAATCCTTGTCATCTACTCCTGTGCCTGAGGATACTAGAGAAAGAATTCAAGTAAGAATTTAATGCCTCCTGGCTCATCCTCATGGTTGGATCCGGAAGTTAATGTCTGAGTGGTGATCCCAACCATCTGGCTTCCATATTTCCACCGGCACCCCCACCCCCAGGAAATAACAGCTTTTGGTTAATATGCAGTAAGGAAGTTAAACAAATAAAACAATTTGTGAGTGCTAAAAGCAGAAGAGAAGAGGATTTCTGTGGCAGTAGGAAAATGTCAGTCCAAATTTAAGATATATCGGGATGGAATAGAAGAATTTGTCTTTTCCACTAATGAAAAGAAAAACTTCAAGACTGGGAGGCAAAGCATATTTTGCTGAACTGGCTGGAAATAAAGTCATATGCTCTATTTTCACTCTTTATTTTTTTTCCCCCTCCCTTTAACCTCTTTTGTACCAACGCTGCAGTTTGAGCTTATAATAAATCAGAATCTACATTAGGTTTCATACTCAAATTGCGCTTTCTTTCTCTTTGCTTCTTCCCCTCTTATCTCCAGTCTTTTGTTAGGAGATTGAAGAGGAGAACTCCTACATCAGAGGTGGCGAACCTATGGCACGGGTGCCAGATGCGGCACTCAGAGCCCTCTCTGTGGGCATGCACGCCATCGCCCCAGTCCTAGGCCTTCAGTTGGGTTTTATAAAACCTTCTCGCTTTAGGCCTCCGCCACCATGTGCAAAAAAAAAAAAAAAAGGTTCAATCAGTCAATTTCAACTCCTTGCGGGAAAAAAAAGATCTTGCAAATTTGGAATTGATTGATTGAACTTTTTAGTCCCACCTGGTCTGCCATTACCACGGCAGCCACGCCCACCCAGTTGGCCACACCCACCCAATAGGCCACACCTACCCAGCACTTGACGATGCAAAAGTAGGTTTTGGGTTGCAGTTTGAGCACTCGGTCTCTAAAAGGTTCGCCATCACTGTCCTACACACTTACCCGCCATTCCAAAGAGGCAACGAAAAAGCTAAGAAGGAAACAAACAACAACAACAACAAAACAGAATACAGGTAGTCCTCAACTTACAACAGTTTGTTTAGTGACCAGTAATGTGTCGCAGCCTGAGGGTTGGGGACCCCTGCCTTAAGAGAAGCCTTTCCTGTACTTAATACCATATGAAATTGTGCTATATTGTGGGGGCCTTGTTGTGTTTACTGTTAGCTTGTTTGTCTGAGTTGGTAATTTCTTGATTGGGATATTGCTCATTGCTTGTTTGTTGGTCTAGGACAGTGATGGCGAATCTTTTAAGAGACCGAGTGCCCAAACTGCAACCCAAAACCCACTTATGTATCATCGGGTGCCAGTGGGCATGGCCCATTGGGTGGGTGTGGCCCATTGGGTGGGTGTGGCTGTGGTAGCAGCAGATTGCGTGAGACTAAAAAGTTCAATTAATCAATTCCAACTTTGTGAGATTTTTTTTCCCACGTGAAGACGAAATTGATTGATTGATTGAGCCTTTTTTTTTTTTTTTTGCACACGGCGGCGGAGGCCTAAAGCGAAAAGGTTTTATAAAACCCAGCTGAAGGTCTAGGACTGGGGCGATGGCACACGTGCCCACAGAGAGGGCTCTGCGTGCCACCTGTGGCATGCGTGCCATAGGTTCGCCACCATGGAGTTAGGGTTAGGGTTACATCATCATGAACGCAGAGAGCAAAATGGACATTGCCAACAAATTTGGAGTGCTTGGGTATGGTTAGAAGGCAATGACTTTTCTAGCCTGCCCTATCTATCTTTCATGGTAAAATACATGGGAAAATCCCACTAGAGTAAAATTCAACTTAGGGTTAGGGTTAGATCATCATGAATTCATAGAGCAAAATGGACATCGCTAACAAACTGGAATACTTGGATATGGTTAGGAGGGTACTTACTTTTCTAGGCTGCCCTATCTATGTTTCTTGGTAAAATACATTGGAAAATCCCATTGGAGGAATATTCCATTTAGGGTTAGGGTTACGTCACCATGAAGTTGGAGAGCAAAATGGACATCGCCAAGAAATTTGGGTATGGTTGGGAGGACACTGACTTTTCTAGCCTGCCCTATCTATGTTTCCTGGTAAAATACATGGGAAAATTGCATTGGAGGAAAATTCCACTTCTAGGACAGGGGTCTTCAAACTTGGCCCTTTTATGACTTGTGGACTTCAACTCCCAGGCACACTGGCTGAGGAATTCTGGGAGTTGAAGTTCACCAGTCAAGTCATGAAAGGGCCAAGTTTGAAGACCCCTGCTCTAGGATTAATCTTAATGTTTATCCAGATTACTGGCAAGGAGGTGTTTTGATCTTTTTCTTTGCTTTTGGGCTTTTGGATCATCTCTTTTGAATAGTATGTAGATATTGTTTATCTCTCTGTGCCTGTTGATGTCTGACATTCCCACCAACACTGACAGTAGAAGCCACGTGAATATAAACAGAGAGCAAACTTCCCACCCTTCCAGCACTGATGATGTTGCCTAGTTGGGTAATGAAACATCTGCAAGAAAACCACCAAGTTCAGAGAGTACCACAGGTCAACCCTGAGCTATAAATATTCTCTTCTTTTGGTGCACAATTTTTCTCTGTTTATGAAACGTTGGATTGCCTTCCATTAATTCAAACCATAATTACAGCTGGGCTGCAAACAGGACTTGCATTCAGATCTCCTTCTCCAGGATTGGAGAGAACATACCAAGACAACAGATGTTACCCTCTTCTAGTCTTTTCTGGGCCAGAATCCTCATGTGTTTCAGGGTGCCAGGTTGTGAAAGGCTACCCCTTATTCAACCCATCAGTGAATCTTTACTTACCTGTCATCACGCAGTTGGGGGCTCAGAAACCGGGAAGGGTCATCATCGTGACTGCTATGTTGGCTGCTGTAGAAACAAGCAAAATATGAGGCACAAACGGAACGACTCTTAAATGAATAGTAAAGCCATTTGGTTGCACATACAAATGAAAGCTTTTACAAATGGCATGTCCTTCTTCTCTATTTTTTCCCCCTAGCTTTCATTATAACAGACCATAAGGAAGAGATTTCCTGAAATCTTACCCGAATTTGTTCTTCTTTCTACAATACTAATTCTTGATCAGGGGTGTCCAACCTAGATAACTTTAAGACTTGTGGACTTCGACTCCCAGAATTCTGGGAATTGAAGTCCACAAGTCTTAAAGTTGCCAAGCCTGGATTCCTCTGTTTCAGATGAAACAACAGACTTTCTATGCCTTGATTCATCACAGATGTCTTGTTTTCCAAATAAAATATTTTTTCACAATACGTTCCTCAGTTTTTACTAGGACCCCAAATACATAACGCCCCTTCTCTCTGTCCCATTTTTTAAATACCAAGACTTCTTTTTAACTACACCCAGAGTCATTTGAGAGTAAGGCAGCCTTCCAAATCTAATAAAACGGGTATAAATAAATAAACACAACACCACTAAAGCAAGGAAATGATGGGAAACAGGTCTATAAAAAAAATCAGAAACTATCCTTCAAGCCACACTGCAATATCTTTCTAGGGCTTAAAATATCACCAAAGTAAAATACTCCAGATTGAATTTCTATTCCGAATGGAAGCTGCAGTCCTAGAGAGAGTGTCTGATTTCTCGCATAATCCTGAGGATTAGCCTTCACCTCTTACCAGAATGATAGCACAAGCTGGCATCAAAATCATCTTATCAATCAATAAATAACCCCCCCCCCCGTTGATGGGTGCTTCCAGTCTCCCCAATTTAGCCTTTCATAATGTTGTTGTTGTTTTTTATCAGCATCAAAATCAGACAACTCAAGAATTCACATCTGCATTTTCTCCACTGCAGGGATAAAGAAGGTTGGAGAAGGGGAAGGGTGGGAGGAGAGATTCTAGCGATTGTCACTACAATTCCCAGGAGCTCAACTCAGCTTGGCTGGAGGAATGCTGGGAGCTGTAGTTCAACAACATCTGAAAGGCCAAATTTCCCTGCTCCAGATCTAGGTCAAGCCATCCTTCCCTCAGCGCGCTTTGATTTCTCTGACTTCAAAACAACAACAACGATAGATCAGTAGTGCTGATAAACAGATTTGTGATGTCCTACTTAAACAATAGTCTAAACCAGGGGAAGGCAACCTTAGCTCTTCTATGACTCATGGACTTCAACTCCCAGAATTCCTGAGCCAGGCATGCTGGCTCAGGAATTCTGGGAGTTGAAGTCTATGAGTCATAAAAGAGCCAAGGTTGCCTACCCCTGGTCTAAACACTCATTTATCACGTATTGCGAATTTCTTACTACCGAACCACAAGCGTTTCTAAAAAGTATATAACTGTCAGTCCGTTATGCTGTATCTAACTCCAGCTTTTTTGGCTTTTTTTTTTTTAACCTTTCCTGGACTCCCCAAAGCCCAGGGGGAAAACACAATGAAACTTATATTATTGATGCTCTGAAGTCTTGATGGAGAACCTGAGGAATGAATTGCAATGCCAACCCCCTGGCCGAATGAAAACTGAGCCGGATAGAAAATCCGGTGGAAAATTGCTTCTTCTGTCCACGAGATGTCAGAGTTTCCTTTTTGCAGCTGCAAATATACCCAATGGCTCTAAAAGAGGACATATGAGGCCAATGGTTTGCTATCTGAAGCTCCCTGCTGTCATTATCGCACAATTAGCGGGGACTCTGTGGCTCTGGAATCCGCGCTTGTGGGTTGTTTTCGATGGGTTGGCCAATGCTTTTTATAGAGATCTCTTGGGATGGGAAAGAAACTGCTCTGATTTGGGATTCTCATCTTTCAAGCCAGAGAGGCTTGCTCCTGTTTTATCCCTTGTTTAGAGAGTTAATTCTCTCTCTCTCACACACACACACACACACACACACCTTCAATAAAAGGACTTTTCAGCCAGTACATCACTGGAGGAAGTCCGATGCATTTCAATAATGAATTTAGGCAGCTGGAGAAATTTGGAAACAGGATCTTCTATCAACAACTTCACATTTTTTGCCAGGAATTCATAGAGCTTCTGGCTGTGGTGTTGTCTATTTTCACGTCCAGCTTCCAGAGAGCAGCAATGAAGAGAGTGAAATTCTGATATTCCTCTTCAGGATCCACTTACCATCATAGACAAGAAGCTGGTCTCCAGTAAAGGTGGTTTGTTGTTTTTTTTAGCCTTCTGCAAATAAAGTGGATGTGATCTTGGACCCACTTTCACACACTTTGGCCTTGCCTACCTTCAAAAAGCAAAGGTTGCTTTAGGAAAGCATCGTAGAGTGGGAAGCACATGCTCGCAAGAATTGTTTTTTGTTGGAATATGCTCCGCAGTGCATAAAAAAGCAGGTTTTTTTTTTAAAAAAAAATAACTGCTTATTCTTGATCTGCTTCCGTGTTTCCAGTTCACTGCCTCAATCAATTATCCTGTTCAGATTTCTTGTCCCATTTCACCTTCCGGATAAAAATAGTGGAGAAAAGCGCTAACTTTCAACAAGAGGCTGCTGCAATCTTTTCATGCATCGCTTTTTTTTTTTTTCTCCTTTTCAGATGCAAAATTTCTTCCACTGGCTTCAGACAAAGAGAGGTAAAAATATTGGGGCACCTGATCTTCCTATTTGTACACACAGGTGGCTCTTGGCTTACAACAGTTCAGTTAGTGATTGAGCCCAGTTTTTCTGTTGCTAAGAGAGACAGTTGTTAAATTGAATTTTGCCCCATTTTACGACCATTTTTCTCACCACTGTAATTAAGTGAATGGCTGCCACTGTTAAGTTTGTAACACGGTTGTTCAACAAATCTAGCTTCCCCATGGACTTTGCTTGACAGAAGATCCCAAAAAGAGACCCCATGATCCCGGGACACTGCCACCATCATAAATAGGAAACCAGTTGCCAAGCATCTGAATTTTGATCACATGACTATGAGGATGCTGCATTGGTTATAAGTGTGAAAAACAGTCGTAAGCAGTGGTGGGATTCAGCCAGTTCGCACCGGTTCAGCAGAACCGGTTGCTACATTTTGTTGAGTTTGGAGAACCCGCTGAATGCACGCTGCTCATGGAAGTCCATTCTAGGTCTCAGAGGCCTGGGGGATGCCACTTCCAGCAGTCCATTCTAGGCCTCAGAAGCCCAGGCCTGCATCCACACAGAGAACCGGTTGTTCAGGTATTTGAATCCCACCACTAGTCATAAGTCACTTTTTTTCAGGGCTGTTGTAACTTCAAATGGTCGCTCAATTTACTCTTGCAAATCCAGGAGTATCTGTGCGTTAACTATATTATATATTTTACACTTAGCCCAAGATAATTCCTCTGCACTCAACGCTGTCCAGGCAAACCAAAGATTGAACATCCATGTTTCAGACCAATGTTTTTCAACCTCGGCCATTTTAAGATGTATGGACTTCAACTTCCAGAATTCCCCACCCTGCATGGCTTTAAAGTTTAAACCAGACGTGTCAAACTCACGTCACATGACGTCGCGCGATGTATCGGGACTGTTTTGCCATTGCCGACAATGGGGTGGATGCGGCTTCCGCATGACACATTCGGCCCGTGGGCCAGCAGTTTGACACCCTTGGGTTAAACCATTCCATGTTTCCTGCCTCTTGGCTTCCACTGGTCTGATACTACAAGCACGCAAGAACTGTTTCACCCAACTGACGGTGACATTACGCAGAGAAAAATCTGCAGTCTTCTCTTCTGCATCTCAAAACAGACCCACAAAGGATTCTTACCTCATTGATCAAATCTCAGCAGATTCAACGTCACGCAAGAACGTAGAATCCGACGCAGGCCTAGCAGAGGCTGAATCCTTCCCCAATAATCTGTGATTTCTCCTCTAAGTCAATCTCAGCTTAGTGGCTGAGGTTTACACATTCTGCTCCCTGACTCGCCAACTCAATCGTAGCTGGTGTTCTGAACACGACTGTAAGGAACTGCAGTTGCAGAAATGCAACAGTAAAAATTAACCAACTCAATTTAACGATTAAACCTTGCTTGGTCAGTCTTGGCTTCCTCTTGGATTGATGATGAACAGGCACAATTCAAAAGTCATTCAGGTTCAAAGATCATTCAGGTGGCTGGACAAAATACTACTGAATAGGGATGGAGGCTGACCTGTTCTTCCCCCTCCCCTCTGTGGGATTACCTTTCTGGAAGTCATGTTAAGATATTTAAAGCTTTACCCTAAAGCCTTCCTTATCATAAAGAGGTGATGACCTTTGCCTTGTCTCTCAGTTCAAACAACCCAGGCTCCCAGATCATTGTTGATCTGCAGGGATTTTCTTCAGCACCACCTCTTACTCAAGAAAACTAATAGCAATAGAACTTAGACTTATATACCGCTTCACAGTGTTTTATAGCCCTCTCTAAGCAGATTACAGAGTCAGCCTATTGCCCCCAACAATCTAGGTCCTCATTTTACCAACCTCAGAAGGATGGAAGGCTGAGTCAACCTTGATCTGGTGAGACTCGAACTGCCAAACAGCTGGCACCCGGCAGTCAGCAGAAGTAGCCTGCAATACTGCATTCTAACCACTGCGCCACCACGGCTCTTAATGTCCCAGTATTCACCTGATAGAAACAAAATTGCAATAGCAAGTTTTGGCGTAACAATGTCTTGTCTGACCTAGGCATGGTGGTGTAGTGTAACTGATACATTATCCCCTACAAGCCAAACAGATGAACCCATTCTGTAGGAGAGGACAGGCAGAGCCTGGAGGTGGCATCAAGAGAGGAATCAGCCTGGAATCCTTAGGTTTCCACAAGTGATCTAAGTCCAGCTTGTCTTAAATTTCGTTAATTCTTATCCAGCACCAATTTAGTGCTGGCTGTTAGTTGACTAGATTCTTTTGCATAAGCATGAGCTTATACAACGTAACTGGAACTTAATGTGTGGTCCTGATTCGTCGCACCTGACACATTCGTCCCACTAAGCCAAACCCACACAAATTAAGCCAAGGGTGATCTTGGAATACTATGGCTGAAATAATATCCTTTTTCCGTATGCTACAATTACTATTACTATATTTGAAAAAGCAGAAGTTCATGAAATACAAGCTCCTGCTTTTCCCCTCCCCATCCATAAAAAAAAAAAAGAACCATTATCCTTATGGCCGTGTCAACTCTCATCATGATGCTTTTTTGGAAATGTGGTTCCTGAAACGTGATGAGAATGAGAAAACTGTAAAGTGCCCCTTGTCTAGCTTGAAAGATGTTTTAGCCCGTAAGATTTTATTGGTAGTAGAAAGCTCTGAAAGACCAATTCTTTTCAACCACAATCATTCCTGATTTTTGCATATTTTAAGAATACATGACTTTCTGGTAGAATCATTTCTCCCTACTGGAATATACATAAAGACACTTATATATTATTTATTTTCTCTGCATTCTAGTTCTACCTTCCGGAGGGTATAGCAGTAGAGAGCCAAGAAAACAACAGAGGGGGGAGATAATTAGCCCCACCAAGCACCAGAAAGAGCCGGTTTTGTACTGGCAATTCAATTACAGATGCATGAAATGTTATCCACATGAGATGAGAAATTATGCTCATATTCTACAGAAGCCTTTTGAGACTGCAAATATGTGTATAATGCTATTGTGTGGATTTGCTATAAGATTATTTTTTTTCCTTGGGCCCAGCTGACTAGATGCCATGTGGATAAAAGAACCAAATGGGTGCTTCATATTAAAGATTCCTAATAGACTACTGGAGAAAATGTGTTTCTCTTTGTTAGACCAGGGGTAGGCAACCTTGGCTCTTTTATGACTTGTGGACTTCAACTCCCAGAATTCCTGAGCCAGCCTGGCTCAGCTTGGAAACCTCTCCCTTTCCCCTCAGCATGGCTGGTTCAGGATTCTGGGAGTTGACGTCCGTGAGTCATAAAAGAGCCAAGGTTGCCTACCCCTCTGTTAGACCATTAAAAAAACAGTTAATATTAGTCTTTCAGATTGATGCAGCCAGAGCCAAATACACAAAATACACCTCGTATGTGACACACTCACATTCCCACTTGAGGTTTTTTTTTCAGTTTCAGGTTACAAAAACAGGTTTATGATGGAGCTGGTAAGTTGCAACCCAGAGAGAACTGATATTCCGTATTTCTTCGGGGGAGTAATCAATCAATAATAATCAAAGAGAGAAGCAACCTAGAAGTAAGGAGAAATTTCCTGACAGTCAGAACAATTAACCAGTGGAACAAACTGCCTCCAGAAGTTGTGGTGCTCCATCCCTGGAGGTTTTTGAGGAGAGATTGGACAACCACTTGTCTGAAATGGTCTAGGGTCTCCTGCTTGAGCAGGGGGTTGGGCTAGAAGACCTCCAAGATCCCTTTCAACTCTATTATTCTGTTACCCCAGATCAATTAATGAGGGGAATGGCTTCCCTCCAGAAGTTGTGGGTGCTCCATCCCTGGAGGTTTTCAAGAAGAGACTGGACAACCATTTGTCTGAAATGGTATAGGGTCTCTTACTTGAGCAGGGGGCTGGACTAAACCAGGGCTTTTCAACCAGTGGTACGGGTACCACCTGTGGTACATTGGCACATGGCAGGTGGTACGCGACCATCCTAGAAAAGTGGTAGTGGGGGAGGGGAATGAGCTGAACCGGTGGCAGCACCGCACAAGCCTGAGCGAGAGATGGCTGGAGCTGCAGGGCTATCAGGGCTCAGTGGAAGGGCCGGGATCAGTGCCAGGATCCAACTGATCGGCACTTCTTCAGGACTCTCAGGGCTCAGTGGAAGCGCCAGGATCAGCACCAGACTCCAGCTGGAGCTCAGCACTGATCCTGATGCTTCTGCTGAGCCCTGAAGAAGCACCAATCAGCTGGAAAGCAGCACTGATCCTGCCCCTTTTGCTGAGCCCAGAAGAAGCATCGATCAGCTGGAATTTGCAGCATCTCCAGGGTCTTGTGATTTACATTCAGATGCTTGGCAATTGATTCATATTTATGACAGTCACAGTGTCCCAGGGTCATGTGAAGTGACCAAAACCTGCTGCAACCACCCTGCAGACAGGGGAAATAAAAACCAAACATCCCCCACCCCACCCCCACTGCCAATCCTCAACAGAAATGCTCAGAACAATGAAAACCTTGGATAGGAGGAAGAGCACCGCTGGGTGGGCAAGCAGGTGTTTTGCTTGGCTGTGCCTTGGGGGGGGGGGACTTTTTTCAGTCCCATTGTAACTTTGAGCAGTCACTAAGCAAACTGTTGTAAGTCGAGGACTACTTGTACTTTATCACTTTTTCCCTTTTTTTTCTTTTTTTTTTATCATCAAGTTTTTGACACCTTGCTAGGCGACTGGCGGTACTCAGATATTGCCATATCCTAAAAGTGGTACAATGGGTGAAAAGGTTGAAAAGCCCTGGTCTAGAAGACCTCTAAGGAGCCTTCCAACTCTGTTATCCTCTAAACAAAAGGGCTTATCTAAAGGAACATCTTTCTAGGTTATTGGTAGGATGTGATGTGAACAACTCTCACCCAGATGATATCACAATGGCCTTTCTGCCCTCCAAATTAGCTCCCTCTCCCTGTATGACCGTAATAAACCATTCTCTCTCTTTTCCACTGCGAGTTAATTAACAACTGAACACTGAACCCTCCAAATTATTCTGATTGTGAAATTCTGAAAACGTAGCATGCAGACTCCAGCCCTCGGCTTCCTTTCATTAGTAGCTAGTGGGTGGCGATGCTGTCTGAAAATAAGAAACCAAGAGATGTGTTGTATTGTACAAGACTATGGGACAGAACGCTGAAATATTCTCTCGTTCTTTTTTTTTCACTCTCTTGATCTCTTCCCTGAGGTCTTGTCAATTATCCTTATGAGAAGTTGTCTTTTGTTCAGTATCGGTGGCAGGGAAAGAATATGATCCCTCCAAGGTAAATTTAATTTTTTTTTCTTTTTTCTAAGAGGTGCGGAGGAATTATTTTATCTACTGAAAAAATATAGCATCCTGCACTTCCTTTTCCTTCTAGCCTGAAAATAACCCACTGCAAAGGTGTTAAAAATTTTGCAACACACCACAATGGCTTTTGATTGCTGCTCTTGGCAATGCCTCCTTGTAAAGTGGGTGTACTTGTTAACTCCCTTTGAATTAATTAATTTGCCTTGCAAACTCCCAGTGCCTAGGATCACTCTTATCAAACAAGCATTTCTTTCTGAACAGAGAAATTTCAGCTTGCATCAACTAACGTAGGCAATTGATGCTGAGGAATATGTTATCAGTGAAAAAGTTTTAAGACTTGACCCTCCAACTTAGATCACGGCTTCCAACAACTTATATGGTGAATATCTAAGGGAGGAAACACAATCGAAGAGTGAGGAGTAGGCCTAGTCCTCATTTTCTGTGGAGCTAAACAGATCAAGAACAAAATCGTCCCTTCAGCTCTTCCCAGTCCGGGAACTGATATTGTTATAGGCGGTCCTCACCTTATGACCTCAGCTGAACCCAAAATTTTGTTGTAACTTTGAATGGTCACTAAATGAACTGGTGTAAGTCGAGGACTACCTGTATGTGGTCTCCTCCCTTGAGCAGGGTGCTGGACTAGAAGACCTCTGAGGTCCCTGCCAGCCTTGTGATGCTATGTTCTACCTTCTCTAAACCATGGAGATGGCTTATTTGAGCACCTATCATAAGGAGAAATCAGCAGGAGAAATCTTCAGAGGGAAGAATGGACAAAGCTTGTTCCTTGAATCTATCAGAGGTTATAATCTTCATAGTTGCAGAATAATATATTCTTAGCAAAAGGCAAAAAAAGGAAAGAAAGAAAGAGAGAGAGAAAGAGAGAGAGAGAGAGAGAGAGAGAAAGAAAGAAAGAAAGAAAGAAAGAAAGAAAGAAAGAAAGAAAGAAAGAAAGAAAGAAAGAATTAGCCAACTATTTCTTTGAGGACTTAAAACAAAAAGATGTTTTGAAAATGATTGCCTCATCTTTGTTTAATTGCTTATTTTGGGAAGAAAAAAAAGAAAGACTATTCCAATCCCTACAGGTTTCACAATAGTAGAACGTGCCACTAAACACATGAAGCCTTGAAGTGGTTTTTTTTTTTTTACTTTGGCTGAGCATTTTGTATAAATGCAGCCAATAAACCACGGTGAGACAAATTAGAGCTTAGTATAAAGAGAGGATGTAAATGACTGGAAGAATTGGGATTTTAAAAAAAAAATGAAAGAAAATTCAACTTGATTTCTTTTCAACAGTAATTAATTTCTTGTCTCAAGCCTGCATGCCCACAGAGTGCTAAAAGAAACATATTTTATTTTCAGAAGTACAAAAGTAAATAGGGTGTCAGCCAACTACTCTGCCTGCCCTCCCCCAACACACACAAACACAATTCTATACACCTCGATCCAGAGCTGCTGAAGGCCACAAGAATCCATTGCTAGCCAACGAAACCAAGAAATATCATGATAATTGTTCCATTCTGTTTTGCATCAGTGGAACACAGTTTAGACCAGTGTTTCTCAATCTTAGCAACTTTAGGGTACGTGAACTTCAACTCCCAGGATTCTGGCTGGGGAATTCTGCAAGCTGAAGTCCGCACATCTTAAAGCTGAGAAATACTGGTTTAGATATCTCATGCCTTGGAGGTCTAAAACAGCTTTCTCCAAATTTTTGATGTTCTCCTGATCTGCAACTCCCACCAATACGCTACTATTGATATGATTGACTCAAATGTCTTTAATAGATGGCCTTCCAGTCAAACCCATCTAGCTGTGCTTAGAGGGGTTCAACCTATTCTCTACAGCACCTGAAGGCAGGGCAGGAAGCAACGGATGGAAACTAACCAAGGAGAGAAGCAATCTAGAATGAAGGAGAAACTTCCTGACAGTGAGGACAATTAACCAGTGGAACAACTTGCCTTCAGAATGCTTCAACTTCTTTTTTAAGAAGAGATTGGACAACCACTTGTCTGAAATGGTATAGGGCCTCCTCCCTGAGCAGGGGGTTGGACTAGAAGACCTCCAAGGTCCCTTCCAACTGCGTTATTCAGTTATTCTGTTAATCTTCAGTTCTCTTTCAGTTCGTGTCATTCCCCTCTCACTGTAGTGATCCATCTGGCTTAGTATGACCAGGGGTGAATGAGTTCTTTTCTCCATCACATCACCTGAGAAACTAGCAGGCTCAGAAGAATGAACCCAGAGGGAATTTCATGTTAAAAGTCCAACTAGTGTTTTCCAACGCTGCCACAGAAGGAATTTGGAAGGGCCCAAGCGGCAGGCTGATCTTGGTATGCTAATACTCCCTAATCCGTGCCATGCTGTTTCAAAATATAAATCAACCTGGTGGAGAAAGAGGAGTCGGAGCCTTGTTGATCAAGAAGAAACTGGTAAGACCGTTGCACAACACTCTGATGTGATCGACTGTGGTCTTTTACTTCTAAAGAGCAGATGATAGACACAAACAGGAGGAAAATGACATTTGCTGTCTGCTACTGTTCTGGACTTCTTGAAGGCATCGATAAAGGTCTATTCGACAGAAAGGGCTGGACTAAATAACAAAGGTTTGTTCCAGCAAGATTAATCAGTGGAAGGACTTGCCTCCAGAAGTAATAGTAGTAAAGTTGGAAGGGACCTTAGAGGTCATCTAGTCCAACCCCCTGCTCAGGCAGGAAACCCTACACCATTTCGGACAAATGGCTGTCCAGTCTCTTCTTAAAAACTTCCAGTGTTGGAGCATTTACTGCTTCTGGAAGCAGGTTGTTCCACTGACTAATTGTTCTCACTGTCAGGAAGTTTCTCCTTAGTTCTAGGTTGCTTCTCTCCTTGGATTAATTTCCACCCGTTGCTTCTTGTCCTGCCTTCAGGTGCTTTGGAAAATAGCTTAGTTCCCTCTTCTTTATGGCAGCCCCTGAGATATTGGAATACTGCTATCATGTCCCCCGTTGTCCTTCTCTTCGTTAAACTAGACATACCCAATTCTAGCAACCGTTCCTTATATGTGGGGAGTTCCACCACTGGAGGTTTTGAAGAAGAGATTGGGCAACCATTTGTCTGAAATGGTAAATGGTTTCTTGCTTGAGCAGGGGGTTGGACTAGAAGACCTCCAAGGTCCCTTCCAATTCTGTTATTCAAGACAATCCTGGTGCTCTTGCAATATCCTTAACACATAAACTCCTGCCACAAGAACACTTCTAAGCTTCTACATTGCTCTCTCGCCCTTTTGATACTAGATGACACATTACCGGCCTCCCTACCATGTGTTATTTATTGTCACAAGCTGCTGGAGTCCTGAGAGTAGAGAGTCATCTCAGGTTTGTTATTTTTTTAAAAAGGATTTTAGCCTGGATGGTTAGAACATAATGAAAAATAAATAACCCAACCGATCCTCAAGCTAAAGAGTCTCCAATCAGTTGGACCCAGACAATCATGCTGGCTGTCAAGCATGTGACTTGAAAGTCCACCCAAGTAGAGATCTTGACTAGAAAAGCCACGATGGAGGAGAAGGGGGGGGCGAGGGAGAAGGTAGAGAAAAATACATAAAATTAAGTAATTTGGATGTCATTAATTGACTACTTAATTAGAATCGATGAGAATATTTTTGGGTTGTAATGAAGGCTATTAAAGGAACCTTGCTTAAATGTCCTCAGAACTTTAGCTTCTGTGAAATTCTAATGTTAATTAGAAAGAAGCTAATTAATCAATCAAGCACTTGATTCAATTGAGAATTTTAATAGAGTCATCCTGAACTTACCTTCCAGGGAAGACATCCTTCTGAGTGCTAGAAGGATCAAAAGTTACTCCTTCGTCATAATAGTGAGACTTGAGTTGTTTAAGCACCAATTTTTTACTTAAGATACAAGCCACCCAAATTTAAGAATTGCTTGTCATTTTTGGAACAAGGAGGAGCACATTAGACTAAACTGGTCACCATCCCTGACTGGCACTGAATTAGCTGAGAATTTCTTACTGGAATTAGCAATTTCCTGTCCAGATTAAGAAACAGATTAGTTCATCAATATTCTACGTGCTGCTACCTGTGGTTACTGCAGACATGATCCAGGGATGCATCACACAGTTCCGGTTTATGAACAAACGTAAAAAGTACTCCAATTTCTACAAGTATAGACGGTCACCAGCTGTGCTTCAGATACCTTCATCCAGATATGAGCAAGTCCCTCACGTGTTTACAATGTCTTGTTTCAACAAATATTGCTTATAAGGTAATTCCCTCAGTTTTCCTCCGAAACTTTCTAAAGATCTTAGAAAGCAAGAATCTACAGGCAGTCCTCAACTTACAACAGTTTAGTGACCGTTCAAAGTTACCATGGCACTGACAAAAGGAGCTTATTGACCATTTTTCCCAGTTACGACTTCGGCAACGTCCCCGCAGTCCCGTGATCAAAATTAAGACGCTTGGCGACTGACTCACATTTATGGCGGTTGCCGTGTCCTGGGGTCACGTGATCCCCTTTTTGCGACCGTCTGATGAGCAGAGTCAATGGGGAAGCCAGATCCATTCAACAACCGGGTTACTTCCGGGATCCATTTAACCATTGAGGCAATAGAGGCCGTAAAATGGGACAAACTCATTTCACCGCAGAAATTTTGGGCTCAGTTGTGGTCGTAAGTCGAGGACTACCTGCACTGGGTGCAAAATGAGGCCACGGAAGCAAACCACACAGGCATCAGATGGCTCTAGGTTAGTCGATAGAGGGCGACAGAGACATGATGGAATATGGGCTATGGGACGTTCAGCGAAAGGCCGTGGACGATGGAAACCGTGAAAGGGATGGAGGGGGATAAACGGAGGCCACCTACCTGCTCTCACTGCATTCTTTCTTCTCCCTCACATTCAACCACTTCCGAAGGAGGAAGCGCTTGCGCCGGGGAGAGGCGCTAGGCGTGGAGCAATTGGACCAAGGGGTGTCTTCATCACTGGATGGTGTAATTTCAATGGAGGGAAGCTGAAGGAACTCCTTAGAGGACGAGGAGGTGGCCGTCTCTGGATTCTGCTCTTCGGCGTTCCGTACGCGGCGTATCTTGAAACGCCTTCGGCGCAAGGTTGGAGTGGAAGAGCTGGACCAGGCATGGACGTGCTCCTCCACCACAGCCTGTGGCTCTGACACTTGCAGCGATGGCAGCTGAAGTGTCTCGGTCATCTTGGCTGCTGGCATGGAGTCCTGTGTCTCGTCCGCCTCTTCCTTCATACGGCCTTCCTTCTTCACCCCTCACTTCTAGAGCTCCAAAGAAGCCGGAGAGCAAAACCCCACCTTATTCCCTTCTGGGTTCTGCTTGCAGGGCTGCTTTCCTCTCCGAGAGGAATTGCACATTCCTCAGGTGGTCTCATTGAGCTGAAGAAGCCCTCCCGTCCATGGAGAAGGCCAGCTGCACGTTGTTGCTGACTTCCCAGCCAAGTTCCTAACTTCCCAGGCAAGGCACAACTTTCCGCCTCACGCCTGTCTATACCGGAGCGGCCCCCAGTTTGTCACCAAGGACCAAAATCGGGTTGCCCAGCAGCTGTTTGCCTCTTGCCTCTCCTCCGCAGCACTCTTTCCTTGCCTGTCTGCAGATGAATGGCTCCTCTGGAGCTGTGTCGGAAAACTCTTATTGGGGTGCGCTCTGGAGGGACCGAATGAGAAGCGTTGAGGAGCTGTGGGGAGATTGGAAGGAAGGAAAGAAAACAAAGCAAAGCAAAGCAGAAAGACAGAGAGCAAGGGAGGGAGGGGAGAGAGAGAGGGAGGGAGGAAGGAAGCAGTGATATATGATAAAATCAGCAAAGGAGAAGAAGAGGTGGGAGGGGGAGATTCTTTTCCCCCACCCCTCCCGCCCCAGGCTGATAAGCTCAGACAGCTGCTGCTAATGTAGCCACACTCTGAAGTCCAAGTGACAAACTCTCGGTTACCGAGCGTGCTGCGGCTGTGCCAATCAGCCGTGGTGGAGGTTGGAGGGGGTTTCTGGAACCAAGCCTTCCAGACTAAATGATTGGCTGGATTCCCTGTCCATCTCAACCCCTTGCTGGCTAGCTGCCTCACGAAGTAGAAAGAAGGCCACAAGATGACCCTGAGTCTTATCTGGGTGACATTTGAGTTCTTTTCTTCTCTTTTTCTCCTTGAAAGCCACAGAGGGTGGGTCAAAGGAGGAAGGAGTCAAAGCAAATTAAAAAAATAAATAAATGGAACTATGTCTAGATTTATCCTTGCCACCACTTTGGACTAGAGGATCAAGGATCACCCGAGTCCTTGAGTGAAGGGCTCCAAGAACTGAAGTTGGGATAAACCAAAAGTGGAGCAGAGGACTCCCCCACGCCCTTTCAAAGTCAGCCTGTTTCTGACCAACCGTGAGAAGCAAAGTTGTCAGAGAACAGGCAGTCAACAATTTGCGTTTCAATGACTCTCAGAGACATGGCTCAGTCCTTGTGGAGTTTTCTAAATGCTGGGCCAGGGTTGGTGGGGGATGAGGTAGAAATTTCAGGGTGAAAGAACTGCTTCCAAAGTGACATATTTTTCAGGCACTTGAGTCATATCTCTGTCCATGGGATGGAACAGCTGGAGAAGACCTCACGAATATATGGTAAGGATTGATTCAAGAGGAGGAAGGTTCTCTTGTTCTGGTTAAGACATGTTTTGGTGGGAGTGAGAAGAAGACAGGCGACTGTGTCGACCATCTCCCCACACTCTTGACCCAGGACCCAGATGCACTTCCCTCATTACAACTCAAAGGCTGTAGCTCTGCTCAGCTTACGGCCCTTCAAAGAGACGAGAGTCTTGGATGGACAAGACTCATCAGGCAATCAACAGAAGCTCATCAGAGGATGCAGTGAGCATTCTTGGACTATTTATCCTGATTGGAGACGTGTTTTCGGTGGAGACAAGGAGAAACGCCACTATTTACGGAGAAGAAATATATTCATTACCAACCCAATTATAGCTAGTCCTCCTCTTATGACTAGAATGGGACCAGACTTTCTGTCGATAAGCAAAGCTGTCAACACAATTGCACCCATGTTTACCACCTTTCCTGCCACAGTGGTTGACCGAAGCTGCAGGGGTTAAGTGAACCATGCAGTCGTTAAATGAATCCCGCTTCCTCCATTGACTTTGTTTGTTGGAAGAGGGCTGGGAAAGTCACAAACAGCAATCACACAAGTCCGGGATGCTGCAACTGTCGTAAATGCAAGTCAATTACAAAGAGCCCAAATTTTGCCCCCGTGACCACGGGGACTCTGCAGCGGTCATAAGAGCAAGGACTGTTTGAAAGTCATCCTTTTTTCAATGCCTTGGTAACTTGGAACGGTCGCTAAACAAATCGGTTGTAAGTCAAGGACAACCTATATGCTATTTATTCCTGTTTTACAGGACTTCATTTCAGATTTACAATTTACAGCTTGCAAGCACAATTGAGTCAATTGTGAGAAATTTCTTAAGTGAGTTTTGTCCCATTTTATGACTTTTCTTGCCACATTTGTGACTCAAAGTTACAACGGTACTGAAAAAAGGACTTATGACCGTTTTTCACACTTACGACCATTGCAACGTTCCCCACGGTCACGGAATCAAAAATTCAGACTCTTGGCAATGGATTCATATTTACGACGGTTGCAGCATCCCAGGGTCACATGTTCCCCTTTTGTGACCTCCTGACAAAGGAAAGTTAATGGGGAAGCCAGATTCACTTAACAGCCCTGTTACTAACTTAACAACTGCAGTGATTCACTTCTAACAACTGTGGCCAGAAAGGTCATAAAACGAGGCAAAACTCATTTAACGACTCTCTCACTTAGCGACAGAATTTTTGGGGTTCAGATGTGGTCGTAAATCAAGGACTGCCTGTACAGGCCGTTAAGTTTGGGACAAGTGGCCTTCTGTTTTCCATTTTAAGCTCTGTTTGCTTTTGGAAACAGATAGAAGCGGGACAGGATTTTAGCAAGCAATCCAGACCAGAAGGAATTTGGACAGGTGCCCTAAACAGAAGCTTATCAGGAATAGATTGACACGTCCTCAACTTCCGGGACTCCGGAAGCTTGCATTGATCCTGCCTCCCAAAACAGAGTAAAGAGACTTCAAGAAATGACTCCGGAGGGCTTTCTTCTCTTGCTGAAACAGTCTCTGGAGGCTGCTGCTGGGACAGGGGAAGTCACAGCAGTGAAAAAAACATCCGTAGCTTCCAAGCAAAATAGGTCAGGCCCTCTGGAACACCACAATTCTCCCTTGCTGTCTCCTGGCAGCTGTAGCAGCCCCATAGGATCCAATCCTCGATTTATGATGACAATCGGGGACAGGATTTCCATTGTTATTAAGTGAGTCACACCCGATTCTAGTTTGTTTTTTTTTAATTGCTGTGGCTTTTGACTGAATCTGTTTTTTCCCCCCTTTTGCCTTTACTGGTCAGAAGCCGGCAGACAAGATCACAAATAGTGATCTCAAGATCCTGGGACGTTGCAACTGGCATAAATACCTGCCAGTTCCTAAGTGCCCGGATTTTGATCACGGGGCTCTGGGGGAAATGCTGCAATGGTTGTTAAGTCCAAGGACCTGGTTGTAAGTCACCTTTTTTTGTGGCGGTGTAACTTCACGTGGTGACTAAACGAATGGTTGTAAATCAAGGGTTACCTGTAGATCTTGACTGAAAGACAACGATGCTCCAAAGCAGTGTTTCTCAACCTTGACCATTTTAAGGCATGTGGACTTCAACTCCCAGAATTCCACAGCCAGCAATGCTGGCTGTGGAATTCTGGGAGTTGAAGTCCACATGCCTTAAAATGGTCAAGGTTGAGAAACACTGCTCCAAAGGCACCTTTCTAAGTAAGCTTCTTTGAAACCACCACCCCCTGCCTCTCTGTACAGGTAGCTCCTCGACTGATGAATACAATTCAGCCTAATGTTTCTGTTCCTGAGACGGTGGTTAAGTGAATTTTGCCCCGTTTGACGACTTTTCTTGCCACAGTTGTTAAATGAATCACTGCAGTTCTTAAGTTAATAACACGATTGTTAAGTGAACCTGTCTTCCTTGTTCCCTTTGTTTGTCAGAAGTTCGGAAAAATGGGATCACACGACTCTAGGACGCCGCAACTGTCATAAATGTGAGCCAGTTGCCAAACAGCCGAATTTGGATCCCGTAACCCAGGGGATGCTGCAATGGTTATAAGTGTGAAAACAGGCCATAAGTCACTTTTTTTAGTGCCATTGTGACTTTGAACAGCCACTAAACCAGGGTAGGCAACCTTGGCTCTTTTATGACTCACGGACGTCAACTCCCAGAATTCCTGAGCCAGCCATGCTGAGGGGAAAGGGAGAGGTTTCCAAGCTGAGCCATGCTGGCTCAGGAATTCTGGGAGTTAAAGTCCACGAGTCATAAAAGAGCCAAGGTTGCCCATCCCTGCACTAAATTAATGCTTCTGAATTTCTGTAGAGCAGTGGTTCTCAACCTTTTTATGCCGCGACCCCCAACTGGTCATAAGTCAAAGACTATTCAACCGGTCGTAAGTCGAGGACTACTCAACTGGTGCAGCACCGTTTGCAGAATGGGACTTTTGGCGGGCTCAGCAGGGCAGAGACAGCCTGGACAATTCCTATTGGCTTTTGAAAGCCAATAGAATTAGACTCTATTCAAGAGAGTCTATTCTATTGGATTTCAAAAGCCAGTAGAATAAAAGGGAGTAGCACAGCTAAGGAAAAGGGGTTGTTTGGCGACCCCCGTGAAATGGTCGTTCGACCCCAAATGGGGTCCCGACCCACAGGTTGAGAACCACTGCTGTAGAGCAATTCGCTTTGAGGTTAGCTTGGAGGAAACCGTGAGAACGTCAATTCTGTTTTGTTAAGAGAGACAGATCAGGACCCAAACGAAAACCCTCTGAGGTTTTTTGAGCTTTTTCGACCTATTTATGCAAATTTCCAGGAAGCACCATACAGCCCACAGACACTGATTCTACAACTGAGCATTTCTGCAAATGACAGCAGGAGTCAGAAACCCACTCAAGGCCTACAAATAAAACTATCCTGCTTTAAAAAGAGACGATTCGAGATGGAGAGACAGAAAGAGGGAGACGGTAGGTTGCCACGCCATAATGTGATTTGTTTATTGGGGGGGGGGTTTCAGCAATATGTCAACCACGGTTGACGAAACCATGACTTCACAAGATGTACAATCTGAGCCTATAGATGCCTATCCATATATCGGTCTATGTTTCCAAACAAAGAAATGAGGGGTGAATTGCGAGTTGGAATAAGTGCACCCCATAAAATCTCTGCCAAGCAGACTTTTTGTTTATTCATGTTATAATTGCCCTCCTTTTCCTTTCCCTTTCATATCAACTTTAATCAGACATTCTCACAAGCATAATTAGCAAAGAAAGGAGTTGAAATGCAGTTTCAAGACTTGTTTGCAGAGATGTTCTTTGGGGAAGAGTAAACAGACCAAAGAGAGGCACATATATCCACTCTGAAGCCCAACTGAGTATTGTTCCAGACTCTGTAATAAATCAGAATTGATGTATCCACCCAGACAGCATCGTTTACAATATTTATAATAAAGGGTATATGGCAATTCCAGTAATTGTTTCCCAGAGGTTTTTTTTTTTAAAACCAATTAGTATTTTCCAACTATTTGGGGAACGCAGAAGCCTCATCTATCTCCCATACTTGCAAATAAAGTTTACATACATCATTAATCACAGGAGATGCAACTGTACAAAATATCTTTTGACAGCATTTTCCTCCTATTCTGTGAAAATACCTACCCAAGACAACCCTCGCATATCAAAAGTGAATAACACTTGCCCCCCCCAAACAATAACAGCAGGATAAAAGTTTAATAAATGAATAAACAAAAGTCGTAATCCAGTATACACATAATTAAGCCCCACAACTCTCAATGAATTCAGTGAGGCTTATTTGGGAGGAGATACATAAAAGGAATGAATGGAAAGATGCTTGCAGAATTCAAAATGTACTGTGTCAAGAGTGCTTCTGTCCAACACAGTAAGCCACAGTTTTTTCCTCTGCAGTGCTTGGTCCCAAAGGTGCTTTTTCAAGAGGCAATTGGACTTTCTTGTTTTTCTCTGAAGACGTTTCGCTTTTCATCCCAGAAGCTTCTTCAGCTTCAGCGTCTTCCACTCTTGGATGAGAAGCACAACGTCTTCAAAGAAAAACTAAGAAAGTCCAGTTGCCTCTTGAAAAAACACCTTTGGGACAACCATAGCCTGGAGGACTGAAAATCTCCACAGATATTCTGCCATACTTTGAGTTTTCATTGATACACCAAATAGTATCTTTGGTTACATTATTCCTATATAGGTAGTCCTAGACCAGGGCTTTTCAACCAGTGGTATGGGTACCACCTTGTGGTACATTGGCACCTGGCAGGTGGTACACAACCATTATAGAAAAGTGGTAGCGAGGGAGGGGAATGAGCTGAACCAGTGGCAGCATCACACAAGCCTGAGCGAGAGATGGCTGGAGCTGCAGGGCTGTCAGGACTCAGCGGAAGCACCAGGATCAGTGCCGCTTTGCAGCTGATCGGAGCTTCTTCGGGACTGTCAGGGCTCAGTAGAAGCGCCAGGATCAGCACCAGGCTCCAGCTGGAGCTCGGTGCTGATCCTGGGGCTTCTGCTGAGCATAGAAGAAGCACCAATCAGCTGGAAAGCAGCTCTGCTCCTGGCGCTTCTGCTGAGCCCAGAAGAAGCATCGATCAGCTGGAATATTGCAGGTTCTCCGGGGTCTAGTGATTTACATTCAGATGCTTGGCAACTGATTCATATTTATGACAGTCACAGTGTCCCAGGGTCATGTGAAGTGACCAAAACCTGCTGCAACCACCCAGCAGACGGGGGGGGAATAAAAACCAAACACACCCCCAACACATCCCCGCTGCCAATCCTCAACAGAAATGCTCACAACAATGAAAACCTTGGACAGGAGGAAGAGCGCCACCGGGTGGGCAGGCAGGTGTCTTGCTCGGCTGTGGCTTGGGGGGCACTTTTTTCAGTGTCATTGTAACTTCGAACAGTCACTAAGCGAACTGTTGTAAGTCGAGGACTACCTGTACTTTATTACTTTTTTCCTTTTTTTTTTTTTTTGTTCATCAAGTTTTTGACACCTTGCTAGGCGACTGGTGGTACTCGGATATTGCCATATCCTAAGAGTGATACAATGGGTGAAACGGTTGAAAAGCCCTGTCCTAGACCTGTGACACAATTCAGCCCAGAATTTCTGTTGCTAAGTGAGACAGTTGTTAAATGGGTTTTGCCCCATTTTACGACCTTTCTTGCTGCAGTGGTTAACTGAATTGCTACAGCGAAGGTGGTACCACGGTTGTTAAGTGGACCTGGCCTCCCCATTGGCCTTCCTTGTCAGAAAGTCGCCAAAGGGGATCCGTCACGTGACTTCCGGGACACTGCAACCGTCGTTAAGTACATGTCAGTTTCCGAGCCACTGAATTTGGATCACGTGATCTTGGGGAGGGTGCAAAAGTTGTATGTGTGGGGAAACAGCCATCAGTCACTTTTTTCGGCGCCGTTCTAATTTCAGTCACTAAGTAAACGATTGTAGGTCAAGGACTTCCCGTTGTGACTTATGTGAATCATAACTAAGTTGGAGAAGAACTCTTGGTCTCTTTTCTTTTAAAATTCCCTTTTTAATTGACCTTCCCTCACCTGGTAGAGAAAGTTGTGCTTTTGAATTTCTGCCTCTCCCTTCACAGTTGTTAAGAGTTTCAGAATTTTCACACCTCTGGAATAAACTATGCACTTTGAAAAGTAGATGTAGTTACTGTGCAAGGTTGTGAATCAATCCTTAATGCCTTTCCAGAACAAATTCTACGCTCCCTCACCCCAGGCACAGCTCTTTCCTCGCAAAAATGTTTAATGTGTTAAGCCCTGAAAATTATATCCATAAAGGAGCGGTGGATTCCATTGCCTTACCTTAGAAAAAGCTAATAAGGAGACGTGTTTCCAACACATTCTGAATTCCCTGGACTCACAGACTTAGGAAAAAAGACCAACAGTTTTCCATCCCAGTGGTAAACTCATTTTGTAATAAGCATTAGAAACTGTAGTATAAGGAATGGATAGTTTAGTTTTGTTTTGTTTTTTTCTCTTAAGAGCCTGATTGCCCATAACCTCAGCAGACGGGCCATCAGAGAAACATTTCCAAAATCAAATGTATATCATTTTCCCCTTGGAGTTTTTCCTTCAACAAGGAGCTACTTGGGAAATAACTTTTGCAGTCAAGTCGAGATTTAAAACCATTTAAAAACCAGCTTGCTGCATCTCTAAGAAAAATGCTCGGCTGCTCCCATTTTTAAACTAGGGGACCCTACGAAAAATAAAAAATGCAACATTTTCTGCCGATCGGATGTTCCCACCTAGAGGGTCATCTGGCTCGCCGCCCCTGCCCTCGGCTTCCTAGAACACATTGTGCCGCAGACGTATCATGTACCAATGCAATGCCACTCAATTTATCACGACGCTCTGAAAGCTTCTTAGCGCATTTGCTAACCAAAAGCTACTCGATACGTTAGGCAGGTCAGCCGGTCTTGTTCCCAAGGTCGCTGAGTGCACTTCACGGCTGAGTGAGGATTTAAACTTTCTCAGGCCTCTGGCCCATTATGTGAACTGCCCTTCGGACAAAAGGAAAAAGGGGAGAACCTCAGAAACATTTGTGTAGCTATACACCATTGTTGCCGCCCTGGATCTGCAGCCTGCATTCTTGCTAGTCAAGTTGAAAGGACAGCTGTCACCTGCGGATGAAACACGATTTCTTCAAAAGAACGATGTCAGTAGTGTCCCACTAACCATAGGAGATCTTTCTGAACTTTCATTTTCGACCACCATCAGGACAGGTAATCCTAGTTAGTTTAGTGACCGTTGGAAGGTGACTTATGACTATGTTTCAACTGACGACTGTTGCAGATCCCTGTGTTCACAAGATCAAAATAAAGATACTTGGGAGCTGGTTCATATTTATGATGGTTGCGATCTTCCTGGGTCACGTGATCCCTCTTTTGTGACCTAGTGACAAGCGAAGCCAAGTTAATATCCCCGTTACTAATTTAACAGCTGCAGTGATTCACTGAACAGCAGTGGCGAGAAATGTCGTAAAATGGGGCAAAATTCACTTAACAATTGTCTTCCTTAGCCACAGAAATTTTGGGCTCAATTTTGTGGCTGTCAGTCAAGAACTATATCTGCACAGCGTTCTTGCTAATTGGTTTAAGGGATGGAGATAATCTGCAGGTTGAACGCAATTTCTTTAAAAGAATCGTGTCAGTTGAATCCCGCTAATATTGGGAGAACTTTCTAGAACTTCATTTTCAATTGCAGTCAGGACATGTTTTTGGTCAGGAGCTACCCAGAGTTGGTTATAAGACAGGCAGTTATTCAAATGTCTTAAATCAATTTTAAAAACGTTAAATGTAGTGGCAAATGTTGTAGCCATTCAGATGTTCTCTGCCCAAGAAAAGCGAAGCCATCACCATGATATATTTCCTTTTGTACTTCAGCAATCAACCCACCAAATGGGTGGTTATTTTTTTTACCACTGCTTTACCACCACAACAGTGAAACTGTTTCTCATTGTTTTTTACCACCATAAAGATAAAAATATCCGGAGACTATACTCCTGCTATAAAGACACCTATTGACTCTATAGTCTTGTCCCAGAAAACTTCTGTGGCATGTGTTCCTCGCCCAAAAAAATGTTCATTTTCCTGACAGTTAGAACAATTAGCCAGTGGAACAACCTGCCTCCAGAAGTTGTGGGTGCTTCAACACTGGAAGTTTTTAAGAAGAGACTGGACAGCCATTTGTCTGAAATGGTATAGGGTTTCCTGCTTGAGCGGGGGGTTGGACTAGATGACCTCCAAGGTCCCTTCCAACATCATCATCATCATCATCATCATCATCATTATTATTATTATTATTATTATTATTATTATTATATTTTTCAAAAAGGATATTGACGGATAAAGCCAAAACCAGAAATTAAAATAAAAGACGCTTGTTCACAGAGAATGTATTTTTTAGGCAAAGCTTCCGAGCGCAAGCAAAGCCGAAATGAACCATCCAATAAACCACAGTCTCCTTTTCTAACTAGGTTTATTTACTTATTATTTAAAAAAAATTATTTACGCTTCACAGCACGCTTGGCACTTTCTCACAATGTTAAGGATGCAAACACCAGAAGGCTCAGCCAGGGATGTTTTATTTTTCTCTCACATTTCTTACTCACATCTGCAACCAAATAACAACACAATTAATAACTAGCAATTAATATCCTGGCTGTCAGCCTTGGCAAAACAAGGACATCTGTTTTTACATCATCGGCATCAAGGGCGGCCTCGGGGTTACAGTCTATAGTAACTTGAATACAATCCGACCTCTTTGTTGCCTCAGATAATCTGTCACTTAAGATTAATCTCCCAGCATCTGTTCTTAATTTCGTATCAATATTCATTCTCTGCTTTCGCTCTTTATATGAAAGCAGAGACCAAACAGCACCCACAAAAATGTAAACTGCCTAAGGAAAACGAAGCCGTACTGAACACTCATTTTTCACAGTTTTGTTAACTGAGATTTTATTCAAACACAGCGTTGGTTTCCTTGACTACTATATGAATGGGCTCTGAAAAGGCAAGCAGGAAAGCTAATATTCATCACAAATGCAATTTGAACTGAGCACAGAAGGGATCTCTCTGCTCTGCGATAGATCAAGGCGCTGATAGAAAGTCTGTTTTTTGGATGCTCCTGTTTTGCATCTCGGTCTCATCCGCCGAAGACCGATTGTTGACCGAAATGGAGGAAAAAGCAGAAAAGCAAAACAGAACTCAAGATAGATAAATTCCATATCCATGAGCCACATGGAGGAGTGTTGCACACGTGTATAATGTGGGGTCCTTGGCGCTCTCTGAGCTTGGTGGTTTTCTTGCAGACATTTCATGACCCAACTAGGTGACATCATCAGTGCTAGAAGAGAATGGGGTTTGTGGAGAGGAGGAGGAGGAGAATGTGGTCCTTGGTTCTTTCTGAGCTTGGTGGTTTTCCTGTAGACCAGTGGTTCTCAACCTTTTTAATGCCGTGACCCCCAACCATAAGTCGAGGACTACTCAACCGGTCGTAAGTCGAGGACTACTCAACTGGTGCAGCACCGTTTGCAGAATGGGACTTTTGGCGGGCTCAGCAGGGCAGAGACAGCCTGGACAATTCCTATTGGCTTTTGAAAGCCAATAGAATTAGACTCTATTCAAGAGAGTCTATTCTATTGGCTTTCAAAAGCCAATAGAATAAAAGGGAGTAGCACAGCTAAGGAAAAGGGGAAAAAAATGGCGGACTGCGTTGTTTGGCGACCCCCGTGAAATGGTCGTTCGACCCCAAATGGGGTCCCGACCCACAGGTTGAGAACCACTGCTGTAGACATTTCATGACCCAACTAGGCAACATCATCAGAGCTAGAAGGGAGTAAGGTTTGCTCTCTGTTTATATACCTTGGCTTGTCCTGTCACTGTTGGTGGGAGTGTTCATCAGGAACCACCAAAAGCATTCCCTCCAATACTCTCAGGGCAAACTACTACATATAAACAGAGAGCAAACCCCCTTCCCTTCTAGAACTGATGATGTTACCTAGCTCGGTCATGAAACGTCTGCAAGAAAAGTACCAAGTTCAGAGAGCACCAAAGACCCCCTCATCTCAATCCTGAGCTACGAATGTTTTTTTCCATCAGTACCACATGTAGAATGTCGCACAAAGCCAACAGAATCTCTGCGGCTAAGGTCGACCCAAAAACAGTGGATACAGAATTTAAAACTACGAGGAAACGTGCTTTTTCATTGGCGGGGGAAGAAGGTAAAAAGAGATTTTTGAAAAATGAAATAGGAATAGGACTCGTCCAAAATTTAGATCAGTTTCACTCATACAAATATTTACACCAAATATTTACATCCTTTAGATCCATGTTGATCTAAAAACACTGAAGAACGGGCCAAACACCGTCTGCAAAAGACGGTTGCATGGTTTGAAGCAACCGGCTGCTTTTCCTGGCACTGATCCCATTTGTTTTGCAAAATATAATGATATCATCTCAGTGGCACCCTCTAGTGGCACCTATATTTTATCCCAAGAGACTGTCCAGCATTTCAAGGATGGCTTTTTCTAGTCATATTTAATTCTACCTAAATCCCACCAAACTGATGATTCCTAACATTGAGGGTGACAGAAGCTCTAGAACAAGTGGCAGACTAAACAGGAAAAACAGATTGTTCTTTTTTAAAAAAAAACGTAGAATAGAATAGAATAGAATAGAATAGAATAGAATAGAATAGAATAGAATAGAATAGAATAGAATAGAATAGAACCTTGGAGGTCTTCTAGTCCAGCCCCTGCTCCAGCAAATTACAATTTAGCTAAATAAATGATGCCTAAATAAATGAGATTTTTATTCACACCCCACCCTCCTGAATCGGCTGTAGCCCTCAAAATTAAGATTCTACACTCTATTAATAGCAGCAAGCTCCTAAATCAAGCTTGTATTTTACAGGAAATCCTCCAGTTACGACTGTAATGTATCCTGCCCATTGGGGTTATAAGTTGTGATGGTCGTAAAATGGATCACTGCTGGTTGTTAGGCAGGTTACCATAAGAACACCCTCGTTGTGAATTTTAACTTCTGTGACAAGGTGTCATTTCCCCTCTGTAAAAAATCTTTAATCAGGTGGGGGGGGGGAATTTACTAAAAAAAAAATCCAAAAGCACACTGGATTTGATTTTCTCCTGACATGTCAGTTAGAAAACTGTTTGGCAGTCACTAGTCCGTATAAAGCATCTGCTCATTGTTTGCCATCAACTGCCTAATTTTATGGAAAGATTGGGAAACCAAGGAGTAGCGTTTATTGCAGATGAGCAGTTTATTATTTGTATACCAACAACAGTGAAAGGAAAGCCAAGTTTTCATTGTATAGAGAAAGTCTTAAAGAAATGTGAAAAGTTGGAAATGAATTATGCATCTGATGTTATTTACACCGAGAACACAACAGCTGAAGTGCTTCAGATTCAATGCCAGCATTGCCTACATTATAAGAAACCATCTTCATTTGCATAACATTAGATTGTAAAATGAGGATTTAAATGTCCCAGGAAAACCTACTCAGGAAATATTTACATGTGGTGGGGGGGGTGTCAAGCTTGGGAAAATTCTGCTTTTCTCCAATGGATTGGTTGGGTGGAGCTATTAAACAGAATGTGGTAGTCTGACAACTCTCCCTTTCCATTAAACTCACATCAGTTCTGAACACAAACTGGCCCCATGAAAGCGAATTAGAGCTCCTGTTTTTAACTGAGATTCCAGAATGAGTCTGTGGTCCAGAGCTGTTTGGAAGAGACAGCCTTACCATTAGGTGATGCTAAATGGCGGTCCAAGTTAGGATTTGAGGAACAGGAATCTTCTCTCCTTACTTTTATTTTGCAGCAATAACAATAGCATTTAGACATATATTGCCCCAAGTACTTTACAGCACTCTCTGGGTGCCCATATTGCCCTCAACAATCTGAATCCTCATTTTACCAACTTCAGAAGGATGGAAAGCTGAGTCAACCGTGAGCTGGTCAGGATCGAACTCTTGGCAGTGAGCAGAGCCAGCCTGCAATACTGCATCCTAACCACTGTGCCACCATGGGAAGGAAGGAAGGAAGGTAGGAAGGAAGGAAGGTAGGAAGGAAGGAAGGAAGGAAGGAAGGAAGGAGGGAGGGAGGGAGGGAGGGAGGGAGGGGGAGGAGAAGGAAGGAAGGAAGGAAGGAAGGAAGGAAGGAAGGAAGGAAGGAAGGAAGGAAGGAAGGAAGGAAGGTAGGGAGATAGTAGTTTACAGCCCTCTCTAAGTGGTTTACAAAGGTCTGCATATCACCCTGAACAATCTGGGTCCTTATTTTACCGACCTCGGAAAGATGGAAGGCTGAATCAGCCATGAGCTGGTCAGGATCGAACTTCTGGCAGTGGGCAGAATTTGCCTGCAATGCTGCCTTCTAACCACTGTGCCACCAGAAGAAGATACTATCATTTGAAAATGCATCTCTTCAGCACTATGTGGAAGCTGATCCAGCAGAGCGGATTGAAAGAAGCTCTCAGAACTGGTGCCCTGACACCATGTAGTCCTCGATGTACGACCGCAATGGAGCCCCAAGATTCCATTGCTGAGCAAGTCAGTCATTAAGTGAGTTTTGCCCCATTTTATGACTTTTCTGGCCACATTTGACAAATGAATCCCTGCAGTTGTGAAGTTAGTAACATGGTTGTTAAGTGAATCCTGCTACCCCATGGACCTTGCTTGGCAGAAGTTGCCAAAGGGGATCACGTGACCTGGGGACACTGCGACGGTCGTAAATATGAGTTACTTGCGAAGTGCCCAGATTTCGATCCCATACTGGAGATATTGCAATGGTCCCAAGTGTGAAAAACGATCCTCAGTCGCCTTTTTTTCAGTGCTGTTTTAGCTTCAAATGGTCACAAAACGAACAGTCGTAAATCGAGGACTATACGTAACACAGTTACACCTATATTACATATTTATTTGATTTCTATAGCCGAACATCTCAACGAGTGACCCTGAACAGCTTCGTAGGATTTCAGTCAACAAAATACTACAGAAAAAGTAAAAAAAAAAAAAAAAAAAGCCTTCAGATTTTTCATTCGTCCCTGCCTCCGAAAGATTTCCTAATACATGATGTGATCCCAGGTTTCCAAGTTTTAAACGATTCATTGATGTTCCAAAACATCAAACAACTGAAGCCAAAAGAGAAAAAACAAAACAAAGCCATTTTTGCCACTTCCTTTTATTAAGAAAAAAGAAAAAAAAAGAGTTAACCACGTTAGACGGATGCACAAGCCGACTGAGAGTTATCGTATTATACCAATATGAGATCAGGATAGTAATTGCTAATGGCAGTTGTTTAGAAATCCAGTTAGGATTGACTCAAATGTCTAAACCAGTGGTTCTCAACCTTTTTAATGCCGCGACCCCCAACCGGTCGTAAGTCAAGGATTACTCAACCGGTCGTAAGTCGAGGACTACTCAACTGGTGCAGCACTGTTTGCAGAATGGGACTTGGTGGGCTCAGCAGGGCAGAGACAGCCTGGACAATTCCTATTGGCTTTTGAAAGCCAATAGAATTAGACTCTATTCAAGAGAGTCTATTCTATTGGCTTTCAAAAGCCAATAGAATAAAAGGGAGTAGCACAGCTAAGGAAAAGGGGGGGAAAATGGCGGACTGCATTGTTTGGAGACCCCTGTGAAATGGTCGTTCGACCCCAAATGGGGTCCCAACCCACAGGTTGAGAACCACTGGTCTAAACCAAAGTTAAGTCGCTACCTGAATTTGTAGGTCCACTCAGTTCCAGTTCAAATGCAAGAATTGAGATGCCCTGGAACGGGGGTCTCTCAAT
This sequence comes from Crotalus tigris, assembly GCF_016545835.1. NCBI lineage: Eukaryota > Metazoa > Chordata > Lepidosauria > Squamata > Viperidae > Crotalus > Crotalus tigris. Next base: position 18,856 of record NW_024098197.1, on the reverse strand, counting down.
CTTGGCAACTTTAAAAAAGTCTGGCTGGAGAATTCTGGGAAGTAAAGTCTATACTTTTTAACATGGCTAAGGTTGAGAAAGACTGCCTTAGAAATTACTTTGGACTTGATCTGTGCCTGCAGCCACCGCATTTTTTCCTAAGATCAGACAAACTCAGACATTTCTGCGAAAGAAAAATCCATAATTGTATATTTGTTGCCTCCTATAGTCATAATCCGAAAAGCTCCTTAGCGGCACAATTAAAATCATCGCTGAGTGTGGTAGAGCTACACTTACGAACTCATTGCTTAATATACACAACATAGAGAAACAGTTTTTTTAGAAGTTTTAGGAACTTTAAATGCACAATACCAACTCCAAATCACGCAGACCCATGCTATGCCTTAGTATTTGCAGAGTAAATGAAACTTGAATTATCCCAGCAAAGCAAATAATAAGGAATTAAAACACTGCTGCTCAAATCCATCAACTCATTTGCCTTTGGTATTTTGAAAAAAAAGCAAAAATTCCACTTTTCTCAATAAAACAACAACTTTAAATTACCTTAGGGGAGGATTTTGGTCCTTAGCCACGGAGCATATCCTTAATTGTGTTTGCATTAGCTGAAGATCAACAAGAAGTTTGCCCCCACCCCCACCCCCACCCCCCAAGGATGCTGAATCATCCATCCACCGAAACAATGAGAAGCAGATCTGACACATCAGTAGATCCAAAGTCTGCAGTTGCTTCAGACTTGATCATAACAGCCTCGCATTAACTGGTTTGAACCCTGACAACATGCAAGTCAAGTTTTATTTTCATTTTTTTCAAGAAATGAAAACTGCCAAATCGTGAGACTCCCAACTTGGTCGATGTCATGGCCAAAGGCCAGTTCATTCCCCAGCCCTAACTTATTAAAATCCTAATTCGCAGCATTTACCATTTATCAAGCGTAGGCTAATAATAGTGGCAATTTACCAGAATACCATTTTTAGAAAGGACAGCAGCGTTCCACACATGCTCAGCTTCCACTCCTACCAATTCTCCAACGATCTATAGAAAGGATGGGCTGTAACGCTGCTAGGCCTCTCTGGCTCTCTGGAGACCACATATTTCTTCTGAAGAAACCCTGGAAGGCTCCCAAAGGCAGGGTGTACCCTGCACCCTCCTCCCCTTTAAATGCACTTCCCAAAGCCTCCATCTTCACCTACCTCTCCTGCGGGGTGGGCCTTGGCACCCAGCACAACCTATCTGCCCAGGAAGCAAAGAAGCACGGCACTTACGGGGTTAAGGGAACAGCGGCAAGCACGGGCAATCTTCTTTGACTGTCTTCATCTGGGATGCCTCTAAAGCAGAGCATTGGGTTCATCCCACCCACCCCCTTGCAGGAGCTGCTGGCGGGGACTGATCAAAGGGGAGACACTGAGATAAGACTATCTGTGGGCAAATGGGGGTGGAGGGGGAGAGAGAGAGAGAGAGAGAGAGAGAGAGAGAGAGAAAGAGAGAGAGAGAGAACTGGGTGGGTGGACTAAGGCAAGGAACAAATCATGAAAAAAGGAGTTCTAGGTAAAATCTGGGGTGCTTTCCCCAGCCCATTCCCCGTGAGTCTTCTTGCATAAAGTACTTGATATCTGCCAAGTAGCTGGCCACAGAATCTGTAGAGCTGGAAGGGAGCGCTAATAAAACTGCAGCTCATCTGGCTGGAAGCTGCAGTAACTCACAGCTCACTGCGGCTTTCTTGCAAGGGAAAAAAGAGAATGGGTCTCCTGCTGCAAGGACTTCAACCCCCCTCACCCCAGACTGCAAGCTGCACTCGGGACGGTAGAGACCCCCAGCGGCATGTACGGAAGTAGGGGCTGACACAGCTGCAGGGAGGCCCCCAAGCCATCTAACAGGATGTTCCTCATCTTAAAGGGGCCACAGCCTTGCAGAAAGCAAGTCCTTTTCTTCAGATGCTACGGTGCCCAAAAGTTTTCTATTGATCCTCATTGCTAAATCTGGACTCGTGATGGTTATCCTTTCCCACCGCCCAGGTTTCCTGGGGCAATTTTTGCAAAACCTTGGATTTTTTTATTGTATTGATTGATTTTTATTTTATTTTATTATTTTATTTTTTGCAAAGGGAAGCAATTAAGTGGGCTTGCCTCCTCTGTCATGCTTTGCAGCACTGCAATCAGCTGTTGCCATCTTCAATTTTAGACACGTGAGTGTAGAGAAGTGTGCAATAAAAGCTGCCTTCACAAATCAGGTTTTTGCCTGATTTGTAGTAAATAATAAGGGTTTTTTGGGGGGGGGTTGTTCCGGGTTAATGCCTTGTGTCAGATTGCGTGTTGGACCATGGCTTAGTGAAATAGCACCCAGTCTACTGTACCCGATGAAGTAAAGTTTGGAGAAGCAAATCATGACTTAGAACAGCGGTTCTCAACCTATGGGTCGCGACCCCATTTGGGGTCGATCGACCATTTCTCGGGGGTCACCAAACAAGGCGATCCGCCATTTTTCCCCCTCAGGGGGCGGCACCGTGCATGCGCGCCGTGCATGGGGGCGGCACCGTGCATGCGCGCTGCGCATGGGGCGGCACCGTGCATGCGCACCGCGCATGCGCACCACGCATGGGGGTGGCACCGCACATGCGCACCGTGCATGGGGGGCACCATGCATGCGTGCCGCGCATGGGGGCGGCACCGTGCATGCATGCCGTGCATGGGGCACCATGCATGTGCGCCGCACATGGGGGGGCGACGCGCATGGGGCAGCGGCGCACATGGGGCGGCAGCGCGCATGGGGGCAGCATCACGCATGGGGGCGGCACCACGCATGGGGCGGTGCCACGCATGGGGGCGGCGGCGCGCATACCTGTTGCGCATGGGCGGCGGCGCACATGGGGCGGCGGCGCGCATGGGCGGCACCGCGCATGGGGGCGGCATCACGCATGGGGGCGGCGCCACACATGGGGCGGCGCCACGCATGGGGCGGCGCCACGCATGGGGGCGCCGCCGCGCATACCTGTTGAGCATGGGCGCCGCCGCGCATGCGCACCACACATGGGGTGGCACCACGCATGCACACCACGCATGGGGGCGGCGCCATGCATGCGCGCTGCACCGCGCATGCGCGGCAAGTTTGTGTGACGGGGTCGCCATCACACAAACGTTGAGAACCACTGACTTAGAAGGAGATGTGGAGTCCATCGCTGGTTGAGTTCATACGACATGCTTAACCAGGTGATGCATTTTTTTCAATGAAAACCAGAAGGTCTAAGCTAGGGCTATCAGATCTGGGCTGCAACCATCCAAACAACTACAAAATGGCAGTGACAAGTTATTGAAACTCTTCAATCTTTACCACCAACTAATGGTCCTCTGGAACAGGGCTTCCCAACCTTGGCAACTTTAAGACTTCTGGACTTCCATTCCCAGAATTCCCAGCCACATGTGGAATTCTGGGAGTTGAAACCCACCGGTCTCAAAGTTGCCAAGGTTGGGAACCCCCTGCAAGTCTATAGGTTAATGCCTCTCATCAGATCCAATTTCCAAAAAGGAGTTTTGGATTATTCTTGGCAGCAACTCTTTAAAGCATCTTGCTTGATCACCTGTCTCCTACAACTGTTCAATGCAGCCAAAGATTCATACATCTCCACTCTAAAGTTATCTGGATCATCTCCCCACAAATCTTATCTATGGGGCACAGCAAAGAATTGTTTCCAGATTCAGTTCTGCAGTAGCTGTGAATATCTCCCAGTAACTGATCCACCCCACCCAGCTGTACTGGTAACCAGACTTCTAGTATGTGTCTACATTTGCATATGCATGAATAAACCACAACAGCCACCCACGAGGTCCTGGCAAGGCTTCTTTAAACTGAGTCCCTGTCAAAACACAAACCCTCAGTCTGTTTCTTAGACAACACATACACACAAAGCTGTTCTGGAAAGAAATCCTGATGGAATATTGATTGCACAATTCTATCACTCCTTCGTAGAAGCTGTGGTGCCTCATTGAACCTCCATTTGCCCACTGGCTGATCAATCTGTGTCCCCATTGATAGGAAGAGAGGGAAAAAAGTCCCTTGGATTAAAATATTTTGACCCACTGCAGACTCATTTTAATTAATTTATTTATTTATAAAATTTACGACCCACCCATCTTATCACGTAGTAACTCTGGGCGGCTTACAATATTGAAAGATATTGCATAAAACCTAATGACGTGAACACAATGCTCTAAAAATCAACCTAGTTGAAAAGATGGGGAGGGAGGGTGCATGATGGGAAGGCGGAGGGGTGGAAACTGTTGTTAATCTGTCTTGGCATCAGATTTCTATCTAGGCAGAAATGATGGGGCCACATTGCTGAAGTGATCACACCCTGCTTCTGCCACCAAAACTCGTGTTTTACCTCTGGAAACCACCAAAACAGTCTGCTTTTGCCGAGTTTGTACCCAGACAGCCCTCGACTTCAGTTCAACATATTTAAATACATCATCAGTAAGTTACGACTCCTATTTGGGAATGACGCTGAACTTTCTCGGAAGATGGCAGACATGATCTTGTGTACAGATGACCAACCGTCTTGAAACTGATTCTCCCAAGCGACAACGACAACAGCAACCCAACTAAAACCATGGGAAGGAAACCAGACCCTATTCCAAAGCCTGATGTCTACACAGGCGCTCCTCGCCTTACACCAGTTCATTTAGTGACTGTTCAAAGTTACGACGGCACTGAAAAAAGTGACCGAGGACCCTTTTTCACACTTCCAACTGTTGCCGCCTCCCCGTGGTCACATGATCAAGAGTCAGAGGCTCAGCAACTGGCATGTACCTAATGACGGTTGCAGTGTGTCGGGGTGATGCGATCCCCTTTCTGACAAGCAAAGTCAAGGGGGAACAGCCGTGTTGCTGTCTGAACAACTGCAGTGATCCACTTCACCACTGTGGCAAGAAATGTTGTAAAAGCGGGCAAAGCTCGCTTCACAACTGTCTCACCTAGCCACAGGAATGTTGGGCTCAGTGGTGGGTGTACGTCGAGGACTACCTGTGGTGCAAATTAAGTTCTAATTCTCTGTGAAACTTTACGGGTTCCAATGACTTCAAGCGCAGTGACTAACTTTTGCAGAATTAAAACACGGAGGAAAAGGAAGGAGGACCACTGTGCCAGGAAGGGAATATCTACCCTTGGTAGAAACGAAAATCTTCTGCAAGGGGAGAGAAACACGCTTCCTTGCACACCGTTTCCTGGCTCAAGAGAAGGAGGAAACCGACAAAACAGATGTTGACTTCAACTTTGTTCTGTCTGGGCTCTTAAGGGGAAGTTAAAAACTTACACTTTTTACAGGTTCTGAAACTCACAAAATAATGCAACTGCCCCCCTCCCAATTTCAGGGCAGTTTCAACTACATGAACAGAACAGAACAGAATAGAATAGAATAAAGGACAGACTAGACTAGACTAGACTAGACTAGACTAGACTAGACTAGACTAGACTAGACTAGACTAGAATAGAATAGAATAGAATAGAATAGAATAGAATAGAATAGAATAGAATAGAATAGAATAGAATAGAATAGAATAAAGGGCAGACTAACTAGAATAGAATAGAATAGAATAGAATAGAATAGAATAGAATAGAATAGAATAGAATAGAATAGAATAGAATAGAATAGAATAATGAATAGAATAGAATAGAATAGAATAGAATAGAATAGAATAGAATAGAATAGAATAGAATAGAATAGAATAGAATAGAATAGAATAGAAAAAGGACAGACTAGACTAGACTAGACTAAACTAGAATAGAATAGAACAGAACAGAACAGAATAGAATAGAACTTTAGAATGTAAACAGAACCAGTGATTCTTCCCCTCACTCGACCTAGATAGACCTCAGACTAGCCTAGAAAGAACCCTAGATAGAATAGAATAGAATAATGAATAGAATAGAATAGAATAGAATAGAATAGAATAGAATAGAACAGAATAGAATATAACTAGACTAGAATAGAATAGAATAGAATAGAATAATGAATAGAATAGAATAGAATAGAATAGAATAGAATAGAATAGAATAGAATAGAATAGAATAGAATAGAAGACTGGGAAGGGACCTTGGAGGTCTTCTAGTCCAACCCCCTGCTCAGGCAGGAAACCCTATATCAGGGGTAGTCAACCTTTTTATACCTACCGCCCACTTTTGTATCTCTGTTAGTAGTAAAATTTTCTAACCACCCACTGGTTCCACAGTAATGGTGATTTATAAAGTAGGGAAGTAACTTTACTTTATAAAATTTATAAAGCAGAGTTATAGCAAGTTAAAGCATATAATAATAATTACTTACCAAACACGACGAGTTGTGTTTCTACCAAACAGTTCTACTTTGGTTTCATCTGACCATGTGTCATTCTCCCAATCCTCTTCTGGATAGTCCAAATGCTCTCTAGCAAACTTCAGACGGGCCCGAACATGTACTGGCTTAAGCAGGGGGACACTTCTGGCACTGCAGGATCTGAGTCCCTGGCAGCGTAGTGTGTTACTGATGGTTGCCTTTGTTACATTGGTCCCAGCTGTCTGCAGGTCATTCACTAGGTCCCCCTGGGTGGTTCTGGGATTTTTGCTCACCGTTCTTGTGATCATGTTGACCCCACGGGGTGAGATCTTGTGTGGAGCCTCAGATCGAGGGAGATTATCAGTGGTCTTGTATGTCTTCCATTTTCTAATTATTGCTCCCACAGTTGATTTCTTCACACCAAGCTGCTTGCCTATTGCAGATTCAGTCTTCCCAGCCTGGCGCAGGTCTACAATTTTGTTTCTGGTGTCCTTCGACAGCTCTTTGGTCTTCACCATAGTGGAGTCTGGAGTGTGACTGAGGTTGTGGACAGGTGTCTTTTATACTGATAACAAGTTCAAACAGGTGCCATTAATACAGGTAATGAGTGGAGGACAGAGGAGCCTATTAAAGAAGAAGTTACAGGTCTGTGAGAGCCAGAAATCTTGCTTGTTTGCAGGTGACCACATACTTATTTTCCACCATAATTTGCAAATAAATTCTTTCCAAATCAGAGAATGTGATTGTCTGGATTTGTTTTCTCATTTTGTCTCTCATAGTTGAAGTCTACCTATGATGACAATTACAGGCCTCTCTCATCTTTTTAAGTGGGAGAACTTGCACAATTGGTAGCTGACTAAATACTTTTTTGCCCCACTGTAGAAACAAGAAGTCTGATGAAATTATATTTAATTAATTAAATTATTAATGAGATCCCTGAGGCTGATGCTGCGAAACTAAATACTGGATATCTGGCTCAATTTTTGTAAGGAACAAACAAAGGTCTCCTCTTTCGGAAATATTCAGGTGGTTTCTTTCTTTGGTCATAATATGATTAACAGCACTAAAGCCTGATTCCACAAGATATGAGGTAGGGAAATCTATCAATAAACTGAATATAATTTTCCACATATTTGGATATAAGGCAGGCATTTTTTTACTTTGCCATAGGTTTTCATATCCACCACTATCAAATTTATGTTTACTTTCTTCATCATATCTAATTTCTAACAGTTCTTCTTGGCAAGTTATATCAGCCTCTTCAATATTTGCAGTAAAAGAATTTTTCATCCAGTCATACACCTTCAATTTCAAAATATCTTCAAATCGTTTTTCCATGTCCAATTTAAGTTTGTTGAGGTGGCTACTAAATCTGTCAATATCCTCTGGAGTTACATCATCTTTTATAGATGATAATTCAGGAAACTGATGAAATTCTCTCTTCAATAGATTATAACGAAGTAGTTCAAGTTTGTCAATAAATAATGATACAATACTTTGGCAACCTATAAGAGTCTTATTAGCTCCCTGAAGCTGCAAATTGACATCATGAAATCTCTTGAAAATATTTGCCAAATAAAAGGCATCATTCTTTACTGTTTTTAACTGTTGACACAGATTGGTCTCATTATTACTTTCAGAAAATTGTATGACACTATCATATAATGCTACAAAACGAGCTAAAGATGTACCCTTTGACAGCCACCGAACTTCTGTGTGCAAAAGTAACTTAATAAAATCTTCATTATTGTCCTGGCAAAGCTGTCGAAACATTCTATCATTTTTTGGTTTGGATTTGATCTTGTTTATGGCTCGAATTATTATATTTAATGATGAATGGAGAGTTGTACTTAGATGTTTTCCTACAAGATGTTGTCTGTGCACCACACAATGAATACATAAAACATTTGGCACTTCTTCCTTCAAATAAGCAACAAATCCACGATAGCAACCTACCATTGATGGTGCTTCATCAGTAGCACATGCAACAATATTATTCAAAGGAATATTATTTTTTGTAAAGTATGATTTCACAGTATTAAATATAGATAATCCTCTTGTATCTGTAATGAGATTTATTGCGAATAGCATTTCTTCTTGTAATGTATTGTTTTCATCAAAATAACGTACATATGCCATCAATAAAGCATTATTATCTGCAGTGGTAGACTTGTCCAATTGCATAGAAAATGAAGTGTTTTGGAGAATACTTATCAGTTTTTTTTCAACATTAACTGCCATTTCATCAATTTCTCACTTTACTGTGCTATTGCTTAGGGGCAACGTTTTTAAATTTTCAGGTATATCCTGATGCATTACTGTTGAAATAAATTCTTTTATAGAGGGTATTATTACTGTTTCTCCAATATTATAGCTTTTACCACTTTTTGCAATTAATTGTGAAATGCGGTAAGTGCAAATTAATCCATCTTCATCCGCTGCATGTTGTTTCTTAAATGATGCAACGATTGTTGAACGATTTTGAAATTTTTTATATATTTCCTGAAAATATTCAATGGGCTTGTCCTTATCATTTGGATGCTTTGTAGGAAGATGTTCTCGCAATCGACTTGGCTTCATTGCCTCATTGGATAATGTTTTATGACACAATAAACACATTGGGTGTTGTTTATTTACAACAGATTCTATGAAACCCATCTTCAGATACTCTGGCAAATAGCTACGAGCGTATTTCTTTTTTCGAGACATGGCCTCTACCTTGGTCTTGAGGGAATGCCTAGTGGAGTCTGGTTTGCCCCCGATCCGTGCCTGTCACAGCAGGATGAAGAGAGAGCCTGGTTCTTGTCAGAGATGCCAGAAACCTCTATGACTGAGGGCTCTGTGTGGCTCTCAAAATGGTGGCCGCACCACCGACTTTCTGTCCTGGGCAAGCAGGAATGAAGAGAAGGCCTTTATGGCCTCTACCTTGGTCTTGAGGGAATGCCCAGTGGAGTCTGGTTTGCCTCCGATCCGTGCCTGTCACAGCAGGATGAAGAGAGAGCCTGGTTTTTGTCAGAGATGCCTGAAACCTCTATGACTGAGGGCTCTGTGCGGCTCTCAAAATGGCGGCCGCGCCAAAATTAGTGGCCGCTTGTATTTCGGCCGGGCCTTCCCAGCCTTGAGGGGCTCTAAGGGGAAGCTTGTTGTTTGTTGTGCCTTTAATTTCCACCCCCTGTAGCCGAAAATGAGGCACTTGCAGTTTTATCTCGTTGCGCAGCCTCTGCTGCGATCCAGATCGTCAAGAAAGTCGACGGGAGCCTCACGACAATGGCATGCTTCGGCGAGGCTCTCTGGCCTCCGAGAGCTCCGTGGGGGGTCGCACAGCTGAGGCTAACACCCCATGCCTGCTGGAAAGCTCTGTGAGCCGATCGGAGGGCTCGACGGATCCAAAAATTTAAATGGCTCGATTGAACCCCTACTGCCCACCAAAAAAGCTGGAACGCCCACTAGTGGGTGGTAGGGACCAGGTTGACTACCACTGCCCTATATCATTTCAGACAAATAGTTGTCCGGTCTCTTCTTAAAAACCTCCAGTGTGGGAGCATTCACAATTTCTTGAGGCAGAAAATTTCTCCTTAGTTCCAGGTTATTACTCTCTTTGGTTAGTTTCCATCCGTTGCCTCTTGTCCTGCCTTCAGGTGCTTTGGAGAATAGCTTGACCCTCTCTTCTTTGTGGCAGCCCCTGAGATATTGGAAGCCTGCTATCATCTCACCCCAGTCCTTCTCTTCATTAAACTAGACATACAGAATTCCAGCAGCTGTTCCTTAAATGGTTTAGCCTCCAGTCCCCTAATCATCTTTGTTGCTCTTCTCTGCACTCTTTCTAGAGTCTACATCATACTGAGTTAATGCCGTTGATATAATACAGTGGTTCTCAACCTTTTTAATGCCGTGACCCCCAACCGGTCGTAAGTCAAGGATTACTCAACCGGTTGTAAGTCGAGGACTACTCAACTGGTGCAGCACCGTCTGCAGAATGGGACTTTTGGCGGGCTCAGCAGGGCAGAGACAGCCTGGACAATTCCTATTGGCTTTGGAAAGCCAATAGAATTAGACTCTATTCAAGAGAGTCTATTCTATTGGCTTTCAAAAGCCAATAGAATAAAAAGGAGTAGCACAGCTAAGGAAAAGGGGGAAAAAATGGCGGACTGCGTTGTTTGGTGACCCCCGTGAAATGGTCGTTCGACCCCAAATGGGGTCCCGACCCACAGGTTGAGAACCACTGATGTAATAGGAAGAAAGCTCTGAAGCCACTTTCAAACGATGTAAAATCCATGTATGAAAAATCTCTCAAGCTGCCCAGAGCCCAAGTATCAATCTTCTGTAGCCCTTGACCACCAGGCTCCCTATTCCATTTCCAAGATGTTCTTGAGATCAACATTCTCCAACTGTGCACCTCCTGGTGTATTAAATCCCAGAATTCTCCAGCCAAAACAACTATTGTGTAGTTTGAGAATTATGGAACTTCTCTGTGGTCCAAAACCATTTAAAGGTTCCTGTTTTTTCTCCAGGCCTATAAATACACACGCTTGGGAGAGTTCAATGCAAAGTTGCTGAATTTATACTATCTATTCCGAGACCTCTTGAAATAAGACAGTTACCCAAGAAAGTCGACACTCAAAACAGATAATACATGGCTTTATAATGGACATAATTGCAGTGGTTATCTTACCTTATCACTTCTTACTGAAGCATCTCCTACTGTCCTGTATTGTCACCTTGTCACGGATTGTTCATTTTAAACCCAGAAATATTCCTTCCCACCTACAATTATAAATCACTTCCTCTTCCCACTTCTCCTCCTTAAGCCTTCTGAGATGCAGTTCTTGGGGTATTGTTGAAATGTCACCGGAAAAAAAAATTAAGCTTTTTCTTTAAAAGAATACTGAGAATGTTCTCTGTTTTGTCTCTAGAGGCATAACAATGAAAATATTTGGAACATGGTTTTTTTTAAATAAATAAATAAATACCACAAGCTCTGTTTATTGCTTGCTCCCTTGCTTGCTCACAGCCAACCAATATCACTCTTTTCCTGGCCCTACAATATTCTAGGTAGGAGATGGAAGGGCAAGCTGCAACCTGTGACCCATTTTGCAGATTTTAGAACTATAACTCAAATCACTGAAACTCTATCATAAATTGTTAATTTTCAGCAGAATTATATTTTTAGTCTTTTAAAAACAGAATAAGGACTGAATAGCGTGTCCATATGTTTGATGTGATGATGGCCTAGAGCAGGGGTAGGCAACCTTGGCTCTTCTATGACTCATGGACTTCAACCCCTGGCTCAGGAATTCTGGAAGTTGAAGTCCATGAGTCATAAAAGAGCCAAGGTTGCCTATCCTGGGCTAGAGGTAAAGACACTTGCCTTATACTTGGGAGGTTGAGAGTTCAATCCTAGGCCGCGATTGATGTTTTTCTATCAGGGCAGAAAGGAAAAATATTTGCTATGAACTACATATAGTGTCAGGAAGAGCATCCAGACAGTAAATGCTCAGCTCCATTCAATCACTCCAACTTCATCCTGGGGCAGATGGAGGGGTTATAGGGTTGTAAAAGAGAAAAAAAGCTTCGTCTTATCTTTATTTTGGGTTCAACATGCCTATTTTGATTATTTCCTCAACCAAATACTATAGGCTAAGAATGTAAACTTCCAATGGTAACAGTTTGACCACAAGGTCTATGAAGCCCAGCTACAAAAAATTCTTGCTTATAGTTACTTAGCTTTCTGTGCAAATCTAGGCCCCTTGTACTTACGGTACAAAGTGAGAGGCAGTTTGGTGTAATGGTTAAGGTAACAGGCTAGAAACCAGGAAACCATGAGATCTAGTGCAACGTAGGCACAAAGCCAGCTTCTCAGGCAACAGGGCAATAACAACTACTTCTAAAAAAAACCTAGCTAAGAAAACTTGAAGGCAAAGAAACAAATAAACAAACAAATTGTACAAAGTACTGTGAGAACCAAGAAAATGGGACAATTCAGTCACCGGCCTGTGGTGTGGTGTGTATCCACAATTATCATGAGAGGAGTTATGTTGAGCGCTGGACTTTTCAAAGCAAATAAGAATCAGGACACAGACACACAGACACAGACAGACACACAAACAGACACAAACACACACAGAGACACAGATAGACATAGACACAGACACACACACACACGCACACATATATATTAGAAAAATGATTAAAATCAGTTGTATGTCTGCCTCAGGAAATGAAAAGAGTTTGCCATTTTTCCCCCCTCCCTTGAGTTCACCCCAGGATAACAAAAGAAGATACTGTGTGATGTTTTACCAAACCGCACCACTTCCTTAAAACATCATTCTTCACCTTTGGCTTGTCAGCGCAATAAGCATAATGATAGCCCCTGAGAAAAAGCTTTAGCAGTTGCCATTTTGCTTTAAAATTTCATTATTCCTAAGATATCCAGAGGCAAACAAACCTCTGACCTGATATTTTCTCTAATTCCTTGCTTGGCTAAAATGCAAACGCCTAATCTCTTCCTGTTTGTCTTTTGTTTCTTTCTTTTTTTGCCTTTTGTTTAGATTCTATCTTTGTCCTTATCTGACTTGAAACTTAAAACACGGGATTGTCAGCAAATGTCCAGAGACAAGAGAGAAATGTTTTACTTCTAAGAAATCTCCTTTCTTCTAATGCAGTGGTTCTCAACCTTTCTAATGCCGCGACCCCATAATATTGTTCCCCATGTTGTGGTGACCCCCAACCACTTATACATCACCAGGTGCCAGGGACATGGCCAAAGAAAAGGGGGAAAAAATGACGGACAGCCTTGTTTGGCGACCCCCGTGAAATGGTCGTTTGACCCCAAATGGGGTCCCGACCCACAGGTTGAGAACCACTGTTCTAATGGTTTGATACTCTATAAAGCAAAATATGTTGGAGGGATAGAAGCAGTATACGCTTCTCCAAGAAGATCTACAAACCACCTTACAAATGATCATAGAAAACAAGATCATCAAATCATGTTAGAAGGGACAGCAAAGGCTGGGGCAACCTCAGTTGGGGTCAAACTGGGCATGTTTTTAAATGTACAACGTGGGGATAAAGTATGACAAGGTTTTGATTGGGTGATTACAAACATGCTCTTGACTAGTTGATCCCACTCACAGGTCACTTCTGGGCAAAGCCATAAAGAGCCCAAAATGACAAAGGCAAATCATTTTTAAAAGAGAAAGGCCTAAAAAGGAGAAAGAAGGACTAGAGGTGACATGATAGCAGAGTTCCAAAATTTGAGGCACTGCCACAAAGAAGGGGGGGGGGCTGTCAACATGTTTTTCAAAGCACCAAAAACCAAAACAAGAAACAATGGATGGAAACTAACCAAGGAGAGAACCATCCTAGAACTAAGGAGAAATCTCCTGACAGTAAGAACAATCAACCAGCGCCTCCAGAAATTGTGGGTGCTCACAAAGAAGAGGGAGTCAAGCTATTCTCCAAAGCGCCTGAAGGCAAGCCAAGAAGCAACGGATGGAAACTCATCAAGGAGAGAAGCAACCTAGAACTAAGGAGAAATTTTCTGACAGGGAGAACAATTAATCAATGGGACAATCTGCCTCCAGAAGTTGTGAATTCTCCAACACTGGAGGCTTTTAAGAAGAGACTGGACAGCCATTTGTCTAAAATGATATAGGGTCTCTTGCTTGAGCAGGGGGTTGGACTAGAAGATCTCCAAGTTCCCTTCTAACCCTGATGTTCTATGTTCTATCTTCAGCTGGAATCTCACAATACACCTGAGACACAATAACTGAGATTTGCAGGCCATCAATGAAGCTTCTTCTGGAATGACTAAATATTCAGAAATATGTTCACCAGGAGAGATCCCAAAAAACTTTTCCCAAAGATGCTTTTTTTCCAAAAGGAACTGGACTTTCTTGGGGGTTTTTTCCCCTTTGAAAATGTTTTCCTTCCCATTCAAGAAGGGAATACTTCTTCTTCTTCAGTTGCCTTTTGGAAAAAGCAACTGTGGGACAACCATGATATGGATGGTTGAGAATCTCCTTAGACCAGGGGTGGGGAACGTTGGCTCTTTTATGACTTGTGGACTTCAACTCCCAGAATTCCTGAGCCAGCATGGCTGGCTCAGGAATTCTGGGAGTTGAAATCCATAAGTCATAAAAGAGCCAACGTTCCCCACCCTTGCCATAGACAAAGAACTTGTGTTATCCCAACTTTGGAGAGTATGGAGGCTTCTTCAATTCAACATATCAACCTCCAAAGAATTGCAACTTAGATAATATAAAACTATTAAACTGCTCACTGTCCTGCAAACTCCTTGCTAGCCCTATTCAATCTATTAAACTATCCTGGGCATGCTACTATCAACAGGAGGAAGCACCCCAGATATACCCATCTAAATTCTCAAGCCAACCTCTCAAGATCCGGCAAGTTGTCGCTTGTAGAGTTTCCATGGATACCACCTACATCCTATAGGGAGAAATCACAGACACGGAGGGGAGAGATTTCCTAAGGTATGGATACAACAGCTCCATGGAAACTGGTTCTTACTGTCAGAGGAGGAGAAGGAAAGAGGCTTTGTGTGGGAAGAAACTGAGATGGTAATTATCTGGATCTGTGAAATTAGCACCGCACCCCCCACACAGAGACAAACACACATACACATTAGGGTTGGTTGTCACTCAGGAAAAGAAAAAGAAAAAAGAACCACAGCTTCACAAAAGCTTCGGTGGCAATAGGGATAACCCTGCTATGTACAGCTCCAACGGGCTGAAAAAGACCCAAAATGTGTGCAGAGAAAAAGGGCTGCAAGGAACCGTCCACCCACCTAGAGGACTTCAGAGGCCATAAAAGGGCCAAGGAGTTTGCTTAATACAGTCCAGAGACATCCAATGAGTCATGAAGCCAGCAACTTGCAGAACCTGGTTCTGCCAGATGGATTGAGGTCCCAATGGAAGGGGGGGGGCTTTCACGCTGTAGGTGTTGATTTTTTAAAACCCTACCTGTGTCTCTGTCTCCCTCCTTCTCCATCTTGTGTGAACGATTTTATTTTGTCTACTCTGCCTGCTCGTATCCGATGATGCAAAGGTTATTTTTAATGTTTATTATATGGTAAGCCCGCCCAGAGTCGTTGTAAATGAGCAGAAAATTATTATTATTAATAATATTAATATTAATAATAATAATAAAAAAAACAATAGTTGGAAGATAGCTTGGAGGCCATCTAGTCCAACCCATCCATCTATCTATCTATCTATCTATCCATCCATCCATCCATCTATCATCATCATCATCACCATCATCATCATCGAGTTGGAAGGGACTTTGGAAGTCTTCTAGTCCAACCCCCTGCTCAAGCAGGAAACCCTATACCATTTCAGACAAATGGCTGTCCAGTCTCTTCTTAAAAACCTCCAATGTTGGAGAATTCACAGCTTCTGGAGGCAGATTGTTCCATTGATTAATTGTTCTCACTGTCAGGAACTTTCTCCTTAGTTCTAGGTTGCTTCTCTCCTTGATGAGTTTCCATCCGTTGCTTCTTGGCTTGCCTTCAGGCGCTTTGGAGAATAGCTTGACTCCCTCTTCTTTGGGGCAGCTCCTCAAATATTGGAAGACTCCTATCATGTCACCCCTGGTCCTTCTTCAAAAACCAGATTATTTTCCAAAGCACCAGAAGGCAAGAAAGGAAACAATGAAAAGTAATCAAGGATAGAAGCAACCTAGAACTAAGGAAAAATTTATTGACAGTAAGAAAAATCAATCGGTGGAACAACTTGCCTCCAGAATTTGTGGGTGCTGGAGGTTTTTAAGAAGAGACTGGACAGTCCCTTCCAGTTCTATTCTGATTGATTGAAGTTGGAAGCAGGAAATACATGGGAAGCAATCTCATGGAGGCATACTTGGTTTATTTTAATTTAATTTCAATCTAAATAAAACAGAATCAAAGTTACTTTTAAGGCTCTGAATTTTGAGGTCGGGCAAAGTAGCACAAGCAAAAAATTCTTAGATGTGTATTCCAATCCATCTTCCCTTTGTAACAATCAAGAAAATGTGTGCATTGAGGGGTCTTCGGTGCTCTCTGAGCTTGGTGGTTTTCTTGTAGACGTTTCATTACCTGACTAAGTAACATCATCAGGGCTAGAAGAAGTCTGAATGAGAGCAAGTTCCACTCTCTTCTAGCACTGATGATGTTACCTAGTTTGGGTAATGAAACATCTGCAAGAAAACAACCAAGCTCAAAGAACACCAAGGACCCCATAATCATTCTCCTCTTCCTCCTCCTCCTCCTCCTCCTCCTCCTCCAACTCCAACTCCAACTCCATCTCCAACTGCCTTCTAGCACTTATGATATTACCTAGTTGGGTAATGAAGCGTCTGCAAGGAGCCCACAGATCAATCCGGAGCTATAAATATTCTCCTTTATTAGTAATGTCTGTATCGCCTTAAAGCATAACCAATTTACACAGAGGGACAGGACCTGATAAATTTGCAAGGCAATTTCAAGAATTAGTTAGTGCTGTGGCTGTCACTTTTCTCATTATATCATTTATCAAAAGGATCTTTTTGAATATCCTTTTATATGGCAATATTCTCTCTCACACACACACATACACACACACACACACACACACACAATAAGTGAAAATAGCAAAAAGAGAGGAGATGTAATAACTTTTTTCCTGAAGGGTTTAATTATCCTAATGGATGCTCCTTCTCAGCGGTTGCCAGTATTCTTAAAAAGGCAGAAAAAGAATGTCCTCTCCCTGAAGCAATTAATTATTGTTCCTCGTTTTAACAAACATTTTTTAAAAAATACTCACCCTAAGTTTATTCATTACCTAGCAAATGTGTGAGAAGTTGGTGCAGTGGAAAGTGAATTCTTGAAATGAATTTAAGTTCTGCCTCCTACACTTACATCTTCTGCAGAGTGACGTCTATTAAATAAATAACTTTTAGATATATAATTATCAAAACATTTTTCCATACAGTAGCTTTTTGGTTTGACTACATATTTAAGAAGCCCATGCATGTTCCAGCCTGGTAAAATAACAGCTAGACACGTGTATAAATCTATACCAGAGATTGCACCTTTTGCAGAACTGACGGAAAAGGGATGCTTTTTGGCCTCCCTCAATTTATTCTTATTTAGATCCAGGGGTTTTTTTTTCCTGAAGAGTGTTTAGACTACGGACATCATCTTTTTTTGGACTTGGAAATCACCTTAACCTTTCCGTGGAAGGAATAATTCTGGGAGATTAAAGCAACAAAGCTTTCTTTCCTCAGTTGGAAAATTAGTGTGCCAAGAATAATGGTTCCTATTGATGACATAGCTCTCCTCTGGTGTTCTATTTCTAGGAAGGAGTAATTAGAAGTCTTATCAATGTTCCTTTTCAGATTTAAAGTCACCTTGGAAAAGTTTCCGTGCCCATCCCAAGGCAGCAGTAGCTCTGGAAAGCAATCCAACATTGGCCATATGGGTTACAACTACAGAGCCTTGCAGTCCTGGCACAAGAATAGAATAGAATAGAATAGAATAGAATAGAATAGAATAGAATAGAATAGAATAGAATAGAATAGAATTTTGGAATGGAATGGAATGGAATAGAATAGAATAGAATAGAATAGAATAGAATAGAATAGAATAGAATAGAATAGAATAGAATAGAATAGAATAGAATAGAATAGAATAGAATTTTGGGATGGAATGGAATGGAATGGAATGGAATAGAATAGAATAGAATAGAATAGAATAGAATAGAATAGAATAGAATAGAATAGAATAGAATAGAATAGAATAGAATTTTGGAATGGAATGGAATGGAATGGAATAGAATAGAATAGAATAGAATAGAATAGAATAGAATAGAATAGAATAGAATAGAATAGAATAGAATTTTGGGATGAATAGAATAGAATAGAATAGAATAGAATAGAATAGAATAGAATAGAATAGAATAGAATAGAATAGAATTTTGAGATAAATAGAATAGAATAGAAGAGAAGAGAAGAGAAGAGAAGAGAAGAGAAGAGAATAACAAAGTTGGAAGGGACCTTGGAGGTCTTCTAGTCCAACCCCTGCTCAGGCAGGAAATTCTATACCATTTCAGACAAATGGTTGTGCAATCTCTTCTTAAAAACCTCCAGTGTTGGAGCACCCACAACTTCTGGAAGCAAGTTGTTCCACTGATTAAGTGTTCTAACTGTCAGGAAATTTCTCCTTATTTCTAGGTTGGTCCTCCCCTTGGTTAGTTTCCATCCACTGTTTCTTGTCCTGCTTTCTGGTGCTTTGGAAAAGAGGTTGACCACCTCTTCTTTGTGGCAGCCCCTCAAATATTGGAAGACTGCTATCATGTCAGCCCTGGTCTTTCTTCAAAAACCAGATTATGAAGCAGAACACCAAAAACTCTCCAGTTGTACAGTTGCAGACGTGACTTCTTGCTTAAATAGGCAGATGCACCTTGTGGTCGTTTCAGGTACTAGCCAAAATAAATGCTATTTTTCCTGGGCCATGAGCAAATAGATTGTAGAATACAGGTAGTCCTCCACTTACCACCACATGGAGGCCAACATTTCTGT